>NW_027192782.1:0-319211 GCF_949987515.2 Delphinus delphis
CGAGTCCAATCTATCTCTTGAAATCTGTTTCTTGCAATTCTGTCTTGCATTCAGATCCTCTTCTTTGCCTTACCTCAACATATTTTTGGACGTTAGTTTTCATTTATAACTCTGCAGGTTTGTGAATTGCAGTGACCCTGAGCTCCATTTTTTAAGTTGCTCTTTTGTGAGCTGGCCTCAAACCCGCAGGATTGCTTCAGGCCCTATTTTGGCTCCGGCGAGGCAGGCTGAGCCTTTCTTTAATTCTTATTCTTAATGGGAAATTAGAGTGATATGTGCCCGTCCAAACCCCTACAACTCTTCTCTCATTGGTTCCCCCTCTTCCCGTTCATCCTCCTCACAATTTGCAAAATGTGTGAAACAGAAGTTTAAATGTGCTGATTCTCCAAGTGGGGAGATTCTAAGTAGCGTGGCTGGAATGGTGAACAGGAGCACCAGGAGAGGATAAATGAGGTGCATTTTAGACACATCTCCCGATCACATGGTGTACAGTCCTCTGGGTTTTCCATGCATGTTTTAGCTGTAGGAAGATCCCTTGAACCTGCAGATTTGGGACCCATTGAATGGGTACCAGGTAGTATTACTTTAAAGGGTGTGTATTTCCTCACCCAACCTCACATTTCTCTTAGCGCAAACAGTTTCCAGCCTTATGTCTCATCCTGCTGTGGGTCTAGATGTGTTCAATCCATGTTGCATCACCGTCCCTGAGGAAAAGTTGTAAGAGGTTTTCTCTGTCTCTCTGTCGTTTATTTTTTTCAATTTATTACTATATTGGTTACAGCTGATTTTCAAAGCTCTGTTTCTTGCTGCTGTACATCCACTTGATTCACGTACAGAGAGACATCAATAAATTCTTTTTCAGATTCTTACCAGTCGTATATATTCTTTTCCGGTGACTTGAGTGTGCTGAGTGCAGTTCTTTTAGCTACCGTGTAGGCCTTGTTGATTATCAGTTTGGTATTTGGAATGGTATCTTTGCTAATTTCAACCTCCTGGATGATGCCTCACCCCTCCCCACCTTTCCCGTTTAGCAGCCTTATGCGTGTTTTCTACATATTTGACTATGTTTTTGTTTTGTAATTTATTTCATGTGTAGCCATTTTGGATTCCACCTTTAAGTGATATCTTATGATATGTGTCTTTTTCTTTTTGAATTCTGTCACTTAGAATGATCATACGTAACTCCTCCGGAGTTGTTACAACTGGCCATATTTCATTGATTTCCAGGCTGAATAATATTCCACTCTACCTAAGTACCACATCTCTATCCATTTTTCCCCTCCAGAGACATTTAAGTTATATCCTAGTCGAGGATCTTTTAAACAGAGAGGGGGTAAACATTGGGGTGCCTGTGTCCTCTCGATTTTTGTTTTTCCCAAGATATACGCCCATGAGTGCAAGTGCCCTATGCTCTGTAGCTCATTTTTTAGATGCTTTAGTAAACACAATACACTTCTCCAGAATGGCCGTTGGCAATATACATTTCCACTATAAGTCTCACAGGGCTCCCTCTTCTCATTGCCCTGTCCTGCATTTCTGTTGTTTACGCTTTATGAGGATGGCTCTTCTGACTGATGCGAAGTGATATCTTTTGTAGTATTGACTTCCAGTGCCCACCTGTTTGGTTGGCTAAAAAAGTGTATGCCCTTTTCTTGAATATATACAGAAAAGAACGCATACACCCTTTTTGGCCAACTGCAATGTTGGCAATGTTCAGCTCCTTTTCTTGTGCTTAATGGCGAGTCCTTTCTACCTCCTCAAATCCCTTTCCTGCCATTCTCCCTTGCTTACAAGTCCTTTTCTCTGACTTTCCTCAAGACATTTTTCAGTGATGGATATTTTCAACTCTGCAGTTTTGTGAATTTTACTGCCCCTGAGTTCCATTGTTCAACTCGTGTTTATGGGAACTGGCCACAAAGCAGCGGGATTTCCTCAAGCCCTATACTGTTTCCATGGGCAACCCTAGCCTTTGGTCAATTCGTCTTCCTGATTGGAAATTAGAGTGACATGTGCCTGTCTGAACACCTAGGACTTGTCTCTCATTGTTCCTCATCCTTCCGCTTCATCCTCTGGACAAATTCCAAACTGTACGCAACAGGATGTTGACAGTGCTGACATCTCCAAGTGGGGAGACTGTTAGTAAAGACGCTGGAGGGGTGAACCCGAGCACCAGGAGATGAGGAGATGAGATGCCTTTTCCAAACTCTTCCCGATCAGACGGTATACCATCCTCTGGGTGTGACAGACATGTTTTAGCAGTAGGAAGAGTCCCATTCATGTAAGGAGAACACCAGGGCTTTTTCAAAATCAGTGTCTCCCCGAAACCCAAACTGGGGAAGTTTTTAAGCTACGGCTACACATATGTTCATTAAGGGCCTTGGGAAGTAGGCAGAGTCCAAACTTTAGATGATTGAAGTCTTCAGGGTCAGAAGCACTCACCACCAGCTTCCCTTAGGCTACACTTTAACTGTCATTGATAGATGATGTCAATAAAAATATCTATTCTTTTTCAGATTATTTCCCCTTATAGGTTATTGCAAAATGTTGAGTGTAGTTCCCTGTGCTATACAGTAGTTCCTTGTTGATGATCTATTTTATACATAGCAGTGTGTATGTGTTCATTCCAAACTGTTAATTTATCCCTCCTCCCACCTTTCCCCTTTGGTAATAATAAATTATAAGATTTTATACTTCTCAGAAATGGGGGAGCTGAAAGAGAGGTATCATTTTCAATGGAAAAGCATTTAAAACAAGATTGAAGGTTTAACCAAGATTATTAGCTGTACATCCTTGGAAAGAAATCACTTCGTTTCTCTAATATTGACCTGACAAATAAGACAAACCTTTTCACTGAACTTGCTTATAAAAAGTGATGGAAATATCAAATGGAAGTGTTAAAAACATCTTATTTTACCCGAGCCTTATACACTGTTCTATGTTAACTACAGTTTGGCTCACACATCTGTTCATTGAGGTTACAATAGTCTCAATTTCTGTTACTGATCCTCCAGAGTGGACCCCAACAAGTGTCCCCCTGCCCAGTGTCATTGGGGCCAACAGATCGAGACTGAGTTTGGTTCACAAGCAAAGGAAACTTTATATTTTGATCAGAGAATGGAGAGGTGAGAGCATGCACTACCCCGTGGGCTGTGGGCTGGGCTGCTGTGTAGAGATCCTGTCAGAGTCAGTGGGAGGGAGGGAGGCGGCGGAGCTCTCGGGGGCCGGGTTGGCTGTAGCTCAGGCTCTATATCGTGGAGTCTGCACTGGGCCCCAGGAGCTGAGGTGTCGACCCAGCCATTCTGCACTAGGAAATCTGGTCTGAAGTGCCGGGTGTGGAACCTCTGCATGCGGGACCCTAGGAGCACGTGAAATTAGACAAAGCACAAAGGATAAAAAAGGTTAGACTTGACTTTATTGCCCAGATTCTATTTTTATCTCCCAGGGATTTTTAATGGGCTTTGCTGGGGACAAACCCCTCCTCTGCCTTTTGTCCCGTTCCTCATTCTTGGAGTGCTGAGGGTGCAGACCCTTCTTCTGTAACTGCTGAGTGCTGAGTTGGGAGCCCTCATACCCTGGGGCGAGGGTCAGAGCTTCTCCCCAGCAGCCTCCCGGTGACGTTGATTGTCCCCAGGACCCCTGCCTCCCTGCTCGTCCACCTGAGCACCAGCATTGGAAGTGTTATAGATTCTAATGACCTTTAAGGGTCCAGGAAAGAGATGTGCAGAGACGCTGTGGGGGCCGGTTTCACCCCGCCCCACATTTGTTCGGCCACCTTAGGCTGACCGTCTCTGCCAGCCTAGATGCTCTGACCAGTAGTCTGCGCTTTCTTCAGTTAGGCCCCTGAATTAACGTACAAACAGCACCAGGTGTCAGAGCCCTGCCCGCTCAACTCCCAGACAGTCCAGGGTCAGTGGTGACCAAGGACCATGATGGCTACTGAGTCAACAGCCTTTTGAAGTAAACAGGAGTCCAGCCGGTCTTATTGGCCACCATCATCACGGTGTCTGTAGGCTTTTCTATGGTGACAGTGTGGTATACTGTTCCCCCGCCAAGATTATTAGCTCCCCTCTGGGTGCAGTAAGTCCTGCAAGCAGTAGTCTACTCTTTTGGGACACACTCTTGTTGTTTTATGAGAGAAACTCCAGGTCAAGTGATGTTCACACGAGTCGTCATGGTGCCCTGTTGCCCCCGGTTATCTCTCTGGATGTTGGAGTTGGAGGGCCTCCTCACTCGAGGTCGGTGTGCCCACGGAGCGAACCCTGCAACTTCAGGGCATGGTTGGTGGTTAGGATCACCACGTGGGGTCCTTTTCCCTTAGGAGGGAGGTGGCCTTTTGGGCTGCTGATTTCCAGGTTTTTAGATACCGCCAGTATCTTGGCCAGATGTGGCAGTGGGCCAAGCCCCTTAGTGACCGTAGTTTATCCTACCTGGATGGCATTCTTGCATTGTTCCATTTCAAGTGGTCCCAGTTTTTGCACTAATTCTCCAATGGCGATTCACCTTTCACCGGGAATGTAAAGGTCAAAGGGTTTAGCTAAATTAGGGAGTTCCAGGGCAAGGGTCTGAATTGACTGCTCTTTCCATTCTTGAAAGGCCACTTCTGGATTCTATTCAAAAGGATCATCATCTTTTCCTTTCAGTGTTTCATATAGAGGCCCAGCTAGTAGACTGTAGCTAGGGATCCAGAAGCAGCAAACCCTGGCCTCCCCAGGAACCCCTAAGCTGTCTTCTAGTTTTAGAAAGGGGTAAGGCTGAAAATGGTTTCTTCCCTTTCCTGGGATGGGCTTCTCTGACCTTCTGTGAGAATGAAGCCCAGGCAGGTCACCGCAGTCTGTGATATTTGAGCTTTTTCTTGGACAACTTCTATCCTTTATTGGCTTGGTAGTTCAGAGGCCTCCTTAGTAGGGCTGGTGATCAGAATGTCGTCTGCATATTGAAGGAGGGTTTCCTTTTCCAGAGGTAGAACTTTTAGGTCTTTAGCTAAGCTTTCCCCAAAGATGGTGTGGGAATTTTTGCACCCTTGGGGCCAGACGGCCCGGAAGTATTGTTTTAGTTGTATGTGGAGTCCTGCCACTCACAAGCCAAAATTTCTTGTGACTCTGGGACTAATGGAATACAAAAGAAGGCATCATTGAAGACTAATACAGAATACCATGTCCTGGTGGTTGGTAGAATGACCAGCAGGGTGTAGGAATTAGGAGCAACTGGAGGTATATCCTCGGTGGCTTCACTGACTGTCCTGACATCCTTTACCAGGTCCCCAGCAGCCCATGGGGCTCTCGTGGTCAGACCAATCCCAGAATATGGAGCTCACCTGGGCAGGTACCCCACCCCCACCCCAGCCCACGGGGCTCTCGTGGTCAGGCCCCTCCCAGGATACAGAGCTACCCTTGCAGGTACCGTGGCAGGGCTGGGCACACAGGAACCGTGCACATAGCCCTCATTGCAGAGCACCCCCAGCTCACCTGTCGCTCAGAGCTGACACAGAGCACCTCAGAGCAGGACTTGAACTAACAAACAGCAGCTGCGACAGGTCTGTGACCCTGGGCATCACTCCGTGAGGCCTCCCTCCACCTGGTCTTCCAGAGACTTCCACTGCACCCGGGGCACCAGGCCTCTGTCTCCAACCACCACCCACCCCTCCTCTGCCTGACTCCTGGGTTCCTCTCATTAGGAGAGGGTTTTCTTGAAGTTGTCTCCCACTCATGGGCCAGATAAAATGATTAGAAAACAAGCCAAAGCTGCAGCCCCTTGTCTATCCTGACTCTCAGGAGCCCACACCTGTTCCTTGGACCTGGCCGGTTCAGCAAGTTCCATTTTCTGCAACTGTGAGCCCCTGAGGGGTGATGATTGGCTGACCTGGGCAGCCTTACCGTGCCGGCCAGCCCTCCCCAGGTGTGCCTGGGTTGAGATCAATATAAATACCACTCCAGGCAGCAAGAGCCCCTGCAGCCGTGCCTGACGCCATTTTCTCTGCCCTGTCAGCAGTCTCGGGGCTGGGCTGGTGGGAGGGAGTGAGAGGCCACGGCTTTGTGGGTGGCCCAGTGTGAGTGGGGCTCTGCTGGACTTTCTGCAGCAGTTGCCAGGCTGCCACCTGCTAAAGAAGAGGATGTGTCACCCATACCTGCTGCTGGAATTTCTCCCTGGGCAGAGGTGAGGAAGGAAAAAAGCAGTGGGGGCAGGGACAGGACGGGTATCTCAGGCAGGGAAATGGAAATCTTCCAGAAGAGCACCCAGGGCCAGGACCATCCTGGCTGGCCTGCAGGCACCAAGTCGGCCGGCATGCTGTCACTCGTGTGGCTCTATGGCCCTTCCTCTAGGCTTTCAAGTCCTTGTATATATTCAGGTGTTTTACCTGGGACGGGTGGGAATAGTTCAGCAGCAACTGGCCTGGGGCTCAGCTCACGTTTACTCACAGATGCCTCGGCACGGTGCCCCAGCTTTGCAATGAGGACGCTTGTTGCGTGGGGGCTGCTGGCTGAATGGGAGACGATTCCCCACCACTGACCAACTTCAGAATTGTTTACAACTGGAGCAAGTGCCCTGATACGGTTTTCCTCTGTGTAACTGGTGGGTTCTGTGTTTTTTTTCTCTTTTTCGTTTTTGGTTCAAGGTAGATTTTATTCCTCTTTTTTGTATTTACAGATATAAGCATGGAAATAATTTATTCATATAAATACATGTATGTGCAGGGAATAATTGTTTTTTCTGTTTTATTTTTTAAATTTTATTTCTTTTTAATTTTGAATTTTATTTTATATTTTTATACAGCAGGTTCTTATTGGTTATCTATTTTATACATATAAATGTATACATGCCAATCCCAGTCTCTCAACTCCTCCCACCACCACCCCCCCAACAGCTTTCCCCCCTTGTTGTCCATACGTTTGTTGTCTACATCTGTTGCTCTGTTTATGCCTTGCAAAATGGTTAATCTGTACAGTTTTTCTAGGTTCCACATATATGCATGAATATACAAGATTTGTTTTTCTCTTTCTGACTTACTTCACTCTGTATGACAGTCTCTAGATCCATCGACGTCTCTACAAATGACCCAATTTCATTCCTTTTCATGGCTTAGTAATATTCCATTTTATATATGTACCACAGCTTTATGCATTCGTCTGTCTGTGGGCATTTAGGTTGCTTCCATTACCTCGATATTGTAAATAGTGATGCAATGAACATTGCGGTGAATGACTCTTTTTGATTTATGGTTTTGTCTGGGTATATGTCCAGTACTGGGATTGCTGTATCCTATGGTAATTCTATTGTTAGTTTCTTAAGAAATTCCATATTGTTCTCCATAATGACTGTATCAATTTATATTCCCAACAATAGTGGAAGAGGGTTCCTTTTCTCCACACCCTTTCCAGCATTTTTTGTTTGTAGATTTTCAATGATGCCTATTCTACCAGGTGTGAGGTGATACCTCATTGTTGAATCCATTTCGTTGAGCAAGGGGTAGCTCTTGTCTATTACATATTTGGCTTATGGAACGGTATCTGTGCTAATTTCAAACTCTGCTTTTATGCAGCACCCCAACTCACCTTTCCACTTAAGCAGGCATAAGTTGGTTTTCTAAACTTGAGACCCTGTTCTGTTTTGTAATTCAGTTCATGTGTAGCCAAGTTCACATTCCGTGTATTAGTGATACCTTATGATGTTTCTTTTTCTGTGTGACTTATTTCACTTAGAATCATCGTGCCTCAATCCACTCATTATGCTGGTACGGGCCTGGTGACATAGATTTCATTGCTGAGTGGTATTCTGTTGTACAGAAGTACCGCAACTTCTTTATCCATTATTTGCTCTCTGGGATATTTAACTTGTGCCGTAGAAGAGATTCCTGTAAAAAGAGCCGTCCCAAATTTTCGGGTTGCTGTGTCTTTTTGATATTAATTTCCCTAAGCTATAGGACCATAAGTGGAAGTGCCCTAGGCTCTGTTGCTTTGTTTTTTAGATGTTTCAGGAAAAACCATACACTTCTCCCGAGTGGTTGTTGGCAATTTACATCCCGCCCTTCAGCATAACAAGGCTCCCAGTTCTCCATGGCCTGTCCTGCCTTTTTGGATTTTACACTTTTTTCAGATGGCCCTTTTGACCGGGGGGAAGTGAGACTTCATTGTAGTGCAGATTTCCTTTGCAAGCTTGCTTGGTTGGCCAAAAAGGGCGTATGCGTTTTTTCCTGAATATATTCAGGAAAAAACGCATACGCCCTTTTTGGCCAAGTGCATCATTGTGGACGTTCTGCCTCTTTTCCTATGCTTTCAATGCAATTCCAGTCTACCTCCTGAAATCGGTTTCCTGCAATTCTGCCCCGCTTTCAAGTCCTCTTGGCAGCCTTACTTCAGTCTATTTTTGGACGATAGCTGTCATTTATAACTCTGCAGGTTTGTGAATTACAGTGCCCCTGAGCTCCTTTCTTCAACTCGCTTTCTTTTGAGCTGGCCGCAACACCGCAGGATGGCTTCAGGCCCTAATCTGGTTCCGGCACGGCACACTGAGTCTTTGGTTATTTCCTCTTCCTGGTGGGAAATGAGAGTTAAATTTGCCCATCCAGACACCTCCAGCTAGTCTCTCATTGGTTCTCGCTATTCCTGTTCATCTTCCACAGAAATTGCAAACTGGGCCAAACAGGAGGTTAAAGGGACTGACTCTCCAAGTCGGGAGAGTGTTAGTAAAGCGTCTGGAATGTTGCACCCGAGTACCAGGGGAGGAAAACTGAGACATATTTGAACACGTCTCCCATTCACATGGTTGATCATAGTTGGGTTCCACATGCATGTTTTAGCTGAAGGAAGAATACCTTAAACCTGGGTATTTGAAACCCGTGGAATGGGTACCATGCAATATGACTTCAAAGGGTCTTCATTTGCTCACCGAACCTCTCCAATCCTATCACTGCTGCGTTTATGCCCCTGTACACATGCTTCATTCTCTTTCGGAGACATAGCAATCCATAGGTTGTAAGATACTTACTAGTCAGGTACATTCTTAGGCGTTTAATATGCGGTGTTGAGTCCATTTCGTTGAGCAAGGAGTAGCTCTTGTCTATTCCATATTTAACTTAAGGAACTTTATCTGTGCTCATTTCAATCTCTGGTTTTATGCAGCACCCCAACTGACCTTTACCCTTAAGCAAGCATAAGTTGGTTTTCTAAATTTGAGACCCTGTTCTCTTCTGTAATTCAGTTCCTGTGTAGCCAAGTTTACATTCCATGTATTACTGATATCTTATGATGTTTCTTTTTATGTGTGACTTATTTCAGTTAGAATCATCATACCTGAATCCACTCATTGTGCTGCTAAGGGCCTGATGACACAGATTTCATTGCTGAGTGATATTGCTTTTTAAGTAAATACCACAACTTCTTTATCCATTTTTCACTTTCTGCGATGTTGAACTTGTACTGTAAACGAGGTTCTTGTAAACAGAGCCGTTCGAAACTTTGGGGTGGCTGTGTCTTTTTGATTTTAAATTCCCTAAGCTATAGGACCATAAGTGGAAGTGCCCTAGGCTCTGTTGCTTTGTTTTTAAGATGTTTCAGGAAACACCATACACTTCTCCCAAGTGTTTGTTGGCAATTTACATCCCGCCCTTCAGCATAACAAGGCTCCCAGTTCTCCATGGCCTGTCCTGCCTTTCTGGATTTTACACTTTTTTCAGATGGCCCTTTTGACCGGGGGAAGTGAGACTTCATTGTAGTGCAGATTTCCTTTGCAAGCTTGCTTGGTTGGCCAAAAAGTGCATATGCGTTTTTTCCTGAATATATTCAGGAAAAAACGCATACGCCCTTTTTGGCCAAGTGCATCATTGTGGACGTTCTGCCTCTTTTCCTATGCTTTCAATGCAATTCCAGTCTACCTCCTGAAATCGGTTTCCTGCAATTCTGCCCCGCTTTCAAGTCCTCTTGGCAGCCTTACTTCAGTCTATTTTTGGACGATAGCTGTCATTTATCACTCTGCAGGTTTGTGAATTACAGTGCCCCTGAGCTCCTTTCTTCAACTCGCTTTCTTGTGAGCTGGCCGCAACACCGCAGGATGGCTTCAGGCCCTAATCTGGTTCCGGCCCGGCACGCTGAGCCTTTGGTTAATTCCTCTTCCTGGTGGGAAATGAGAGTTAAATTTGCCCGTCCAGACACCTCCAGCTAGCCTCTCATTGGTTCTCGCTATTCCTGTTCATCTTCCGCAGAAATTGCAAACTGGGCCAAACAGGAGGTTAAAGGGACTGACTCTCCAAGTCGGGAGAGTGTTAGTAAAGCGTCTGGAATGTTGCACCCGAGTACGAGGGTACGAAAACTGAGACATATTTGAACACGTCTCCCGTTCACATGGTTGATCATACTCTGGGTTCCACATGCATGTTTTAGCTGAAGGAAGAATACCTTAAACCTGGAGAGCTGAGACCCGTGTAATGGGTACCATGCAATATGACTTCAAAGGGTCTTCATTTGCTCACCAAACCTCTCCAATCCTATCACTGCTGCGTTTATGCCCCTGTACACACGCTTGATTCTCTTTTGGAGACATAGCAATCCATAGGTTTTAAGATACTTACTAGTCAGGTACATTCTTAGGCGTTTAATATGGGGTTTTGAGTCCATTTTGTTGAGCAAGGAGTAGCTCTTGTCTATTCCATATTTGGCTTAAGGAACTTTATCTGTGCTCATTTCAATCTCTGGTTTTATGCAGCACCCCAACTCACCTTTCCCCTTAAGCAAGCATAAGTTGGTTTTCTAAATTTGAGACCCTGTTCTGTTTTGGAATGCAGTTCCTGTGTAGCCAAGTTTACATTCCGTGTATTAGTGATATCTTATGATGTTTCTTTTTCTGTGTGACTTATTTCAGTTAGAATCATCGTACCTGAATCCACTCATTATGCTGCTACGGGCCTGATGACATAGATTACATTGCTGAGTGATACTGCATTGTACGTAAGTACCACAAGTTCTTTATCCATTTTTCACTTTCTGTGATATTGAACTTGTACGGTAAACGAGGTTCTTGTAAACGGAGGCGTCCCAAACTTTGGGGTGGCTGTGTCTTTTTGATTTTAATTTCCCTAAGCTATAGACCATAAGTGGAAGTGCCCTAGGCTCTGTTGCTTTGTTTTTTAGATGTTTCAGGAAACACCATACACTTCTCCTGAGTGTCTGTTGGCAATTTACATCCCGCCCATCAGCATAACAAGGCTCCCAGTTCTCAATGGCCTGTTGCCTTTCTGGATTTTACACTTTTTTCAGATGGCCCTTTTGACCGGGGGGAAGTGAGACTTCATTGTAGTGCAGATTTCCTTTGCAAGCCTGCTTGGTTGGCCAAAAAGGGCGTATGCGTTTTTTCCTGAATATATTCAGGAAAAAACGCATACGCCCTTTTTGGCCAAGTGCATCATTGTGGACGTTCTGCCTCTTTTCCTATGCTTTCAATGCAATTCCAGTCTACCTCCTGAAATCGGTTTCCTGCAATTCTGCCCCGCTTTCAAGTCCTCTTGGCAGCCTTACTTCAATGTATTTTTGGACAATAGCTGTCATTTATAACTCTGCAGGTTTGTGAATTACAGTGCCCCTGAGCTCCTTTCTTCAACTCGCTTTCTTGTGACCTGGCCGCAATACCGCAGGATGTCTTAAGGCCCTAATCTGGTTCTGGCACGGCACGCTGAGCCTTTGGTTAATTCCTCTTCCTGGTGGGAAATGAGAGTTAAATTTGCCCATCCAGACACCTCCAGCTAGTCTCTCATTGGTTCTCGCTATTCCTGTTCATCTTCCACAGAAATTGCAAACTGGGCCAAACAGGAGGTTAAAGGGACTGACTCTCCAAGTCGGGAGAGTGTTAGTAAAGCGTCTGGAATGTTGCACCCGAGTACCAGGGGAGGAAAACTGAGACATATTTGAACACGTCTCCCATTCACATGGTTGATCATAGTTGGGTTCCACATGCATGTTTTAGCTGAAGGAAGAATACCTTAAACCTGGGTATTTGAAACCCGTGGAATGGGTACCATGCAATATGACTTCAAAGGGTCTTCATTTGCTCACCGAACCTCTCCAATCCTATCACTGCTGCGTTTATGCCCCTGTACACATGCTTCATTCTCTTTCGGAGACATAGCAATCCATAGGTTGTAAGATACTTACTAGTCAGGTACATTCTTAGGCGTTTAATATGCGGTGTTGAGTCCATTTCGTTGAGCAAGGAGTAGCTCTTGTCTATTCCATATTTAACTTAAGGAACTTTATCTGTGCTCATTTCAATCTCTGGTTTTATGCAGCACCCCAACTGACCTTTACCCTTAAGCAAGCATAAGTTGGTTTTCTAAATTTGAGACCCTGTTCTCTTCTGTAATTCAGTTCCTGTGTAGCCAAGTTTACATTCCATGTATTACTGATATCTTATGATGTTTCTTTTTATGTGTGACTTATTTCAGTTAGAATCATCATACCTGAATCCACTCATTGTGCTGCTAAGGGCCTGATGACACAGATTTCATTGCTGAGTGATATTGCTTTTTAAGTAAATACCACAACTTTTTTATCCATTTTTCACTTTCTGCAATGTTGAACTTGTACTGTAAACGAGGTTCTTGTAAACAGAGCCATTCGAAACTTTGGGGTGGCTGTGTCTTTTTGATTTTAAATTCCCTAAGCTATAGGACCATAAGTGGAAGTGCCCTAGGCTCTGTTGCTTTGTTTTTAAGATGTTTCAGGAAACACCATACACTTCTCCCAAGTGTTTGTTGGCAATTTACATCCCGCCCTTCAGCATAACAAGGCTCCCAGTTCTCCATGGCCTGTCCTGCCTTTCTGGATTTTACACTTTTTTCAGATGGCCCTTTTGACCGGGGGAAGTGAGACTTCATTGTAGTGCAGATTTCCTTTGCAAGCTTGCTTGGTTGGCCAAAAAGTGCGTATGCGTTTTTTCCTGAATATATTCAGGAAAAAACGCATACGCCCTTTTTGGCCAAGTGCATCATTGTGGACGTTCTGCCTCTTTTCCTATGCTTTCAATGCAATTCCAGTCTACCTCCTGAAATCGGTTTCCTGCAATTCTGCCCCGCTTTCAAGTCCTCTTGGCAGCCTTACTTCAGTCTATTTTTGGACGATAGCTGTCATTTATCACTCTGCAGGTTTGTGAATTACAGTGCCCCTGAGCTCCTTTCTTCAACTCGCTTTCTTGTGAGCTGGCCGCAACACCGCAGGATGGCTTCAGGCCCTAATCTGGTTCCGGCCCGGCACGCTGAGCCTTTGGTTAATTCCTCTTCCTGGTGGGAAATGAGAGTTAAATTTGCCCGTCCAGACACCTCCAGCTAGCCTCTCATTGGTTCTCGCTATTCCTGTTCATCTTCCGCAGAAATTGCAAACTGGGCCAAACAGGAGGTTAAAGGGACTGACTCTCCAAGTCGGGAGAGTGTTAGTAAAGCGTCTGGAATGTTGCACCCGAGTACGAGGGTACGAAAACTGAGACATATTTGAACACGTCTCCCGTTCACATGGTTGATCATACTCTGGGTTCCACATGCATGTTTTAGCTGAAGGAAGAATACCTTAAACCTGGAGAGCTGAGACCCGTGTAATGGGTACCATGCAATATGACTTCAAAGGGTCTTCATTTGCTCACCAAACCTCTCCAATCCTATCACTGCTGCGTTTATGCCCCTGTACACACGCTTGATTCTCTTTTGGAGACATAGCAATCCATAGGTTTTAAGATACTTACTAGTCAGGTACATTCTTAGGCGTTTAATATGGGGTTTTGAGTCCATTTTGTTGAGCAAGGAGTAGCTCTTGTCTATTCCATATTTGGCTTAAGGAACTTTATCTGTGCTCATTTCAATCTCTGGTTTTATGCAGCACCCCAACTCACCTTTCCCCTTAAGCAAGCATAAGTTGGTTTTCTAAATTTGAGACCCTGTTCTGTTTTGGAATGCAGTTCCTGTGTAGCCAAGTTTACATTCCGTGTATTAGTGATATCTTATGATGTTTCTTTTTCTGTGTGACTTATTTCAGTTAGAATCATCGTACCTGAATCCACTCATTATGCTGCTACGGGCCTGATGACATAGATTACATTGCTGAGTGATACTGCATTGTACGTAAGTACCACAAGTTCTTTATCCATTTTTCACTTTCTGTGATATTGAACTTGTACGGTAAACGAGGTTCTTGTAAACGGAGGCGTCCCAAACTTTGGGGTGGCTGTGTCTTTTTGATTTTAATTTCCCTAAGCTATAGACCATAAGTGGAAGTGCCCTAGGCTCTGTTGCTTTGTTTTTTAGATGTTTCAGGAAACACCATACACTTCTCCTGAGTGTCTGTTGGCAATTTACATCCCGCCCATCAGCATAACAAGGCTCCCAGTTCTCAATGGCCTGTTGCCTTTCTGGATTTTACACTTTTTTCAGATGGCCCTTTTGACCGGGGGGAAGTGAGACTTCATTGTAGTGCAGATTTCCTTTGCAAGCCTGCTTGGTTGGCCAAAAAGGGCGTATGCGTTTTTTCCTGAATATATTCAGGAAAAAACGCATACGCCCTTTTTGGCCAAGTGCATCATTGTGGACGTTCTGCCTCTTTTCCTATGCTTTCAATGCAATTCCAGTCTACCTCCTGAAATCGGTTTCCTGCAATTCTGCCCCGCTTTCAAGTCCTCTTGGCAGCCTTACTTCAGTGTATTTTTGGACAATAGCTGTCATTTATAACTCTGCAGGTTTGTGAATTACAGTGCCCCTGAGCTCCTGTCTTCAACTCGCTTTCTTGTGACCTGGCCGCAACACCGCAGGATGTCTGAAGGCCCTAATCTGGTTCTGGCACGGCACGCTGAGCCTTTGGTTAATTCCTCTTCCTGGTGGGAAATGAGAGTTAAATTTGCCCATCCAGACACCTCCAGCTAGTCTCTCATTGGTTCTCGCTATTCCTGTTCATCTTCCACAGAAATTGCAAACTGGGCCAAACAGGAGGTTAAAGGGACTGACTCTCCAAGTCGGGAGAGTGTTAGTAAAGCATCTGGAATGTTGCACCCGAGTACCAGGGGAGGAAAACTGAGACATATTTGAACACGTCTCCCGTTCACATGGTTGATCATAGTTGGGTTCCACATGCATGTTTTAGCTGAAGGAAGAATGCCTTAAACCTGGGTATTTGAAACCCGTGAAATGGGTACCATGCAATATGACTTCAAAGGGTCTTCATTTGCTCACCGAACCTCTCCAATCCTATCACTGCTGCGTTTATGCCCCTGTACACATGCTTGATTCTCTTTCGGAGACATAGCAATCCATAGGTTGTAAGATACTTACTAGTCAGGTACATTCTTAGACGTTAAATATGCGGTGTTCAGTCCATTTCGTTGAGCAAGGAGTAGCTCTTGTCTATTCCATATTTAACTTAAGGAACTTTATCTGTGCTCATTTCAATCTCTGGTTTTATGCAGCACCCCAACTGACCTTTACCCTTAAGCAAGCATAAGTTGGTTTTCTAAATTTGAGACCCTGTTCTCTTCTGTAATTCAGTTCCTGTGTAGCCAAGTTTACATTCCGTGTATTACTGATATCTTATGATGTTTCTTTTTATGTGTGACTTATTTCAGTTAGAATCATCATACCTGAATCCACTCATTGTGCTGCTAAGGGCCTGATGACACAGATTTCATTGCTGAGTGATATTGCTTTTTAAGTAAATACCACAACTTCTTTATCCATTTTTCACTTTCTGCGATGTTGAACTTGTACTGTAAACGAGGTTCTTGTAAACAGAGCCGTTCGAAACTTTGGGGTGGCTGTGTCTTTTTGATTTTAAATTCCCTAAACTATAGGTCCATAAGTTGAAGTGCCCTAGGCTCTGTTGCTTTGTTTTTTAGATGTTTCAGGAAACACCATACACTTCTCCCAAGTGTTTGTTGGCAATTTACATCCCGCCCTTCAGCATAACAAGACTCCCAGTTCTCCATGGCCTGTCCTGCCTTTCTGGATTTTACACTTTTTTCAGATGGCCCTTTTGACCGGGGGAAGTGAGACTTCATTGTAGTGCAGATTTCCTTTGCAAGCTTGCTTGGTTGACCAAAGAGGGCGTATGCGTTTTTTCCTGAATATATTCAGGAAAAAACGCATACGCCCTTTTTGGCCAAGTGCATCATTGTGGACGTTCTGCCTCTTTTCCTATGCTTTCAATGCAATTCCAGTCTACCTCCTGAAATCGGTTTCCTGCAATTCTGCCCCGCTTTCAAGTCCTCTTGGCAGCCTTACTTCAGTGTATTTTTGGACAATAGCTGTCATTTATAACTCTGCAGGTTTGTGAATTACAGTGCCCCTGAGCTCCTTTCTTCAACTCGCTTTCTTGTGACCTGGCCGCAACACCGCAGGATGTCTTAAGGCCCTAATCTGGTTCTGGCACGGCACGCTGAGCCTTTGGTTAATTCCTCTTCCTGGTGGGAAATGAGAGTTAAATTTGCCCATCCAGACACCTCCAGCTAGTCTCTCATTGGTTCTCGCTATTCCTGTTCATCTTCCACAGAAATTGCAAACTGGGCCAAACAGGAGGTTAAAGGGACTGACTCTCCAAGTCGGGAGAGTGTTAGTAAAGCGTCTGGAATGTTGCACCCGAGTACCAGGGGAGGAAAACTGAGACATATTTGAACACGTCTCCCATTCATATGGTTGATCATAGTTGGGTTCCACATGCATGTTTTAGCTGAAGGAAGAATACCTTAAACCTGGGTATTTGAAACCCGTGGAATGGGTACCATGCAATATGACTTCAAAGGCTCTTCATTTGCTCACCGAACCTCTCCAATCCTATCACTGCTGCGTTTATGCCCCTGTACACATGCTTGATTCTCTTTCGGAGACATAGCAATCCATAGGTTGTAAGATACTTACTAGTCAGGTACATTCTTAGGCGTTTAATATGCGGTGTTGAGTCCATTTCGTTGAGCAAGGAGTAGCTCTTGTCTATTCCATATTTAACTTAAGGAACTTTATCTGTGCTCATTTCAATCTCTGGTTTTATGCAGCACCCCAACTGACCTTTACCCTTAAGCAAGCATAAGTTGGTTTTCTAAATTTGAGACCCTGTTCTCTTCTGTAATTCAGTTCCTGTGTAGCCAAGTTTACATTCCATGTATTACTGATATCTTATGATGTTTCTTTTTATGTGTGACTTATTTCAGTTAGAATCATCATACCTGAATCCACTCATTGTGCTGCTAAGGGCCTGATGACACAGATTTCATTGCTGAGTGATATTGCTTTTTAAGTAAATACCACAACTTCTTTATCCATTTTTCACTTTCTGCGATGTTGAACTTGTACTGTAAACGAGGTTCTTGTAAACAGAGCCGTTCGAAACTTTGGGGTGGCTGTGTCTTTTTGATTTTAAATTCCCTAAGCTATAGGACCATAAGTGGAAGTGCCCTAGGCTCTGTTGCTTTGTTTTTAAGATGTTTCAGGAAACACCATACACTTCTCCCAAGTGTTTGTTGGCAATTTACATCCCGCCCTTCAGCATAACAAGGCTCCCAGTTCTCCATGGCCTGTCCTGCCTTTCTGGATTTTACACTTTTTTCAGATGGCCCTTTTGACCGGGGGAAGTGAGACTTCATTGTAGTGCAGATTTCCTTTGCAAGCTTGCTTGGTTGGCCAAAAAGTGCGTATGCGTTTTTTCCTGAATATATTCAGGAAAAAACGCATACGCCCTTTTTGGCCAAGTGCATCATTGTGGACGTTCTGCCTCTTTTCCTATGCTTTCAATGCAATTCCAGTCTACCTCCTGAAATCGGTTTCCTGCAATTCTGCCCCGCTTTCAAGTCCTCTTGGCAGCCTTACTTCAGTCTATTTTTGGACGATAGCTGTCATTTATCACTCTGCAGGTTTGTGAATTACAGTGCCCCTGAGCTCCTTTCTTCAACTCGCTTTCTTGTGAGCTGGCCGCAACACCGCAGGATGGCTTCAGGCCCTAATCTGGTTCCGGCCCGGCACGCTGAGCCTTTGGTTAATTCCTCTTCCTGGTGGGAAATGAGAGTTAAATTTGCCCGTCCAGACACCTCCAGCTAGCCTCTCATTGGTTCTCGCTATTCCTGTTCATCTTCCGCAGAAATTGCAAACTGGGCCAAACAGGAGGTTAAAGGGACTGACTCTCCAAGTCGGGAGAGTGTTAGTAAAGCGTCTGGAATGTTGCACCCGAGTACGAGGGTACGAAAACTGAGACATATTTGAACACGTCTCCCGTTCACATGGTTGATCATACTCTGGGTTCCACATGCATGTTTTAGCTGAAGGAAGAATACCTTAAACCTGGAGAGCTGAGACCCGTGTAATGGGTACCATGCAATATGACTTCAAAGGGTCTTCATTTGCTCACCAAACCTCTCCAATCCTATCACTGCTGCGTTTATGCCCCTGTACACACGCTTGATTCTCTTTTGGAGACATAGCAATCCATAGGTTTTAAGATACTTACTAGTCAGGTACATTCTTAGGCGTTTAATATGGGGTTTTGAGTCCATTTTGTTGAGCAAGGAGTAGCTCTTGTCTATTCCATATTTGGCTTAAGGAACTTTATCTGTGCTCATTTCAATCTCTGGTTTTATGCAGCACCCCAACTCACCTTTCCCCTTAAGCAAGCATAAGTTGGTTTTCTAAATTTGAGACCCTGTTCTGTTTTGGAATGCAGTTCCTGTGTAGCCAAGTTTACATTCCGTGTATTAGTGATATCTTATGATGTTTCTTTTTCTGTGTGACTTATTTCAGTTAGAATCATCGTACCTGAATCCACTCATTATGCTGCTACGGGCCTGATGACATAGATTACATTGCTGAGTGATACTGCATTGTACGTAAGTACCACAAGTTCTTTATCCATTTTTCACTTTCTGTGATATTGAACTTGTACGGTAAACGAGGTTCTTGTAAACGGAGGCGTCCCAAACTTTGGGGTGGCTGTGTCTTTTTGATTTTAATTTCCCTAAGCTATAGACCATAAGTGGAAGTGCCCTAGGCTCTGTTGCTTTGTTTTTTAGATGTTTCAGGAAACACCATACACTTCTCCTGAGTGTCTGTTGGCAATTTACATCCCGCCCATCAGCATAACAAGGCTCCCAGTTCTCAATGGCCTGTTGCCTTTCTGGATTTTACACTTTTTTCAGATGGCCCTTTTGACCGGGGGGAAGTGAGACTTCATTGTAGTGCAGATTTCCTTTGCAAGCCTGCTTGGTTGGCCAAAAAGGGCGTATGCGTTTTTTCCTGAATATATTCAGGAAAAAACGCATACGCCCTTTTTGGCCAAGTGCATCATTGTGGACGTTCTGCCTCTTTTCCTATGCTTTCAATGCAATTCCAGTCTACCTCCTGAAATCGGTTTCCTGCAATTCTGCCCCGCTTTCAAGTCCTCTTGGCAGCCTTACTTCAGTGTATTTTTGGACAATAGCTGTCATTTATAACTCTGCAGGTTTGTGAATTACAGTGCCCCTGAGCTCCTGTCTTCAACTCGCTTTCTTGTGACCTGGCCGCAACACCGCAGGATGTCTGAAGGCCCTAATCTGGTTCTGGCACGGCACGCTGAGCCTTTGGTTAATTCCTCTTCCTGGTGGGAAATGAGAGTTAAATTTGCCCATCCAGACACCTCCAGCTAGTCTCTCATTGGTTCTCGCTATTCCTGTTCATCTTCCACAGAAATTGCAAACTGGGCCAAACAGGAGGTTAAAGGGACTGACTCTCCAAGTCGGGAGAGTGTTAGTAAAGCATCTGGAATGTTGCACCCGAGTACCAGGGGAGGAAAACTGAGACATATTTGAACACGTCTCCCGTTCACATGGTTGATCATAGTTGGGTTCCACATGCATGTTTTAGCTGAAGGAAGAATGCCTTAAACCTGGGTATTTGAAACCCGTGGAATGGGTACCATGCAATATGACTTCAAAGGGTCTTCATTTGCTCACCGAACCTCTCCAATCCTATCACTGCTGCGTTTATGCCCCTGTACACATGCTTGATTCTCTTTCGGAGACATAGCAATCCATAGGTTGTAAGATACTTACTAGTCAGGTACATTCTTAGACGTTAAATATGCGGTGTTGAGTCCATTTCGTTGAGCAAGGAGTAGCTCTTGTCTATTCCATATTTAACTTAAGGAACTTTATCTGTGCTCATTTCAATCTCTGGTTTTATGCAGCACCCCAACTCACCTTTACCCTTAAGCAAGCATAAGTTGGTTTTCTAAATTTGAGACCCTGTTCTCTTCTGTAATTCAGTTCCTGTGTAGCCAAGTTTACATTCCGTGTATTACTGATATCTTATGATGTTTCTTTTTATGTGTGACTTATTTCAGTTAGAATCATCATACCTGAATCCACTCATTGTGCTGCTAAGGGCCTGATGACACAGATTTCATTGCTGAGTGATATTGCTTTTTAAGTAAATACCACAACTTCTTTATCCATTTTTCACTTTCTGCGATGTTGAACTTGTACTGTAAACGAGGTTCTTGTAAACAGAGCCGTTCGAAACTTTGGGGTGGCTGTGTCTTTTTGATTTTAAATTCCCTAAACTATAGGTCCATAAGTGGAAGTGCCCTAGGCTCTGTTGCTTTGTTTTTTAGATGTTTCAGGAAACACCATACACTTCTCCCAAGTGTTTGTTGGCAATTTACATCCCGCCCTTCAGCATAACAAGACTCCCAGTTCTCCATGGCCTGTCCTGCCTTTCTGGATTTTACACTTTTTTCAGATGGCCCTTTTGACCGGGGGAAGTGAGACTTCATTGTAGTGCAGATTTCCTTTGCAAGCTTGCTTGGTTGGCCAAAGAGGGCGTATGCGTTTTTTCCTGAATATATTCAGGAAAAAACGCATACGCCCTTTTTGGCCAAGTGCATCATTGTGGACGTTCTGCCTCTTTTCCTATGCTTTCAATGCAATTCCAGTCTACCTCCTGAAATCGGTTTCCTGCAATTCTGCCCCGCTTTCAAGTCCTCTTGGCAGCCTTACTTCAGTGTATTTTTGGACAATAGCTGTCATTTATAACTCTGCAGGTTTGTGAATTACAGTGCCCCTGAGCTCCTTTCTTCAACTCGCTTTCTTGTGACCTGGCCGCAACACCGCAGGATGTCTTAAGGCCCTAATCTGGTTCTGGCACGGCACGCTGAGCCTTTGGTTAATTCCTCTTCCTGGTGGGAAATGAGAGTTAAATTTGCCCATCCAGACACCTCCAGCTAGTCTCTCATTGGTTCTCGCTATTCCTGTTCATCTTCCACAGAAATTGCAAACTGGGCCAAACAGGAGGTTAAAGGGACTGACTCTCCAAGTCGGGAGAGTGTTAGTAAAGCGTCTGGAATGTTGCACCCGAGTACCAGGGGAGGAAAACTGAGACATATTTGAACACGTCTCCCATTCACATGGTTCATCATAGTTGGGTTCCACATGCATGTTTTAGCTGAAGGAAGAATACCTTAAACCTGGGTATTTGAAACCCGTGGAATGGGTACCATGCAATATGACTTCAAAGGCTCTTCATTTGCTCACCGAACCTCTCCAATCCTATCACTGCTGCGTTTATGCCCCTGTACACATGCTTGATTCTCTTTCGGAGACATAGCAATCCATAGGTTGTAAGATACTTACTAGTCAGGTACATTCTTAGGCGTTTAATATGCGGTGTTGAGTCCATTTCGTTGAGCAAGGAGTAGCTCTTGTCTATTCCATATTTAACTTAAGGAACTTTATCTGTGCTCATTTCAATCTCTGGTTTTATGCAGCACCCCAACTGACCTTTACCCTTAAGCAAGCATAAGTTGGTTTTCTAAATTTGAGACCCTGTTCTCTTCTGTAATTCAGTTCCTGTGTAGCCAAGTTTACATTCCATGTATTACTGATATCTTATGATGTTTCTTTTTATGTGTGACTTATTTCAGTTAGAATCATCATACCTGAATCCACTCATTGTGCTGCTAAGGGCCTGATGACATAGATTTCATTGCTGAGTGATATTGCTTTTTAAGTAAATACCACAACTTTTTTATCCATTTTTCACTTTCTGCGATGTTGAACTTGTACTGTAAACGAGGTTCTTGTAAACAGAGCCGTTCGAAACTTTGGGGTGGCTGTGTCTTTTTGATTTTAAATTCCCTAAGCTATAGGACCATAAGTGGAAGTGCCCTAGGCTCTGTTGCTTTGTTTTTAAGATGTTTCAGGAAACACCATACACTTCTCCCAAGTGTTTGTTGGCAATTTACATCCCGCCCTTCAGCATAACAAGGCTCCCAGTTCTCCATGGCCTGTCCTGCCTTTCTGGATTTTACACTTTTTTCAGATGGCCCTTTTGACCGGGGGAAGTGAGACTTCATTGTAGTGCAGATTTCCTTTGCAAGCTTGCTTGGTTGGCCAAAAAGTGCGTATGCGTTTTTTCCTGAATATATTCAGGAAAAAACGCATACGCCCTTTTTGGCCAAGTGCATCATTGTGGACGTTCTGCCTCTTTTCCTATGCTTTCAATGCAATTCCAGTCTACCTCCTGAAATCGGTTTCCTGCAATTCTGCCCCGCTTTCAAGTCCTCTTGGCAGCCTTACTTCAGTCTATTTTTGGACGATAGCTGTCATTTATCACTCTGCAGGTTTGTGAATTACAGTGCCCCTGAGCTCCTTTCTTCAACTCGCTTTCTTGTGAGCTGGCCGCAACACCGCAGGATGGCTTCAGGCCCTAATCTGGTTCCGGCCCGGCACGCTGAGCCTTTGGTTAATTCCTCTTCCTGGTGGGAAATGAGAGTTAAATTTGCCCGTCCAGACACCTCCAGCTAGCCTCTCATTGGTTCTCGCTATTCCTGTTCATCTTCCGCAGAAATTGCAAACTGGGCCAAACAGGAGGTTAAAGGGACTGACTCTCCAAGTCGGGAGAGTGTTAGTAAAGCGTCTGGAATGTTGCACCCGAGTACGAGGGTACGAAAACTGAGACATATTTGAACACGTCTCCCGTTCACATGGTTGATCATACTCTGGGTTCCACATGCATGTTTTAGCTGAAGGAAGAATACCTTAAACCTGGAGAGCTGAGACCCGTGTAATGGGTACCATGCAATATGACTTCAAAGGGTCTTCATTTGCTCACCAAACCTCTCCAGTCCTATCACTGCTGCGTTTATGCCCCTGTACACACGCTTGATTCTCTTTTGGAGACATAGCAATCCATAGGTTTTAAGATACTTACTAGTCAGGTACATTCTTAGGCGTTTAATATGGGGTTTTGAGTCCATTTTGTTGAGCAAGGAGTAGCTCTTGTCTATTCCATATTTGGCTTAAGGAACTTTATCTGTTCTCATTTCAATCTCTGGTTTTATGCAGTACCCCAACTCACCTTTCCCCTTAAGCAAGCATAAGTTGGTTTTCTAAATTTGAGACCCTGTTCTGTTTTGGAATGCAGTTCCTGTGTAGCCAAGTTTACATTCCGTGTATTAGTGATATCTTATGATGTTTCTTTTTCTGTGTGACTTATTTCAGTTAGAATCATCGTACCTGAATCCACTCATTATGCTGCTACGGGCCTGATGACATAGATTACATTGCTGAGTGATACTGCATTGTACGTAAGTACCACAAGTTCTTTATCCATTTTTCACTTTCTGTGATATTGAACTTGTACGGTAAACGAGGTTCTTGTAAACGGAGGCGTCCCAAACTTTGGGGTGGCTGTGTCTTTTTGATTTTAATTTCCCTAAGCTATAGACCATAAGTGGAAGTGCCCTAGGCTCTGTTGCTTTGTTTTTTAGATGTTTCAGGAAATACCATACACTTCTCCTGAGTGTCTGTTGGCAATTTACATCCCGCCCATCAGCATAACAAGGCTCCCAGTTCTCAATGGCCTGTTGCCTTTCTGGATTTTACACTTTTTTCAGATGGCCCTTTTGACCGGGGGGAAGTGAGACTTCATTGTAGTGCAGATTTCCTTTGCAAGCCTGCTTGGTTGGCCAAAAAGGGCGTATGCGTTTTTTCCTGAATATATTCAGGAAAAAACGCATACGCCCTTTTTGGCCAAGTGCATCATTGTGGACGTTCTGCCTCTTTTCCTATGCTTTCAATGCAATTCCAGTCTACCTCCTGAAATCGGTTTCCTGCAATTCTGCCCCGCTTTCAAGTGCTCTTGGCAGCCTTACTTCAGGCTATTTTTGGACGATAGCTGTCATTTATAACTCTGCAGGTTTGTGAATTACAGTGCCCCTGAGCTCCTTTCTTCAACTCGCTTTCTTGTGACCTGGCCGCAACACCGCAGGATGTCTTAAGGCCCTAATCTGGTTGTGGCACGGCACGCTGAGCCTTTGGTTAATTCCTCTTCCTGGTGGGAAATGAGAGTTAAATTTGCCCATCCAGACACCTCCAGCTAGTCTCTCATTGGTTCTCGCTATTCCTGTTCATCTTCCACAGAAATTGCAAACTGGGCCAAACAGGAGGTTAAAGGGACTGACTCTCCAAGTCGGGAGAGTGTTAGTAAAGCGTCTGGAATGTTGCACCCGAGTACCAGGGGAGGAAAACTGAGACATATTTGAACACGTCTCCCGTTCACATGGTTGATCATACTTGGGTTCCACATGCATGTTTTAGCTGAAGGAAGAATACCTTAAACCTGGGTATTTGAAACCCGTGGAATGGGTACCATGCAATATGACTTCAAAGGGTCTTCATTTGCTCACCGAACCTCTCCAATCCTATCACTGCTGCGTTTATGCTCCTGTACACATGCTTGATTCTCTTTCGGAGACATAGCAATCCATAGGTTGTAAGATACTTACTACTCAGGTACATTCTTAGGCGTTTAATATGCGGTGTTGAGTCCATTTCGTTGAGCAAGGAGTAGCTCTTGTCTATTCCATATTTAACTTAAGGAACTTTATCTGTGCTCATTTCAATCTCTGGTTTTATGCAGCACCCCAACTCACCTTTACCCTTAAGCAAGCATAAGTTGGTTTTCTAAATTTGAGACCCTGTTCTCTTCTGTAATTCAGTTCCTGTGTAGCCAAGTTTACATTCTGCGTATTACTGATATCTTATGATGTTTCTTTTTCTGTGTGACTTATTTCAGTTAGAATCATCATACCTGAATCCACTCATTGTGCTGCTAAGGGCCTTGTGACACAGATTTCATTGCTGAGTGATATTGCTTTGTAAGTAAATACCACAACTTCTTTATCCATTTTTCACTTTCTGCGATGTTGAACTTGTACTGTAAACGAGGTTCTTGTAAACAGAGCCATTCGAAACTTTGGGGTGGCTGTGTCTTTTTGATTTTAATTTCCCTAAACTATAGGACCATAAGTGGAAGTGCCCTAGGTTCTGTTGCTTTGTTTTTTAGATGTTTCAGGAAACACCATACACTTCACCCGAGTGGCTGCTGGCAATTTACATCCCGCCCATCAGCATAACAAGGCTCCCAGTTCTCCATGGCCTGTCCTGCCTTTCTGGATTTTACACTTTTTTCAGATGGCCCTTTTGACCGGGGGGAAGTGAGACTTCATTGTAGTGCAGATTTCCTTTGCAAGCTTGCTTGGTTGGCCAAAAAGGGCGTATGCGTTTTTTCCTGAATATATTCAGGAAAAAACGCATACGCCCTTTTTGGCCAAGTGCATCATTGTGGACGTTCTGCCTCTTTTCCTATGCTTTCAATGCAATTCCAGTCTACCTCCTGAAATCGGTTTCCTGCAATTCTGCCCCGCTTTCAAGTCCTCTTGGCAGCCTCACTTCAGTCTATTTTTGGACGATAGCTGTCATTTATAACTCTGCAGGTTTGTGAATTACAGTGCCCCTGAGCTCCTTTCTTCAACTCGCTTTCTTGTGACCTGGCCGCAACACCGCAGGATGGCTTCAGGCCCTAATCTTGTTCCAGTTCGGCATGCTGAGCCTTTGGTTAATTCCTCTTCCTGGTGGGAAATGAGAGTTAAATTTGCCCGTCCAGACACCTCCAGCTAGCCTCTCATTGGTTCTCGCTATTCCTGTTCATCTTCCGCAGAAATTGCAAACTGGGCCAAACAGGAGGTTAAAGGCGCTGACTCTCCAAGTGGGGAGAGTGTTAGTAAAGCGTCTGGAATGTTGCACCCGAGTACCAGGGGAGGAAAACTGAGACATATTTGAACACGTCTCCCGTTCACATGGTTGATCATACTCTGGGTTCCACATGCATGTTTTAGCTGAAGGAAGAATACCTTAAACCTGGAGAGTTGAGACCCGTGTAATGGGTACCATGCAATATGACTTCAAAGGGTCTTCATTTGCTCACTGAACATCTCCAATCCTATCACTGCTGCGTTTATGCCCCTGTACACATGCTTGATTCTCTTTCGGAGACATAGCAATCCATAGGTTTTAAGATACTTACTAGTCAGGTACATTCTTAGGCGTTTAATATGCGGTGTTGAGTCCATTTCGTTGAGCAAGGAGTAGCTCTTGTCTATTCCATATTTGGCTTAAGGAACTTTATCTGTGCTCATTTCAATCTCTGGTTTTATGCAGCAATCCAACTCACCTTTCCCCTTAAGCAAGCATAAGTTGGTTTTCTGAATTTGAGAACCTGTTCTGTTTTGGAATTCAGTTCCTGTGTAGCCAAGTTTACATTCCGTGTATTAGTGATATCTTATGATGTTTCTTTTTCTGTGTGACTTATTTCAGTTAGAATCATCGTACCTGAATCCACTCATGATGCTGCTACGGGCCTGATGACATAGATTTCATTGCTGAGTGATACTGCATTGTACGTAAATACCACAAGTTCTTTATCCATTTTTCACTTTCTGTGATATTGAACTTGTACGTTAAACGAGGTTCTTGTAAACAGAGGCGTCCCAAACTTTGGGGTGGCTGTGTCTTTTTGATTTTAATTTCCCTAAGCTATAGGACCATAAGTGGAAGTGCCCTAGGCTCTGTTGCTTTGTTTTTTAGATGTTTCAGGAAACACCATACACTTCTCCCGAGTGTCTGTTGGCAATTTACATCCCGCCCTTCAGCATAACAAGGCTCCCAGTTCTCCATGGCCTGTCCTGCCTTTCTGGATTTTACCCTTTTTTCAGATGGCCCTTTTGACCGGGGGGAAGTGAGACTTCATTGTAGTGCAGATTTCCTTTGCAAGCTTGCTTGGTTGCCCAAAAAGTGCGTATGCGTTTTTTCCTGAATATATTCAGGAAAAAACGCATACGCCCTTTTTGGCCAAGTGCATCATTGTGGACGTTCTGCCTCTTTTCCTATGCTTTCAATGCAATTCCAGTCTACCTCCTGAAATCGGTTTCCTGCAATTCTGCCCCGCTTTCAAGTCCTCTTGGCAGCCTTACTTCAGTCCATTTTTGGACGATAGCTGTCATTTATAACTCTGCAGGTTTGTGAATTACAGTGCCCCTGAGCTCCTTTCTTCAACTCGCTTTCTTGTGACCTGGCCGCAACACCGCAGGATGGCTTCAGGCCCTAATCTGGTTCCGGCACGGCATGCTGAGCCTTTGGTTAATTCCTCTTCCTGGTGGGAAATGAGAGTTAAATTTGCCCGTTCAGACACCTCCAGCTAGTCTCTCATTGGTTCTCGCTATTCCTGTTCATCTTCCGCAGAAATTGCAAACTGGGCCAAACAGGAGGTTAAAGGGACTGACTCTCCAAGTCGGGAGAGTGTTAGTAAAGCGTCTGGAATGTTGCACCCGAGTACCAGGGGAGGAAAACTGAGACATATTTGAACACGTCTCCCGTTCACATGGTTGATCATACTCTGGGTTCCACATGCATGTTTTAGCTGAAGGAAGAATACCTTAAACCTGGAGAGTTGAGACCCGTGTAATGGGTACCATGCAATATGACTTCAAAGGGTCTTCATTTGCTCACTGAACATCTCCAATCCTATCACTGCTGCGTTTATGCCCCTGTACACATGCTTGATTCTCTTTCGGAGACATAGCAATCCATAGGTTTTAAGATACTTACTAGTCAGGTACATTCTTAGGCGTTTAATATGCGGTGTTGAGTCCATTTCGTTGAGCAAGGAGTAGCTCTTGTCTATTCCATATTTGGCTTAAGGAACTTTATCTGTGCTCATTTCAATCTCTGGTTTTATGCAGCAATCCAACTCACCTTTCCCCTTAAGCAAGCATAAGTTGGTTTTCTGAATTTGAGAACCTGTTCTGTTTTGGAATTCAGTTCCTGTGTAGCCAAGTTTACATTCCGTGTATTAGTGATATCTTATGATGTTTCTTTTTCTGTGTGACTTATTTCAGTTAGAATCATCGTACCTGAATCCACTCATGATGCTGCTACGGGCCTGATGACATAGATTTCATTGCTGAGTGATACTGCATTGTACGTAAATACCACAAGTTCTTTATCCATTTTTCACTTTCTGTGATATTGAACTTGTACGTTAAACGAGGTTCTTGTAAACAGAGGCGTCCCAAACTTTGGGGTGGCTGTGTCTTTTTGATTTTAATTTCCCTAAGCTATAGGACCATAAGTGGAAGTGCCCTAGGCTCTGTTGCTTTGTTTTTTAGATGTTTCAGGAAACACCATACACTTCTCCCGAGTGTCTGTTGGCAATTTACATCCCGCCCATCAGCATAACAAGGCTCCCAGTTCTCCATGGCCTGTCCTGCCTTTCTGGATTTTACCCTTTTTTCAGATGGCCCTTTTGACCGGGGGGAAGTGAGACTTCATTGTAGTGCAGATTTCCTTTGCAAGCTTGCTTGGTTGGCCAAAAAGTGCGTATGCGTTTTTTCCTGAATATATTCAGGAAAAAACGCATACGCCCTTTTTGGCCAAGTGCATCATTGTGGACGTTCTGCCTCTTTTCCTATGCTTTCAATGCAATTCCAGTCTACCTCCTGAAATCGGTTTCCTGCAATTCTGCCCCGCTTTCAAGTCCTCTTGGCAGCCTTACTTCAGTCCATTTTTGGGCGATAGCTGTCATTTATAACTCTGCAGGTTTGTGAATTACAGTGCCCCTGAGCTCCTTTCTTCAACTCGCTTTCTTGTGACCTGGCCGCAACACCGCAGGATGGCTTCAGGCCCTAATCTGGTTCCGGCACGGCACGCTGAGCCTTTGGTTAATTCCTCTTCCTGGTGGGAAATGAGAGTTAAATTTGCCCGTTCAGACACCTCCAGCTAGTCTCTCATTGGTTCTCGCTATTCCTGTTCATCTTCCGCAGAAATTGCAAACTGGGCCAAACAGGAGGTTAAAGGGACTGACTCTCCAAGTCGGGAGAGTGTTAGTAAAGCTTCTGGAATGTTGCACCCGAGTACCAGGGTACGAAAACTGAGACATATTTGAACACGTCTCCCGATCACATGGTTGATCATACTCTAGGTTCCACATGCATGTTTTAGCTGAAGGAAGAATACCTAAAACCTGGGTAGGTGAAACCCGTGGAATGGGTACCATGCAAGATGACTTCAAAGGGTCTTCATTTGCTCACCGAACCTCTCCAATCCTATCACTGCTGCGTTTATGCCCCTGTACACATGCTTGATTCTCTTTCGGAGACATAGCAATCCATAGGTTTTAAGATACTTACTAGTCAGGTACATTCTAAGGCGTTTAATATGCGGTGTTGAGTCCATTTCATTGAGCAAGGAGTAGCTCTTGTCTATTCCATATTTGGCTTAAGGAACTTTATCTGTGCTCATTTCAATCTCTGGTTTTATGCAGCACCCCAACTCACCTTTCCCCTTAAGCAAGCATAAGTTGGTTTTCTAAATTTGAGACCCTGTTCTGTTTTGGAATGCAGTTCCTGTGTAGCCAAGTTTACATTCCGTGTATTACTGATATCTTATGATGTTTCTTTTTCTGTGTGACTTATTTCAGTTAGAATCATCATACCTGAATCCACTCATTGTGCTGCTAAGGGCCTGATGACACAGATTTCATTGCTGAGTGATATTGCTTTGTAAGTAAATACCACAACTTTATTATCCATTTTTCACTTTCTGCGATGTTGAACTTGTACTGTAAACGAGGTTCTTGTAAACAGAGCCGTTCAAAACTTTGGGGTGGCTGTGTCTTTTTGATTTTAAATTCCCTAAGCTATAGGACCATAAGTGGCCGTGCCCTAGGCTCTGTTGCTTTGTTTTTTAGATGTTTCAGGAAACACCATACACTTCTCCCGACTGTTTGTTGGCAATTTACATCCCGCCCTTCAGCATAACAAGGCTCCCAGTTCTCCATGGCCTGTCCTGCCTTTCTGGATTTTACACTTTTTTCAGATGGCCCTTTTGACCGGGAGAAGTGAGACTTCATTGTAGTGCAGATTTCCTTTGCAAGCTTGCTTGGTTGGCCAAAAAGTGCGTATGCGTTTTTTCCTGAATATATTCAGGAAAAAACGCATACGCCCTTTTTGGCCAAGTGCATCATTGTGGACGTTCTGCCTCTTTTCCTATGCTTTCAATGCAATTCCAGTCTACCTCCTGAAATCGGTTTCCTGCAATTCTGCCCCGCTTTCAAGTCCTCTTGGCAGCCTTACTTCAGTCTATTTTTGGACGATAGCTGTCATTTATAACTCTGCAGGTTTGTGAATTACAGTGCCCCTGAGCTCCTTTCTTCAACTCGCTTTCTTGTGACCTGGCCGCAACACTGCAGGATGGCTTCAGGCCCTAATCTGGTTCCGGTACGGCACGCTGAGCCTTTGGTTATTTCCTCTTCCTGGTGGGAAATGAGAGTTAAATTTGCCCGTCCAGACACCTCCAGCTAGCCTCTCATTGGTTCTCGCTATTCCTGTTCATCTTCCGCAGAAATTGCAAACTGGGCCAAACAGGAGGTTAAAGGCGCTGACTCTCCAAGTGGGGAGAGTGTTAGTAAAGCGTCTGGAATGTTGCACCCGAGTACCAGGGGAGGAAAACTGAGACATATTTGAACACGTCTCCCGTTCACATGGTTGATCATACTCTGGGTTCCACATGCATGTTTTAGCTGAAGGAAGAATACCTTAAACCTGGAGAGTTGAGACCCGTGTAATGGGTACCATGCAATATGACTTCAAAGGGTCTTCATTTGCTCACTGAACATCTCCAATCCTATCACTGCTGCGTTTATGCCCCTGTACACATGCTTGATTCTCTTTCGGAGACATAGCAATCCATAGGTTTTAAGATACTTACTAGTCAGGTACATTCTTAGGCGTTTAATATGCGGTGTTGAGTCCATTTCGTTGAGCAAGGAGTAGCTCTTGTCTATTCCATATTTGGCTTAAGGAACTTTATCTGTGCTCATTTCAATCTCTGGTTTTATGCAGCAATCCAACTCACCTTTCCCCTTAAGCAAGCATAAGTTGGTTTTCTGAATTTGAGAACCTGTTCTGTTTTGGAATTCAGTTCCTGTGTAGCCAAGTTTACATTCCGTGTATTAGTGATATCTTATGATGTTTCTTTTTCTGTGTGACTTATTTCAGTTAGAATCATCGTACCTGAATCCACTCATGATGCTGCTACGGGCCTGATGACATAGATTTCATTGCTGAGGGATACTGCATTGTACGTAAATACCACAAGTTCTTTATCCATTTTTCACTTTCTGTGATATTGAACTTGTACGTTAAACGAGGTTCTTGTAAACAGAGGCGTCCCAAACTTTGGGGTGGCTGTGTCTTTTTGATTTTAATTTCCCTAAGCTATAGGACCATAAGTGGCAGTGCCCTAGGCTCTGTTGCTTTGTTTTTTAGATGTTTCAGGAAACACCATACACTTCTCCCGAGTGTCTGTTGGCAATTTACATCCCGCCCATCAGCATAACAAGGCTCCCAGTTCTCCATGGCCTGTCCTGCCTTTCTGGATTTTACCCTTTTTTCAGATGGCCCTTTTGACCGGGGGGAAGTGAGACTTCATTGTAGTGCAGATTTCCTTTGCAAGCTTGCTTGGTTGGCCAAAAAGTGCGTATGCGTTTTTTCCTGAATATATTCAGGAAAAAACGCATACGCCCTTTTTGGCCAAGTGCATCATTGTGGACGTTCTGCCTCTTTTCCTATGCTTTCAATGCAATTCCAGTCTACCTCCTGAAATCGGTTTCCTGCAATTCTGCCCCGCTTTCAAGTCCTCTTGGCAGCCTTACTTCAGTCCATTTTTGGACGATAGCTGTCATTTATAACTCTGCAGGTTTGTGAATTACAGTGCCCCTGAGCTCCTTTCTTCAACTCGCTTTCTTGTGACCTGGCCGCAACACCGCAGGATGGCTTCAGGCCCTAATCTGGTTCCGGCACGGCACGCTGAGCCTTTGGTTAATTCCTCTTCCTGGTGGGAAATGAGAGTTAAATTTGCCCGTTCAGACACCTCCAGCTAGTCTCTCATTGGTTCTCGCTATTCCTGTTCATCTTCCGCAGAAATTGCAAACTGGGCCAAACAGGAGGTTAAAGGGACTGACTCTCCAAGTCGGGAGAGTGTTAGTAAAGCGTCTGGAATGTTGCACCCGAGTACCAGGGTACGAAAACTGAGACATATTTGAACACGTCTCCCGATCACATGGTTGATCATACTCTAGGTTCCACATGCATGTTTTAGCTGAAGGAAGAATACCTAAAACCTGGGTAGGTGAAACCCGTGGAATGGGTACCATGCAATATGACTTCAAAGGGTCTTCATTTGCTCACCGAACCTCTCCAATCCTATCACTGCTGCGTTTATGCCCCTGTACACATGCTTGATTCTCTTTCGGAGACATAGCAATCCATAGGTTTTAAGATACTTACTAGTCAGGTACATTCTAAGGCGTTTAATATGCGGTGTTGAGTCCATTTCATTGAGCAAGGAGTAGCTCTTGTCTATTCCATATTTGGCTTAAGGAACTTTATCTGTGCTCATTTCAATCTCTGGTTTTATGCAGCACCCCAACTCACCTTTCCCCTTAAGCAAGCATAAGTTGGTTTTCTAAATTTGAGACCCTGTTCTGTTTTGGAATGCAGTTCCTGTGTAGCCAAGTTTACATTCCGTGTATTACTGATATCTTATGATGTTTCTTTTTCTGTGTGACTTATTTCAGTTAGAATCATCATACCTGAATCCACTCATTGTGCTGCTAAGGGCCTGATGACACAGATTTCATTGCTGAGTGATATTGCTTTGTAAGTAAATACCACAACTTTATTATCCATTTTTCACTTTCTGCGATGTTGAACTTGTACTGTAAACGAGGTTCTTGTAAACAGAGCCGTTCAAAACTTTGGGGTGGCTGTGTCTTTTTGATTTTAAATTCCCTAAGCTATAGGACCATAAGTGGCCGTGCCCTAGGCTCTGTTGCTTTGTTTTTTAGATGTTTCAGGAAACACCATACACTTCTCCCGACTGTTTGTTGGCAATTTACATCCCGCCCTTCAGCATAACAAGGCTCCCAGTTCTCCATGGCCTGTCCTGCCTTTCTGGATTTTACACTTTTTTCAGATGGCCCTTTTGACCGGGAGAAGTGAGACTTCATTGTAGTGCAGATTTCCTTTGCAAGCTTGCTTGGTTGGCCAAAAAGGGCGTATGCGTTTTTTCCTGAATATATTCAGGAAAAAACGCATACGCCCTTTTTGGCCAAGTGCATCATTGTGGACGTTCTGCCTCTTTTCCTATGCTTTCAATGCAATTCCAGTCTACCTCCTGAAATCGGTTTCCTGCAATTCTGCCCCGCTTTCAAGTCCTCTTGGCAGCCTTACTTCAGTCTATTTTTGGACGATAGCTGTCATTTATAACTCTGCAGGTTTGTGAATTACAGTGCCCCTGAGCTCCTTTCTTCAACTCGCTTTCTTGTGACCTGGCCGCAACACTGCAGGATGGCTTCAGGCCCTAATCTGGTTCCGGTACGGCACGCTGAGCCTTTGGTTATTTCCTCTTCCTGGTGGGAAATGAGAGTTAAATTTGCCCGTCCAGACACCTCCAGCTAGCCTCTCATTGGTTCTCGCTATTCCTGTTCATCTTCTGCAGAAATTGCAAACTGGGCCAAACAGGAGGTTAAAGGCGCTGACTCTCCAAGTGGGGAGAGTGTTAGTAAAGCGTCTGGAATGTTGCACCCGAGTACCAGGGGAGGAAAACGGAGACATATTTGAACACGTCTCCCGATCACATGGTTGATCATACTCTAGGTTCCACATGCATGTTTTAGCTGAAGGAAGAATACCTAAAACCTGGGTAGGTGAAACCCGTGGAATGGGTACCATGCAATATGACTTCAAAGGGTCTTCATTTGCTCACCGAACCTCTCCAATCCTATCACTGCTGCGTTTATGCCCCTGTACACATGCTTGATTCTCTTTCGGAGACATAGCAATCCATAGGTTTTAAGATACTTACTAGTCAGGTACATTCTAAGGCGTTTAATATGCGGTGTTGAGTCCATTTCATTGAGCAAGGAGTAGCTCTTGTCTATTCCATATTTGGCTTAAGGAACTTTATCTGTGCTCATTTCAATCTCTGGTTTTATGCAGCACCCCAACTCACCTTTCCCCTTAAGCAAGCATAAGTTGGTTTTCTAAATTTGAGACCCTGTTCTGTTTTGGAATGCAGTTCCTGTGTAGCCAAGTTTACATTCCGTGTATTACTGATATCTTATGATGTTTCTTTTTCTGTGTGACTTATTTCAGTTAGAATCATCATACCTGAATCCACTCATTGTGCTGCTAAGGGCCTGATGACACAGATTTCATTGCTGAGTGATATTGCTTTGTAAGTAAATACCACAACTTTATTATCCATTTTTCACTTTCTGCGATGTTGAACTTGTACTGTAAACGAGGTTCTTGTAAACAGAGCCGTTCAAAACTTTGGGGTGGCTGTGTCTTTTTGATTTTAAATTCCCTAAGCTATAGGACCATAAGTGGCCGTGCCCTAGGCTCTGTTGCTTTGTTTTTTAGATGTTTCAGGAAACACCATACACTTCTCCCGACTGTTTGTTGGCAATTTACATCCCGCCCTTCAGCATAACAAGGCTCCCAGTTCTCCATGGCCTGTCCTGCCTTTCTGGATTTTACACTTTTTTCAGATGGCCCTTTTGACCGGGAGAAGTGAGACTTCATTGTAGTGCAGATTTCCTTTGCAAGCTTGCTTGGTTGGCCAAAAAGGGCGTATGCGTTTTTTCCTGAATATATTCAGGAAAAAACGCATACGCCCTTTTTGGCCAAGTGCATCATTGTGGACGTTCTGCCTCTTTTCCTATGCTTTCAATGCAATTCCAGTCTACCTCCTGAAATCGGTTTCCTGCAATTCTGCCCCGCTTTCAAGTCCTCTTGGCAGCCTTACTTCAGTCTATTTTTGGACGATAGCTGTCATTTATAACTCTGCAGGTTTGTGAATTACAGTGCCCCTGAGCTCCTTTCTTCAACTCGCTTTCTTGTGACCTGGCCGCAACACTGCAGGATGGCTTCAGGCCCTAATCTGGTTCCGGTACGGCACGCTGAGCCTTTGGTTATTTCCTCTTCCTGGTGGGAAATGAGAGTTAAATTTGCCCGTCCAGACACCTCCAGCTAGCCTCTCATTGGTTCTCGCTATTCCTGTTCATCTTCCGCAGAAATTGCAAACTGGGCCAAACAGGAGGTTAAAGGCGCTGACTCTCCAAGTGGGGAGAGTGTTAGTAAAGCGTCTGGAATGTTGCACCCGAGTACCAGGGGAGGAAAACTGAGACATATTTGAACACGTCTCCCGTTCACATGGTTGATCATACTCTGGGTTCCACATGCATGTTTTAGCTGAAGGAAGAATACCTTAAACCTGGAGAGTTGAGACCCGTGTAATGGGTACCATGCAATATGACTTCAAAGGGTCTTCATTTGCTCACTGAACATCTCCAATCCTATCACTGCTGCGTTTATGCCCCTGTACACATGCTTGATTCTCTTTCGGAGACATAGCAATCCATAGGTTTTAAGATACTTACTAGTCAGGTACATTCTTAGGCGTTTAATATGCGGTGTTGAGTCCATTTCGTTGAGCAAGGAGTAGCTCTTGTCTATTCCATATTTGGCTTAAGGAACTTTATCTGTGCTCATTTCAATCTCTGGTTTTATGCAGCAATCCAACTCACCTTTCCCCTTAAGCAAGCATAAGTTGGTTTTCTGAATTTGAGAACCTGTTCTGTTTTGGAATTCAGTTCCTGTGTAGCCAAGTTTACATTCCGTGTATTAGTGATATCTTATGATGTTTCTTTTTCTGTGTGACTTATTTCAGTTAGAATCATCGTACCTGAATCCACTCATGATGCTGCTACGGGCCTGATGACATAGATTTCATTGCTGAGGGATACTGCATTGTACGTAAATACCACAAGTTCTTTATCCATTTTTCACTTTCTGTGATATTGAACTTGTACGTTAAACGAGGTTCTTGTAAACAGAGGCGTCCCAAACTTTGGGGTGGCTGTGTCTTTTTGATTTTAATTTCCCTAAGCTATAGGACCATAAGTGGCAGTGCCCTAGGCTCTGTTGCTTTGTTTTTTAGATGTTTCAGGAAACACCATACACTTCTCCCGAGTGTCTGTTGGCAATTTACATCCCGCCCATCAGCATAACAAGGCTCCCAGTTCTCCATGGCCTGTCCTGCCTTTCTGGATTTTACCCTTTTTTCAGATGGCCCTTTTGACCGGGGGGAAGTGAGACTTCATTGTAGTGCAGATTTCCTTTGCAAGCTTGCTTGGTTGGCCAAAAAGTGCGTATGCGTTTTTTCCTGAATATATTCAGGAAAAAACGCATACGCCCTTTTTGGCCAAGTGCATCATTGTGGACGTTCTGCCTCTTTTCCTATGCTTTCAATGCAATTCCAGTCTACCTCCTGAAATCGGTTTCCTGCAATTCTGCCCCGCTTTCAAGTCCTCTTGGCAGCCTTACTTCAGTCCATTTTTGGACGATAGCTGTCATTTATAACTCTGCAGGTTTGTGAATTACAGTGCCCCTGAGCTCCTTTCTTCAACTCGCTTTCTTGTGACCTGGCCGCAACACCGCAGGATGGCTTCAGGCCCTAATCTGGTTCCGGCACGGCACGCTGAGCCTTTGGTTAATTCCTCTTCCTGGTGGGAAATGAGAGTTAAATTTGCCCGTTCAGACACCTCCAGCTAGTCTCTCATTGGTTCTCGCTATTCCTGTTCATCTTCCGCAGAAATTGCAAACTGGGCCAAACAGGAGGTTAAAGGGACTGACTCTCCAAGTCGGGAGAGTGTTAGTAAAGCGTCTGGAATGTTGCACCCGAGTACCAGGGTACGAAAACTGAGACATATTTGAACACGTCTCCCGATCACATGGTTGATCATACTCTAGGTTCCACATGCATGTTTTAGCTGAAGGAAGAATACCTAAAACCTGGGTAGGTGAAACCCGTGGAATGGGTACCATGCAATATGATTTCAAAGGGTCTTCATTTGCTCACCGAACCTCTCCAATCCTATCACTGCTGCGTTTATGCCCCTGTACACATGCTTGATTCTCTTTCGGAGACATAGCAATCCATAGGTTTTAAGATACTTACTAGTCAGGTACATTCTAAGGCGTTTAATATGCGGTGTTGAGTCCATTTCGTTGAGCAAGGAGTAGCTCTTGTCTATTCCATATTTGGCTTAAGGAACTTTATCTGTGCTCATTTCAATCTCTGGTTTTATGCAGCACCCCAACTCACCTTTCCCCTTAAGCAAGCATAAGTTGGTTTTCTAAATTTGAGACCCTGTTCTGTTTTGGAATGCAGTTCCTGTGTAGCCAAGTTTCCATTCCGTGTATTAGTGATATCTTATGATGTTTCTTTTTCTGTGTGACTTATTTCAGTTAGAATCATCATACCTGAATCCACTCATTGTGCTGATAAGGCCCTGATGACATAGATTTCATTGCTGAGTGATATTGCTTTGTAAGTAAATACCACAACTTCTTTATCCATTTTTCACTTTCTGCGATGTTGAACTTGTACTGTAAACGAGGTTGTTGTAAACAGAGGCGTCCCAAACTTTGGGGTGGCTGTGTCTTTTTGATTTTAATTTCCCTAAGCTATAGGACCATAAGTGGCAGTGCCCTAGGCTCTGTTCCTTTGTTTTTTAGATGTTTCAGGAAACACCATACACTTCTCCCGAGTGTCTGTTGGCAATTTACATCCCGCCCATCAGCATAACAAGGCTCCCAGTTCTCCATGGCTTGTCCTGCCTTTCTGGATTTTACCCTTTTTTCAGATGGCCCTTTTGACCGGGGGGAAGTGAGACTTCATTGTAGTGCAGATTTCCTTTGCAAGCTTGCTTGGTTGGCCAAAAAGCGCGTATGCGTTTTTTCCTGAATATATTCAGGAAAAAACGCATACGCCCTTTTTGGCCAAGTGCATCATTGTGGACGTTCTGCCTCTTTTCCTATGCTTTCAATGCAATTCCAGTCTACCTCCTGAAATCGGTTTCCTGCAATTCTGCCCCGCTTTCAAGTCCTCTCGGCAGCCTTACTTCAGTCTATTTTTGGACGATAGCTGTCATTTATAACTCTGCAGGTTTGTGAATTACAGTGCCCCTGAGCTCCTTTCTTCAACTCGCTTTCTTTTGAGCTGGCCGCAACACTGGAGGATGGCTTCAGGCCCTAATCTGGTACCGGTATGGCACGCTGAGCCTTTGGTTATTTCCTCTTCCTGGTGGGAAATGAGAGTTAAATTTGCCCGTCCAGACACCTCCAGCTAGCCTCTCATTGGTTCTCGCTATTCCTGTTCATCTTCCGCAGAAATTGCAAACTGTGCCAAACAGGAGGTTAAAGGCGCTGACTCTCCAAGTGGGGAGAGTGTTAGTAAAGCATCTGGAATGTTGCACCCGAGTACCAGGGTATGAAAACTGAGACATATTTGAACACGTCTCCCGATCACATGGTTGATCATACTCTGGGTTCCACATGCATGTTTAACTGAAGGAAGAATACCTAAAACCTGGGTAGTTGAAACCCGTGGAATGGGTACCATGCAATATGACTTCAAAGGGTCTTCATTTGCTCACCGAACATCTCCAATCCTATCACTGCTGCGTTTATGCCCCTGTACACATGCTTGATTCTCTTTCGGAGACATAGCAATCCATAGGTTTTAAGATACTTACTAGTCAGGTACATTCTTAGGCGTTTAATATGCGGTGTTGAGTCCATTTCGTTGAGCAAGGAGTAGCTCTTGTCTATTCCATATTTGGCTTAAGGAACTTTATCTGTGCTCATTTCAATCTCTGGTTTTATGCAGCAATCCAACTCACCTTTCCCCTTAAGCAAGCATAAGTTGGTTTTCTGAATTTGAGAACCTGTTCTGTTTTGGAATTCAGTTCCTGTGTAGCCAAGTTTACATTCCGTGTATTAGTGATATCTTATGATGTTTCTTTTTCTGTGTGACTTATTTCAGTTAGAATCATCGTACCTGAATCCACTCATGATGCTGCTACGGGCCTGATGACATAGATTTCATTGCTGAGTGATACTGCATTGTACGTAAATACCACAACTTCTTTATCCATTTTTCACTTTCTGCGATGTTGAACTTGTACTGTAAACGAGGTTCTTGTAAACAGAGGCGTCCCAAACTTTGGGGTGGCTGTGTCTTTTTGATTTTAATTTCCCTAAGCTATAGGACCATAAGTGGAAGTGCCCTAGGCTCTGTTGCTTTGTTTTTTAGATGTTTCAGGAAACACCATACACTTCTCCCGAGTGTCTGTTGGCAATTTACATCCCGCCCATCAGCATAACAAGGCTCCCAGTTCTCCATGGCCTGTCCTGCCTTTCTGGATTTTACCCTTTTTTCAGATGGCCCTTTTGACCGGGGGGAAGTGAGACTTCATTGTAGTGCAGAGTTCCTTTGCAAGCTTGCTTGGTTGGCCAAAAAGTGCGTATGCGTTTTTTCCTGAATATATTCAGGATAAAACGCATACGCCCTTTTTGGCCAAGTGCATCATTGTGGACGTTCTGCCTCTTTTCCTATGCTTTCAATGCAATTCCAGTCTACCTCCTGAAATCGGTTTCCTGCAATTCTGCCCCGCTTTCAAGTCCTCTTGGCAGCCTTACTTCAGTCCATTTTTGGACGATAGCTGTCATTTATAACTCTGCAGGTTTGTGAATTACAGTGCCCCTGAGCTCCTTTCTTCAACTCGCTTTCTTGTGACCTGGCCGCAACACCGCAGGATGGCTTCAGGCCCTAATCTGGTTCCGGCACGGCACGCTGAGCCTTTGGTTAATTCCTCTTCCTGGTGGGAAATGAGAGTTAAATTTGCCCGTTCAGACACCTCCAGCTAGTCTCTCATTGGTTCTCGCTATTCCTGTTCATCTTCCGCAGAAATTGCAAACTGGGCCAAACAGGAGGTTAAAGGGACTGACTCTCCAAGTCGGGAGAGTGTTAGTAAAGCGTCTGGAATGTTGCACCCGAGTACCAGGGTACGAAAACTGAGACATATTTGAACACGTCTCCCGATCACATGGTTGATCATACTCTAGGTTCCACATGCATGTTTTAGCTGAAGGAAGAATACCTAAAACCTGGGTAGGTGAAACCCGTGGAATGGGTACCATGCAATATGACTTCAAAGGGTCTTCATTTGCTCACCGAACCTCTCCAATCCTATCACTGCTGCGTTTATGCCCCTGTACACATGCTTGATTCTCTTTCGGAGACATAGCAATCCATAGGTTTTAAGATACTTACTAGTCAGGTACATTCTAAGGCGTTTAATATGCGGTGTTGAGTCCATTTCGTTGAGCAAGGAGTAGCTCTTGTCTATTCCATATTTGGCTTAAGGAACTTTATCTGTGCTCATTTCAATCTCTGGTTTTATGCAGCACCCCAACTCACCTTTCCCCTTAAGCAAGCATAAGTTGGTTTTCTAAATTTGAGACCCTGTTCTGTTCTGTAATTCAGTTCCTGTGTAGCCAAGTTTACATTCCGTGTATTACTGATATCTTATGATGTTTCTTTTTCTGTGTGACTTATTTCAGTTAGAATCATCATACCTGAATCCACTCATTGTGCTGCTAAGGCCCTGATGACATAGATTTCATTGCTGAGTGATATTGCTTTGTAAGTAAATACCACAACTTCTTTATCCATTTTTCACTTTCTGCGATGTTGAACTTGTACTGTAAACGAGGTTCTTGTAAACAGAGGTGTCCCAAACTTTGGGGTGGCTGTGTCTTTTTGATTTTAATTTCCCTAAGCTATAGGACCATAAGTGGCAGTGCCCTAGGCTCTGTTGCTTTGTTTTTTAGATGTTTCAGGAAACACCATACACTTCTCCCGAGTGTCTGTTGGCAATTTACATCCCGCCCATCAGCATAACAAGGCTCCCAGTTCTCCATGGCTTGTCCTGCCTTTCTGGATTTTACCCTTTTTTCAGATGGCCCTTTTGACCGGGGGGAAGTGAGACTTCATTGTAGTGCAGATTTCCTTTGCAAGCTTGCTTGGTTGGCCAAAAAGCGCGTATGCGTTTTTTCCTGAATATATTCAGGAAAAAACGCATACGCCCTTTTTGGCCAAGTGCATCATTGTGGACGTTCTGCCTCTTTTCCTATGCTTTCAATGCAATTCCAGTCTACCTCCTGAAATCGGTTTCCTGCAATTCTGCCCCGCTTTCAAGTCCTCTCGGCAGCCTTACTTCAGTCTATTTTTGGACGATAGCTGTCATTTATAACTCTGCAGGTTTGTGAATTACAGTGCCCCTGAGCTCCTTTCTTCAACTCGCTTTCTTTTGAGCTGGCCGCAACACCGCAGGATGGCTTCAGGCCCTAATCTGGTTCCGGTATGGCACGCTGAGCCTTTGGTTATTTCCTCTTCCTGGTGGGAAATGAGAGTTAAATTTGCCCGTCCAGACACCTCCAGCTAGCCTCTCATTGGTTCTCGCTATTCCTGTTCATCTTCCGCAGAAATTGCAAACTGTGCCAAACAGGAGGTTAAAGGCGCTGACTCTCCAAGTGGGGAGAGTGTTAGTAAAGCATCTGGAATGTTGCACTCGAGTACCAGGGTACGAAAACTGAGACATATTTGAACACGTCTCCCGATCACATGGTTGATCATACTCTGGGTTCCACATGCATGTTTAACTGAAGGAAGAATACCTAAAACCTGGGTAGTTGAAACCCGTGGAATGGGTACCATGCAATATGACTTCAAAGGGTCTTCATTTGCTCACCGAACCTCTCCAATCCTATCACTGCTGCGTTTATGCCCCTGTACACATGCTTGATTCTCTTTCGGAGACATAGCAATCCCTAGGTTTTAAGATACTTACTAGTCAGGTACATTCTTAGGCGTTTAATATGCGGTGTTGAGTCCATTTCGTTGAGCAAGGAGTAGCTCTTGTCTATTCCATATTTGGCTTAAGGAACTTTATCTGTGCTCATTTCAATCTCTGGTTTTATGCAGCAACCCAGCTCACCTTTCCCCTTAAGCAAGCATAAGTTGGTTTTCTAAATTTGAGAACCTGTTCTGATTTGGAATTCAGTTCCTGTGTAGCCAAGTTTACATTCCGTGTATTACTGATATCTTATGATGTTTCTTTTTCTGTGTGACTTATTTCAGTTAGAATCATCGTACCTGAATCCACTCATTATGCTTCTACGGGCCTGAGGACATAGATTTCATTGCTGAGTGATACTGCATTGTATGTAAGTACCACAAGTTCTTTATCCATTTTTCACTTTCTGTGATATTGAACTTGTACGGTAAACGAGGTTCTTGTAAACAGAGGCGTCCCAAACTTTGGGGTGGCTGTGTCTTTTTGATTTTAATTTCCCTAAGCTATAGGACCATAAGTGGAAGTGCCCTAGGCTCTGTTGCTTTGTTTTTTAGATGTTTCAGGAAACACCATACACTTCTCCCGAGTGTCTGTTGGCAATTTACATCTCGCCCATCAGCATAACAAGGCTCCCAGTTCTCCATGGCCTGTCCTGCCTTTCTGGATTTTACACTTTTTTCAGATGGCCCTTTTGACCGGGGGGAAGTGAGACTTCATTGTAGTGCAGATTTCCTTTGCAAGTTTGCTTGGTTGGCCAAAAAGGGCGTATGCGTTTTTTCCTGAATATATTCAGGAAAAAACGCATACGCCATTTTTGGCCAAGTGCATCATTGTGGACGTTCTGCCTCTTTTCCTATGCTTTCAATGCAATTCCAGTCTACCTCCTGAAATCGGTTTCCTGCAATTCTGCCCCGCTTTCAAGTCCTTTTGGCAGCCTTACTTCAGTCTATTTTTGGACGATAGCTGTCATTCATAACTCTGCAGGTTTGTGAATTACAGTGCCCCTGAGCTCCTTTCTTCAACTTGCTTTCTTGTGACCTGGCCGCAACACCGCAGGATGTCTTCAGGCCCTAATCTGGTTCCGGCACGGCACGCTGAGCCTTTGGTTAATTCCTCTTCCTGGTGGGAAATGAGAGTTCAATTTGCCCATCCAGACACCTCCAGCTAGTCTCTCATTGGTTCTCGCTATTCCTGTTCATCTTCCACAGAAATTGCAAACTAGGCCAAACAGGAGGTTAAAGGGACTGACTCTCCAAGTGGGGAGAGTGTTAGTAAAGCGTCTGGAATGTTGCACCCGAGTACCAGGGGAGGAAAACTGAGACATATTTGAACACGTCTCCCGATCACATGGTTGATCATACTCTAGGTTCCACATGCATGTTTTAGCTGAAGGAAGAATACCTTAAACCTGGGTAGTTGAAACCCATGGAATGGGTACCATGCAATATGACTTCAAAGGGTCTTCATTTGCTCACGAACCTCTCCAATCCTATCACTGCTGCGTTTATGCCCCTGTACACATGCTTGATTCTCTTTCGGAGACATAGCAATCCATAGGTTTTAAGATACTTACTAGTCAGGTACATTCTTAGGCGTTTAATATGCAGTGTTGAGTCCATTTCGTTGAGCAAGGAGTAGCTCTTGTCTATTCCATATTTGGCTTAAGGAACTTTATCTGTGCTCATTTCAATCTCTGGTTTTATGCAGCACCCCAACTCACCTTTCCCCTTAAGCAAGCATAAGTTGGTTTTCTAAATTTGAGACCCTGTTCTGTTCTGTAATTCAGTTCCTGTGTAGCCAAGTTTCCATTCCGTGTATTACTGATATCTTATGATGTTTCTTTTTCTGTGTGACGTATTTCAGTTAGAATCATCATACCTGAATCCACTCATTGTGCTGCTAAGGGCCTGATGACACAGATTTCATTGCTGAGTGATATTGCTTTTTAAGTAAATACCACAACTTCTTTATCCATTTTTCACTTTCTGCGATGTTGAACTTGTACTGTAAACGAAGTTCTTGTAAACAGAGGCGTCCCAAACTTTGGGGTGGCTGTGTCTTTTTGATTTTAATTTCCCTAAGCTATAGGACCATAAGTGGCAGTGCCCTAGGCTCTGTTGCTTTGTTTTTTAGATGTTTCAGGAAACACCATACACTTCTCCCGAGTGGTTGTTGGCAATTTACATCCCGCCCATCAGCATAACAAGGCTCCCAGTTCTCCATGGCCTGTCCTGCCTTTCTGGATTTTACACTTTTTTCAGATGGCCCTTTTGACCGGGGGGAAGTGAGACTTCATTGTAGTGCAGATTTCCTTTGCAAGCTTGCTTGGTTGGCCAAAAAGGGCGTATGCGTTTTTTCCTGAATATATTCAGGAAAAAACGCATACGCCCTTTTTGGCCAAGTGCATCATTGTGGACGTTCTGCCTCTTTTCCTATGCTTTCAATGCAATTCCAGTCTACCTCCTGAAATCGGTTTCCTGCAATTCTGCCCCGCTTTCAAGTCCTCTTGGCAGCCTTACTTCAGTCTATTTTTGGACGATAGCTCTCATTTATAAGTCTGCAGGTTTGTGAATTACAGTGCCCCTGAGCTCCTTTCTTCAACTCGCTTTCTTGTGACCTGGCCGCAACACCGCAGGATTGCTTCAGGCCCTAATCTGGGTCCGGCCCGGCACGCTGAGCCTTTGGTTAATTCCTCTTCCTGGTGGGAAATGAGAGTTAAATTTGCCCATCCAGACACCTCCAGCTAGTCTCTCATTGGTTCTCGCTATTCCTGTTCATCTTCCACAGAAATTGCAAACTGGGCCAAACAGGAGGTTAAAGGGACTGACTCTCCAAGTCGGGAGAGTGTTAGTAAAGCGTCTCGAATGTTGCACCCGAGTACCAGGGTAGGAAAACTGAGACATATTTGAACACGTCTCCCGATATCATGGTTGATCATACTATGGGTTCCACATGCATGTTTTAGCTGAAGGAAGAATACCTTAAACCTGGAGAGTTGAGACCCGTGGAATGGGTACCATGCAATATGACTTCAAAGGGTCTTCATTTGCTCACCGAACCTCTCCAATCCTATCACTGCTGCATTTATGCCCCTGTACACACGCTTGATTCTCTTTTGGAGACATAGCAATCCATAGGTTTTAAGATACTTACTAGTCAGGTACATTCTTAGGCGTTTAATATGGGGTTTTGAGTCCATTTCGTTGAGCAAGGAGTAGCTCTTGTCTATTCCATATTTGGCTTAAGGAACTTTATCTGTGCTCATTTCAATCTCTGGTTTTATGCAGCACCCCAACTCACCTTTACCCTTAAGCAAGCATAAGTTGGTTTTCTAAATTTGAGACCCTGTTCTGTTCTGTAATTCAGTTCCTGTGTAGCCAAGTTTACATTCCGTGTATTAGTGATATCTTATGATGTTTCTTTTTCTGTGTGACTTATTTCAGTTAGAATCATCATACCTGAATCCACTCATTGTGCTGCTAAGGGCCTGATGACACAGATTTCATTGCTGAGTGATATTGCTTTGTAAGTAAATACCACAACTTCTTTATCCATTTTTCACTTTCTGCGATGTTGAACTTGTACTGTAAACGAGGTTCTTGTAAACAGAGGCGTCCCAAACTTTGGGGTGGCTGTGTCTTTTTGATTTTAATTTCCCTAAGCTATAGGACCATAAGTGGCAGTGCCCTAGGCTCTGTTGCTTTGTTTTTTAGATGTTTCAGGAAACACCATACACTTCTCCCGAGTGTCTGTTGGCAATTTACATCCCGCCCATCAGCATAACAAGGCTCCCAGTTCTCCATGGCCTGTTGCCTTTCTGGATTTTACACTTTTTTTCAGATGGCCCTTTTGACCGTGGGGAAGTGAGACTTCATTGTAGTGCAGATTTCTTTTGCAAGCTTGCTTGGTTGGCCAAAAAGGGCGTATGCGTTTTTTCCTGAATATATTCAGGAAAAAACGCATACGCCCTTTTTGGCCAAGTGCATCATTGTGGACGTTCTGCCTCTTTTCCTATGCTTTCAATGCAATTCCAGTCTACCTCCTGAAATCGGTTTCCTGCAATTCTGCCCCGCTTTCAAGTCCTCTTGGCAGCCTTACTTCAGTCCATTTTTGGACGATAGCTCTCATTTATAAGTCTGCAGGTTTGTGAATTACAGTGGCCCTGAGCTCCTTTCTTCAACTCGCTTTCTTGTGACCTGGCCGCAACACCGCAGGATGGCTTCAGGCCCTAATCTGGTTCCGGCCCGGCATGCTGAGCCTTTGGTTAATTCCTCTTCCTGGTGGGAAATGAGAGTTAAATTTGCCCATCCAGACACCTCCAGCTAGTCTCTCATTGGTTCTCGCTATTCCTGTTCATCTTCCACAGAAATTGCAAACTGGGCCAAACAGGAGGTTAAAGGGACTGACTCTCCAAGTCGGGAGAGTGTTAGTAAAGCATCCGGAATGTTGCACTCGAGTACCAGGGTACGAAAACTGAGACATATTTGAACACGTCTCCCAATCACATGGTTGATCATACTCTGGGTTCCACATGCATGTTTTAGCTGAAGGAAGAATACCTAAAACCTGGGTAGTTGAAACCCGTGGAATGGGTACCATGCAATATGACTTCAAAGGGTCTTCATTTGCTCACCGAACCTCTCCAATCCTATCACTGCTGCGTTTATGCCCCTGTACACATGCTTGATTCTCTTTCGGAGACATAGCAATCCATAGGTTTTAAGATACTTACTAGTCAGGTACATTCTTAGGCGTTTAATATGGGGTGTTGAGTCCATTTCGTGAGCAAGGAGTAGCTCTTGTCTATTCCATATTTGGCTTAAGGAACTTTATCTGTGCTCATTTCAATCTCTGGTTTTATGCAGCACCCCAACTCACCTTTCCCCTTAAGCAAGCATAAGTTGGTTTTCTAAATTTGAGACCCTGTTCTGTTCTGTAATTCAGTTCCTGTGTAGCCAAGTTTACATTCCGTGTATTACTGATATCTTATGATGTTTCTTTTTCTGTGTGACTTATTTCAGTTAGAATCATCATACCTGAATCCACTCATTGTGCTGCTAAGGGCCTGATGACACAGATTTCATTGCTGAGTGATATTGCTTTGTAAGTAAATACCACAACTTCTTTATCCATTTTTCACTTTCTGCGATGTTGAACTTGTACTGTAAACGAGGTTCTTGTAAACAGAGGCGTCCCAAACTTTGGGGTGGCTGTGTCTTTTTGATTTTAATTTCCCTAAGCTATAGGACCATAAGTGGCAGTGCCCTAGGCTCTGTTGCTTTGTTTTTTAGATGTTTCAGGAAACACCATACACTTCTCCTGAGTGTCTGTTGGTAATTTACATCCCGCCCATCAGCATAACAAGGCTCCCAGTTCTCCATGGCCTGTCCTGCCTTTCTGGATTTTACACTTTTTTCAGATGGCCCTTTTGACCGGGGGGAAGTGAGACTTCATTGTAGTGCAGATTTCCTTTGCAAGCTTGCTTGGTTGGCCAAAAAGGGCGTATGCGTTTTTTCCTGAATATATTCAGGAAAAAACGCATACGCCCTTTTTGGCCAAGTGCATCATTGTGGACGTTCTGCCTCTTTTCCTATGCTTTCAATGCAATTCCAGTCTACCTCCTGAAATCGGTTTCCTGCAATTCTGCCCCGCTTTCAAGTCCTCTTGACAGCCTTACTTCAGTCTACTTTTGGACGATAGCTCTCATTTATAAGTCTGCAGGTTTGTGAATTACAGTGCCCCTGAGCTCCTTTCTTCAACTCGCTTTCTTGTGACCTGGCCGCAACCCCGCAGGATGGCTTCAGGCCCTAATCTGGGTCCGGCCCGGCACGCTGAGCCTTTGGTTAATTCCTCTTCCTGGTGGGAAATGAGAGTTAAATTTGCCCATCCAGACACCTCCAGCTAGTCTCTCATTGGTTCTCGCTATTCCTGTTCATCTTCCACAGAAATTGCAAACTGGGCCAAACAGGAGGTTAAAGGGACTGACTCTCCAAGTCGGGAGAGTGTTAGTAAAGCATCTGGAATGTTGCACCCGAGTACCAGGGTACGAAAACTGAGACATATTTGAACACGTCTCCCGATCACATGGTTGATCATACTCTGGGTTCCACATGCATGTTTTAGCTGAAGGAAGAATACCTAAAACCTGGGTAGTTGAAACCCGTGGAATGGGTACCATGCAATATGACTTCAAAGGGTCTTCATTTGCTCACCGAACCTCTCCAATCCTATCACTGCTGCGTTTATGCCCCTGTACACATGCTTGATTCTCTTTCGGAGACATAGCAATCCATAGGTTTTAAGATACTTACTAGTCACGTACATTCTTAGGCGTTTAATATGGGGTGTTGAGTCCATTTCGTTGAGCAAGGAGTAGCTCTTGTCTATTCCATATTTGGCTTAAGGAACTTTATCTGTGCTCATTTCAATCTCTGGTTTTATGCAGCACCCCAACTCACCTTTCCCCTTAAGCAAGCATAAGTTGGTTTTCTAAATTTGAGACCCTGTTCTGTTCTGTAATTCAGTTCCTGTGTAGCCAAGTTTACATTCCGTGTATTACTGATATCTTATGATGTTTCTTTTTCTGTGTGACTTATTTCAGTTAGAATCATCATACCTGAATCCACTCATTGTGCTGCTAAGGGCCTGATGACACAGATTTCATTGCTGAGTGATATTGCTTTGTAAGTAAATACCACAACTTCTTTATCCATTTTTCACTTTCTGCGATGTTGAACTTGTACTGTAAACGAGGTTCTTGTAAACAAAGGCATCCCAAACTTTGGGGTGGCTGTGTCTTTTTGATTTTAATTTCCCTAATCTATAGGACCATAAGTGGCAGTGCCCTAGGTTCTGTTGCTTTGTTTTTTAGATGTTTCAGGAAACACCATACACTTCTCCCGAGTGTCTGTTGGCAATTTACATCCCGCCCATCAGCATAACAAGGCTCCCAGTTCTCCATGGCCTGTCCTGCCTTTCTGGATTTTACACTTTTTTCAGATGGCCCTTTTGACCGGGGGGAAGTGAGACTTCATTGTAGTGCAGATTTCCTTTGCAAGCTTGCTTGGTTGGCCAAAAAGTGCGTATGCGTTTTTTCCTGAATATATTCAGGAAAAAACGCATACGCCCTTTTTGGCCAAGTGCATCATTGTGGACGTTCTGCCTCTTTTCCTATGCGTTCAATGCAATTCCAGTCTACCTCCTGAAATCGGTTTCCTGCAATTCTGCCCCGCTTTCAAGTCCTCTTGGCAGCCTTACTTCAGTCTATTTTTGGACGATAGCTCTCATTTATAAGTCTGCAGGTTTGTGAATTACAGTGCCCCTGAGCTCCTTTCTTCAACTCGCTTTCTTGTGACCTGGCCGCAACACCGCAGGATGGCTTCAGGCCCTAATCTGGGTCCGGCCCGGCACGCTGAGCCTTTGCTTATTTCCTCTTCCTGGTGGGAAATGAGAGTTAAATTTGCCCATCCAGACACCTCCAGCTAGTCTCTCATTGGTTCTCGCTATTCCTGTTCATCTTCCACAGAAATTGCAAACTGGGCCAAACAGGAGGTTAAAGGGACTGACTCTCCAAGTCGGGAGAGTGTTAGTAAAGCGTCTGGAATGTTGCACCCGAGTACCAGGGTACGAAAACTGAGACATATTTGAACACGTCTCCCGATCACATGGTTGATCATACTCTGGGTTCCACATGCATGTTTTAGCTGAAGGAAGAATACCTAAAACCTGGATAGTTGAAACCCGTGGAATGGGTACCATGCAATATGACTTCAAAGGGTCTTAATTTGCTCACCGAACCTCTCCAATCCTATGACTGCTGCGTTTATGCCCCTGTACACATGCTTGATTCTCTTTCGGAGACATAGCAATCCATAGGTTTTAAGATACTTACTAGTCAGGTACATTCTTAGGCAATTAATATGGGGTGTTGAGTCCATTTCGTTGAGCAAGGAGTAGCTCTTGTCTATTCCATATTTGGCTTAAGGAACTTTATCTGTGCTCATTTCAATCTCTGGTTTTATGCAGCACCCCAACTCACCTTTCCCCTTAAGCAAGCATAAGTTGGTTTTCTAAATTTGAGACCCTGTTCTGTTCTGTAATTCAGTTCCTGTGTAGCCAAGTTTACATTCCGTGTATTACTGATATCTTATGATGTTTCTTTTTCTGTGTGACTTATTTCAGTTAGAATCATCATACCTGAATCCACTCATTATGCTGCTAAGGGCCTGATGACACAGATTTCATTGCTGAGTGATATTGCTTTGTAAGTAAATACCACAACTTCTTTCTCCATTTTTCACTTTCTGCGATGTTGAACTTGTACTGTAAACGAGGTTCTTGTAAACAGAGCCGTCCCAAACTTTGGGGTGGCTGTGTCTTTTTGATTTTAATTTCCCTAAGCTATAGGACCATAAGTGGAAGTGCCCTAGGTTCTGTTGCTTTGTTTTTTAGATGTTTCAGGAAACACCATACACTTCTCCCGAGTGGTTGTTGGCAATTTACATCCCGCCCATCAGCATAACAAGGCTCCCAGTTCTCCATGGCCTGTCCTGCCTTTCTGGATTTTACACTTTTTTCAGATGGCCCTTTTGACCGGGGGGAAGTGAGACTTCATTGTAGTGCAGATTTCCTTTGCAAGCTTGCTTGGTTGGCCAAAAAGGGCGTATGCGTTTTTTCCTGAATATATTGAGGAAAAAACGCATACGCCCTTTTTGGCCAAGTGCATCATTGTGGACGTTCTGCCTCTTTTCCTATGCTTTCAATGCAATTCCAGTCTACCTCCTGAAATCGGTTTCCTGCAATTCTGCCCCGCTTTCAAGTCCTCTTGGCAGCCTAACTTCAGTATATTTTTGGACGATAGCTGTCATTTATAACTCTGCAGGTTTGTGAATTACAGTGCCCCTGAGCTCCTTTCTTCAACTCGCTTTCTTGTGAGCTGGCCGCAACACCGCAGGATGGCTTCAGGCCCTAATCTGGTTCCGGTACGGCAAACTGAGCCTTTGGTTATTTCCTCTTCCTGGTGGGAAATGAGAGTTAAATTTGCCCGTCCAGACACCTCCAGCTAGCCTCTCATTGGTTCTCGCTATTCCTGTTCATCTTCCGCAGAAATTGCAAACTGTGCCAAACAGGAGGTTAAAGGCGCTGACTCTCCAAGTGGGGAGAGTGTTAGTAAAGCGTCTGGAATGTTGCACCCGAGTACCAGGGGAGGAAAACTGAGACATATTTGGACACATCTCCCGATCACATGGTTGATCATACTCTGGGTTCCAAATGTTTGTTTTAGCTGAAGGAAGAATACCTAAAACCTGGGTAGTTGAAACCCGTGGTTGGGTACCATGCAATATGACTTCAAAGGGTCTTCATTTGCTCACCGAACCTCTCCAATCCTATCACTGCTGCGTTTATGCCCCTGTACACATGCTTGATTCTCTTTCGGAGACATAGCAATCCATAGGTTTTAACATACTTACTAGTCAGGTACATTCTTAGGCGTTTAATATGCGGTGTTGAGTCCATTTCGTTGAGCAAGGAGTAGCTCTTGTCTATTCCATATTTGGCTTAAGGAACTTTATCTGTGCTCATTTCAATCTCTGGTTTTATGCAGCACCCCAACTCACCTTTCCCCTTAAGCAAGCATAAGTTGGTTTTCTAAATTTGAGAACCTGTTCTGTTCTGTAATTCAGTTCCTGTGTAGCCAAGTTTACATTCCGTGTATTACTGATATCTTATGATGTTTCTTTTTCTGTGTGACTTATTTCAGTTAGAATCATCGTACCTGAATCTACTCATTATGCTGCTACGGGCCTGATGACATAGATGTCATTGCTGAGTGATACTGCATTGTACGTAAGTACCACAAGTTCTTTATCCATTTTTCACTTTCTGTGATATTGAACTTGTAAGGTAAACGAGGTTCTTGTAAACAGAGGCGTCCCAAACTTTGGGGTGGCTGTGTCTTTTTGATTTTAATTTCCCTAAACTATAGGACCATAAGTGGAAGTGCCCTAGGCTCTGTTGCTTTGTTTTTTAGATGTTTCAGGAAACACCATACACTTCTCCCGAGTGTCTGTTGGCAATTTACATCCCGCCCATCAGCATAACAAGGCTCCCAGTTCTCCATGGCCTGTCCTGCCTTTCTGGATTTTACACTTTTTTCAGATGGCCCTTTTGACCGGGGGGAAGTGAGACTTCATTGTAGTGCAGATTTCCTTTGCAAGCTTGCTTGGTTGGCCAAAAAGGGCGTATGCGTTTTTTCCTGAATATATTCAGGAAAAAACGCATACGCCCTTTTTGGCCAAGTGCATCATTGTGGACGTTCTGCCTCTTTTCCTATGCTTTCAATGCAATTCCAGTCTACCTCCTGAAATCGGTTTCCTGCAATTCTGCCCCGCTTTCAAGTCCTCTTGGCAGCCTTACTTCAGTCTATTTTTGGACGATAGCTGTCATTTATAACTCTGCAGGTTTGTGAATTACAGTGCCCCTGAGCTCCTTTCTTCAACTCGCTTTCTTGTGACCTGGCCGCAACACCGCAGGATGGCTTCAGGCCCTAATCTGGTTCCGGCATGGCACGCTGAGCCTCTGGTTATTTCCTCTTCTTGGTGGGAAATGAGAGTTAAATTTGCCCGTCCAGACACCTCCAGCTAGTCTCTCATTGGTTCTCGCTATTCCTGTTCATCTTCCGCAGAAATTGCAAACTGGGCCAAACAGGAGGTTAAAGGCGCTGACTCTCCAAGTGGGGAGAGTGTTAGTAAAGAGTCTGGAATGTTGCACCCGAGTACCAGGGGAGGAAAACTGAGACATATTTGAACACGTCTCTCGTTCACATGGTTGATCATACTTGGATTCCACATGCATGTTTTAGCTGAAGGAAGAATACCTTAAAACTGGAGAGTTGAGACCCGTGGAATGGGTAACATGCAATATGACTTCAAAGGGTCTTCATTTGCTCACCGAACCTCTCCAATCCTATCACTGCTGCGTTTATGCCCCTGTACACATGCTTGATTCTCTTTCGGAGACATAGCAATCCATAGGTTTTAAGATACTTACTAGTCAGGTACATTCTTAGGCGTTTAATATGCGGTGTTGAGTCCATTTCGTTGAGCAAGGAGTAGCTCTTGTCTATTCCATATTTGGCTTAAGGAACTTTATCTGTGCTCATTTCAATCTCTGGTTTTATGCAGTACCCCAACTCACCTTTCCCCTTAAGCAAGCATAAGTTGGTTTTCTAAATTTGAGACCCTGTTCTGTTCTGTAATTCAGTTCCTGTGTAGCCAAGTTTACATTCCGTGTATTACTGATATCTTATGATGTTTCTTTTTCTGTGTGACTTATTTCAGTTAGAATCATCATACCTGAATCCACTCATTGTGCTGCTAAGGGCCTGATGACATAGATTTCATTGCTGAGTGATATTGCTTTGTAAGTAAATACCACAACTTCTTTATCCATTTTTCACTTTCTGCGATGTTGAACTTGTACTGTAAACGAGGTTCTTGTAAAAAGAGGCGTCCCAAACTTTGGGGTGGCTGTGTCTTTTTGATTTTAATTTCCCTAAGCTATAGGACCATAAGTGGCAGTGCCCTAGGCTCTGTTGCTTTGTTTTTTAGATGTTTCAGGAAACACCATACACTTCTCCCAAGTGTCTGTTGGCAATTTACATCCCGCCCATCAGCATAACAAGGCTCCCAGTTCTCCATGGCCTGTCCTGCCTTTCTGGATTTTACACTTTTTTCAGATGGCCCTTTTGACCGGGGGAAGTGAGACTTCATTGTAGTGCAGATTTCCTTTGCAAGCTTGCTTGGTTGGCCAAAAAGGGCGTATGCGTTTTTTCCTGAATATATTCAGGAAAAAACGCATACGCCCTTTTTGGCCAAGTGCATCATTGTGGACGTTCTGCCTCTTTTCGTATGCTTTCAATGCAATTCCAGTCTACCTCCTGAAATCGGTTTCCTGCAATTCTGCCCCGCTTTCAAGTCCTCTTGGCAGCCTTACTTCAGTCTATTTTTGGACAATAGCTGTCATTTATCACTCTTCAAGTTTGTGAATTACAGTGCCCCTGAGCTCCTTTCTTCAACTCGCTTTCTTTTGAGCTGGCCGCAACACCGCAGGATGGCTTCAGGCCCTAATCTGGTTCCGGTACGGCAAGCTGAGCCTTTGGTTATTTCCTCTTCCTGGTGGGAAATGAGAGTTAAATTTGCCCGTCCAGACACCTGCAGCTAGCCTCTCATTGGTTCTCGCTATTCCTGTTCATCTTCCGCAGAAATTGCAAACTGGGCCAAACAGGAGGTTAAAGGGACTGACTCTCCAAGTGGGGAGAGTGTTAGTAAAGCGTCTGGAATGTTGCACCCGAGTACCAGGGTACGAAAACTGAGACATATTTGAACACGTCTCCCGATCACATGGTTGATCATACTCTGGGTTCCACATGCATGTTTTAGCTGAAGGAAGAATACCTTAAACCTGGAGAGTTGAGACCCGTGGAATGGGTACCATGCAATATGACTTCAAAGGGTCTTCATTTGCTCACCGAACCTCTCCAATCCTATCACTGCTGCATTTATGCCCCTGTACACACGCTTGATTCTCTTTTGGAGACATAGCAATCCATAGGTTTTAAGATACTTACTAGTCAGGTACATTCTTAGGCGTTTAATATGGGGTTTTGAGTCCATTTCGTTGAGCAAGGAGTAGCTCTTGTCTATTCCATATTTGGCTTAAGGAACTTTATCTGTGCTCATTTCAATCTCTGGTTTTATGCAGCACCCCAACTCACCTTCCCCCTTAAGCAAGCATAAGTTGGTTTTCTAAATTTGAGACCCTGTTCTGTTCTGTAATTCAGTTCCTGTGTAGCCAAGTTTCCATTCCGTGTATTACTGATATCTTATGATGTTTCTTTTTCTGTGTGACTTATTTCAGTTAGAATCATCATACCTGAATCCACTCATTGTGCTGCTAAGGGCCTGATGACACAGATTTCACTGCTGAGTGATATTGCTTTGTAAGTAAATACCACAACTTCTTTCTCCATTTTTCACTTTCTGCGATGTTGAACTTGTACTGTAAACGAGGTTCTTGTAAACAGAGGCGTCCCAAACTTTGGGGTGGCTGTGTCTTTTTGATTTTAATTTCCCTAAGCTATAGGACCATAAGTGGCAGTGCCCTAGGCTCTGTTGCTTTGTTTTTTAGATGTTTCAGGAAACACCATACACTTCTCCCGAGTGTCTGTTGGCAATTTACATCCCGCCCATCAGCATAACAAGGCTCCCAGTTCTCCATGGCCTGTCCTGCCTTTCTGGATTTTACACTTTTTTCAGATGGTCCTTTTGACCGGGGGGAAGTGAGACTTCATTGTAGTGCAGATTTCCTTTGCAAGCTTGCTTGGTTGGCCAAAAAGGGCGTATGCGTTTTTTCCTGAATATATTCAGGAAAAAACGCATACGCCCTTTTTGGCCAAGTGCATCATTGTGGACGTTCTGCCTCTTTTCCTATGCTTTCAATGCAATTCCAGTCTACCTCCTGAAATCGGTTTCCTGCAATTCTGCCCCGCTTTCAAGTCCTCTTGGCAGCCTTACTTCAGTCTATTTTTGGACGATAGCTGTCATTTATAACTCTGCAGGTTTGTGAATTACAGTGCCCCTGAGCTCCTTTCTTCAACTCGCTTTCTTGTGAGCTGGCCGCAACACCGCAGGATGGCTTCAGGCCCTAATCTGGTTCCGGCACGGCACGCTGAGCCTTTGGTTAATTCCTCTTCCTGGTGGGAAATGAGAGTTAAATTTGCCTGTCCAGACACCTCCAGCTAGACTCTCATTGGTTCTCGCTATTCCTGTTCATCTTCCACAGAAATTGCAAACTGGGCCAAACAGGAGGTTAAAGGAACTGACTCTCCAAGACGGGAGAGTGTTAGTAAAGCGTCTGGAATGTTGCACCCGAGTACCAGGGGAGGGAAAGTGAGACATATTTGAACACGTCTCCCGTTCACATGGTTGATCATACTCTGGGTTCCACATGCATGTTTTAGCTGAAGGAAGAATACCTTAAACCTGGAGAGTTGAGACCCGTGGAATGGGTACCATGCAATATGACTTCAAAGGGTCTTCATTTGCTCACCGAACCTCTCCAATCCTATCACTGCTGCGTTTATGCCCCTGTACACACGCTTGATTCTCTCTTGGAGACATAGCAATCCATAGGTTTTAAGATACTTACTAGTCAGGTACATTCTTAGGCGTTTAATATGGGGTGTTGAGTCCATTTCGTTGAGCAAGGAGTAGCTCTTGTCTATTCCATATTTGGCTTAAGGAACTTTATCTGTGCTCATTTCAATCTCTGGTTTTATGCAGCACCCCAACTCACCGTTCCCCTTAAGCAAGCATAAGTTGGTTTTCTAAATTTGAGACCCTGTTCTGTTCTGTAATTCAGTTCCTGTGTAGCCAAGTTTACATTCCGTGTATTACTGATATCTTATGATGTTTCTTTTTCTGTGTGACTTATTTCAGTTAGAATCATCATACCTGAATCCACTCATTGTGCTGCTACGGGCCTGATGACACAGATTTCATTGCTGAGTGATATTGCTTTGTAAGTGAATACCACAACTTCTTTCTCCATTTTTCACTTTCTGCGATGTTGAACTTGTACTGTAAACGAGGTTCTTTTAAACAGAGCCGTTCCAAACTTTGGGGTGGCTGTGTCTTTTTTATTTTAATTTCCCTAAGCTATAGGACCATAAGTGGAAGTGCCCTAGGTTCTGTTGCTTTGTTTTTTACATGTTTCAGGAAACACCATACACTTCTCCCGAGTGTCTGTTGGCAATTTACATCCCGCCCATCAGCATAACAAGGCTCCCAGTTCTCCATGGCCTGTCCTGCCTTTCTGGATTTTACACTTTTTTCAGATGGTCCTTTTGACCGGGGGGAAGTGAGACTTCATTGTAGTGCAGATTTCCTTTGCAAGCTTGCTTGGTTGGCCAAAAAGGGCGTATGCGTTTTTTCCTGAATATATTCAGGAAAAAACGCATACGCCCTTTTTGGCCAAGTGCATCATTGTGGACGTTCTGCCTCTTTTCCTATGCTTTCAATGCAATTCCAGTCTACCTCCTGAAATCGGTTTCCTGCAATTCTGCCCCGCTTTCAAGTCCTCTTGGCAGCCTTACTTCAGTCTATTTTTGGACGATAGCTGTCATTTATAACTCTGCAGGTTTGTGAATTACAGTGCCCCTGAGCTCCTTTCTTCAACTCGCTTTCATGTGAGCTGGCCGCAACACCGCAGGATGGCTTCAGGCCCTAATCTGGTTCCGGCACGGCACGCTGAGCCTTTGGTTAATTCCTCTTCCTGGTGGGAAATGAGAGTTAAATTTGCCTGTCCAGACACCTCCAGCTAGCCTCTCATTGGTTTTCGCTTCCTGTTCATCTTCCGCAGAAATTGCAAACTGGGCCAAACAGGAGGTTAAAGGAACTGACTCTCCAAGACGGGAGAGTGTTAGTAAAGCGTCTGGAATGTTGCACCCGAGTACCAGGGGAGGGAAAGTGAGACATATTTGAACACGTCTCCCGTTCACATGGTTGATCATACTCTGGGTTCCACATGCATGTTTTAGCTGAAGGAAGAATACCTTAAACCTGGAGAGTTGAGACCCGTGGAATGGGTACCATGCAATATGACTTCAAAGGGTCTTCATTTGCTCACCGAACCTCTCCAATCCTATCACTGCTGCGTTTATGCCCCTGTACACACGCTTGATTCTCTCTTGGAGACATAGCAATCCATAGGTTTTAAGATACTTACTAGTCAGGTACATTCTTAGGCGTTTAATATGGGGTGTTGAGTCCATTTCGTTGAGCAAGGAGTAGCTCTTGTCTATTCCATATTTGGCTTAAGGAACTTTATCTGTGCTCATTTCAATCTCTGGTTTTATGCAGCACCCCAACTCACCGTTCCCCTTAAGCAAGCATAAGTTGGTTTTCTAAATTTGAGACCCTGTTCTGTTCTGTAATTCAGTTCCTGTGTAGCCAAGTTTACATTCCGTGTATTACTGATATCTTATGATGTTTCTTTTTCTGTGTGACTTATTTCAGTTAGAATCATCATACCTGAATCCACTCATTGTGCTGCTACGGGCCTGATGACACAGATTTCATTGCTGAGTGATATTGCTTTGTAAGTAAATACCACAACTTCTTTCTCCATTTTTCACTTTCTGCGATGTTGAACTTGTACTGTAAACGAGGTTCTTTTAAACAGAGCCGTTCCAAACTTTGGGGTGGCTGTGTCTTTTTTATTTTAATTTCCCTAAGCTATAGGACCATAAGTGGAAGTGCCCTAGGTTCTGTTGCTTTGTTTTTTACATGTTTCAGGAAACACCATACACTTCTCCCGAGTGGTTGTTGGCAATTTACATCCCACCCATCAGCATAACAAGGCTCCCAGTTCTCCATGGCCTGTCCTGCCTTTCTGGACTTTACAATTTTTTCAGATGGCCCTTTTGACCGGGGGGAAGTGAGACTTCATTGTAGTGCAGATTTCCTTTGCAAGCTTGCTTGGTTGGCCAAAAAGGGCGTATGCGTTTTTTCCTGAATATATTCAGGAAAAAACGCATACGCCCTTTTTGGCCAAGTGCATCATTGTGGACGTTCTGCCTCTTTTCCTATGCTTTCAATGCAATTCCAGTCTACCTCCTGAAATTGGTTTCCTGCAATTCTGCCCCGCTTTCAAGTCCTCTTGGCAGCCTTACTTCAGTCTATTTTTGGACGATAGCTATCATTTATAACTCTGCAGGTTTGTGAATTACAGTGCCCCTGAGCTCCTTTCTTCAACTCGCTTTCTTGTGAGCTGGCCGCAACACCGCAGGATGGCTTCAGGCCCTAATCTGGTTCCGGCACGGCACGCTGAGCCTTTGGTTAATTCCTCTTCCTGGTGGGAAATGAGAGTTAAATTTGCCCGTCCAGACACCTCCAGCTAGTCTCTCATTGGTTCTCGCTATTCCTGTTCATCTTCCGCAGAAATTGCAAACTGGGCCAAACAGGAGGTTAAAGGGACTGACTCTCCAAGTCGGGAGAGTGTTAGTAAAGCGTCTGGAATGTTGCACCAGAGTACCAGGGTACGAAAACTGAGACATATTTGAACACGTCTCCCGATCACATGGTTGATCATACTCTAGGTTCCACATGCATGTTTTAGCTGAAGGAAGAATACCTTAAACCTGGGTAGTTGAAACCCGTGGAATGGGTACCATGCAATATGACTTCAAAGGGTCTTCATTTGCTCACCGAACCTCTCCAATCCTATCACTGCTGTGTTTATGCCCCTGTACACATGCTTGATTCTCTTTCGGAGACATAGCAATCCATAGGTTTTAAGATACTTACAAGTCAGGTACATTCTTAGGCGTTTAATATGGGGTGTTGAGTCCATTTCGTTGAGCAAGGAGTAGCTCTTGTCTATTCCATATTTGGCTTAAGGAACTTTATCTGTGCTCATTTCAATCTCTGGTTTTATGCAGCACCCCAACTCACCTTTCCCCTTAAGCAAGCATAAGTTGTTTTTCTAAATTTGAGACCCTGTTCTGTTCTGTAATTCAGTTCCTGTGTAGCCAAGTTTACATTCTGTGTATTACTGATATCTTATGATGTTTCTTTTTCTGTGTGACTTATTTCAGTTAGAATCATCATACCTGAATCCACTCATTGTGCTGCTAAGGGCCTGATGACACAGATTTCATTGCTGAGTGATATTGCTTTGTAAGTAAATACCACAACTTCTTTCTCCATTTTTCACTTTCTGCGATGTTGAACTTGTACTGTAAACGAGGTTCTTGTAAACAGAGCCGTTCCAAACTTTGGGGTGGCTGTGTCTTTTTTATTTTAATTTCCCTAAGCTATAGGACCATAAGTGGCAGTGCCCTAGGCTCTGTTGCTTTGTTTTTTAGATGTTTCAGGAAACACCATACACTTCTCCCGAGTGTCTGTTGGCAATTTACATCCCGCCCATCAGCATAACAAGGCTCCCAGTTCTCCATGGCCTGTCCTGCCATTCTGGATTTTACACTTTTTTCAGATGGCCCTTTTGACCGGGGGGAAGTGAGACTTCATTGTAGTGCAGATTTCCTTTGCAAGCTTGCTTGGTTGGCCAAAAAGGGCGTATGCGTTTTTTCCTGAATATATTCAGGAAAAAACGCATACGCCCTTTTTGGCCAAGTGCATCATTGTGGACGTTCTGCCTCTTTTCCTATGCTTTCAATGCAATTCCAGTCTACCTCCTGAAATCGGTTTCCTGCAATTCTGCCCCGCTTTCAAGTCCTCTTGGCAGCCTTACTTCAGTCTATTTTTGGACGATAGCTGTCATTTATAACTCTGCAGGTTTGTGAATTACAGTGCCCCTGAGCTCCTTTCTTCAACTCGCTTTCTTGTGAGCTGGCCGCAACACCGCAGGATGGCTTCAGGCCCTAATCTGGTTCCGGCACGGCACACTGAGCCTTTGGTTAATTCCTCTTCCTGGTGGGAAATGAGAGTTAAATTTGCCCGTCCAGACACCTCCAGCTAGTCTCTCATTGGTTCTCCCTATTCCTGTTCATCTTCCGCAGAAATTGCAAACTGGGCCAAACAGGAGGTTAAGGGCGCTGACTCTCCAAGTTGGGAGAGTGTTAGTAAAGGGTCTGGAATGTTGCACCCGAGTACCAGGGGAGGAAAACTGAGACATATTTGAACACGTCTCCCGTTCACACGGTTGATCATACTCTGGGTTCCACATGCATGTTTTAGCTGAAGGAAGAATACCTTAAACCTGGAGAGTTGAGACCCGTGGAATGGGTACCATGCAATATGACTTCAAAGGGTCTTCATTTGCTCACCGAACCTCTCCAATCCTATCACTGCTGCGTTTATGCCCCTGTACACACGCTTGATTCTCTTTCAGAGGCATAGCAATCCATAGTTTTTAAGATACTTACTAGTCAGGTACATTCTTAGGCGTTTAATATGCGGTGTTGAGTCCATTTCGTTGACTAAGGAGTAGCTCTTGTCTATTCCATATTTGGCTTAAGGAACTTTATCTGTGCTCATTTCAATCTCTGGTTTTATGCAGCACCCCAACTCACCTTCCCCCTTAAGCAAGCGTAAGTTGGTTTTCTAAACTTGAGACACTGTTCTGTTTTGTAATTCAGTTCATGTGTAGCCAAGTTCACATTCTGTGTATTAGTGATACCTTATGATGTTTCTTTTCTGTGTGACTTATTTCAGTTCGAATCATCATACCTGAATCCACTCATTATGCTGCTACTGGCCTGATGACATAGATTTCATTGCTGTGTGATATTGCATTGTACGTAAGTACCACAGGTTCTTTATCCATTTTTCACTTTCTGCGATATTGAACTTGTACCGTAAACGAGGTTCTTGTAAACAGAGCCGTCCCAAACTTTGGGGTGGCTGTGTCTTTTTGATTTTAATTTCCCTAAGCTATAGGACCATAAGTGGAAGTGCCCTAGGCTCTGTTGCTTTGTTTTTTAGATGTTTCAGGAAACACCATACACTTCTCCAGAGTGGCTGTTGGCAATTTACATCCCGCCCATCAGCATAAGAAGGCTCCCAGTTCTCGATGGCCTGTCGTGCCTTTCTGGATTTTACACTTTTTTCAGATGGCCCTTTTGACCGGGTGGAAGTGAGACTTCATTGTAGTGCAGATTTCCTTTGCAAGCTTGCTTGGTTGGCCAAAAAGTGCGTATGCGTTTTTTCCTGAATATATTCAGGAAAAAACGCATACGCCCTTTTTGGCCAAGTGCATCATTGTCGAGTTTCTGACTCTCTTCATATGCTTTCAATGCAATTCCAGTCTACCTCCTGAAATCGGTTTCTTGCAATTCTTCCTTGCTTTCAATGCCTCTTCATAGCCTTACCTCAATATATTTTTAAAAATAGTTGGCCTTTATAACTCTGCAGGTTTTTGAATTGCAGTGGCCTTTAGCTCCATTTTTTAGCTCTTATTTTTGTGGTCTTGCCCCGTAACCACAGGATTCCTTGAAGCCCTATTTTTCTTCTGGGGCACCTTGCTGTGCCTTTGGTTAATTCTTCTTACTGATGTGATATTAGAGTGACATGTGCCCATTGAAACCGCTACAGCTAGTTTCTCACTGGTTCCCCCTATTCCCATTCATCCTCTGCACTAACTGCAGACTGTGTGATACCAGAACTTAAAGGCATTGACTCCATGTGGGGATGTTGTTAGTAAAGCGGCTGGAATGTCGATCCGGAGCCCCAGGAGAGGAAAAATGAGGTGCGTTTTAGAAACCTTTCCCGATCATATGGTATACCAGTCGCTGGGTTTCCCAAGCATGGTTTAGCTGTAGGAAGATTCCCTTCAACCTGGAGTGTTGGGACCCTTGGACTGAGTAGCATGAAGTATTGCATTAAACTTTCGGCAGTTGCTCACCAAAGCTCACCAATCCTGTCAGCCCCAAGTGTCCAGCCTTATGTCTTATCCAGCTGTGGGTTTATATGTGGTCAATCCAGGTTGCATCACAGCCCCTGAGCGAATTTTGTAAGAATTTTTCTCTCTTTCATTGTTTCAGCGTTTTGTTTTTAAAATTTATTTCTATAATGGGGTTTAGCTCCTTTTCACTGCTGTGTTTGTGCCGCTCTGCACACACTTGATTCCCTTATGGAGATATATCAATACATGGGTTTTAAGATTCTTATTCCTCAGATATATTTCTCTGCGGTGTATAGGGTGTGTTGAGGCCAGTTCATTGAGCAAGGTGTAGATCTTGTCTAATACCTATTTGGTTTATTGAACGGTATCTGTGCTAATTTCAAACTCTGGTTTTATGCATCACCCCACCTCTCCTTTCCCCTTAAGCTGACATAAGTGTGTTTTCTAAATGTGAGACACTGTTCTGTTCTGTAATTCATTTCTTGTGCAGCCATATTTACCCTCCCTCTATAAGTGATATCTTATGATATGTTTCTTTTTCTGTTTGACTTATTTCAAGTAGTATTATCGGACCTAAATCCACTCTTTATCCTTCTACTAGCCTTATTACATTGATTTCATGGTGAAGAGATATTCCATTGTACATAAGTACCACATCTTCTTTATCCATTGTTCTCTTTCCTGGGATATTTAAGGTGTACTGAAGTTGAGGTTCTTGTAAACAGAGTAGCCCTAAACTGTGGTGTGCTTGTGTCTTGTTGATTTTTAGACTTCCCTAGATATACTCCCATGATTGGAAGTGTCCTATGCTCTGTAGCTCTGTTTTTTAGATGATTTAGGAACCACCATACGCTTCTCCAGAGTGGCTCTCGGCAGTTCACACACTGCCCATCAGCGTATAAAGGCTCCCTGTTCTCCATGGCCTGTCCTGCATTTCTGGTTTTTACAATTTTTTAGGATGGCCCTTTTGACCGGTGGGAAGTGAGACTTCTTTGTTGTGCACATTTGCATTGCTTGCTTGCTTCGTTGCCCATAAAGTGCGTATGCGTTTTTTCCTGGATATAATCAGGAAAAAACGCATACGCCCTTTTGGGCCAACTGCATCATTGTCGAAATTCTGCCGCTTTTCATGTGCGTTAAAGACGAGTCCAATCTATCTCTTGAAATCTGTTTCTTGCAATTCTGTCTTGCATTCAGATCCTCTTCTTTGCCTTACCTCAACATATTTTTGGACGTTAGTTTTCATTTATAACTCTGCAGGTTTGTGAATTGCAGTGACCCTGAGCTCCATTTTTTAAGTTGCTCTTTTGTGAGCTGGCCTCAAACCCGCAGGATTGCTTCAGGCCCTATTTTGGCTCCGGCGAGGCAGGCTGAGCCTTTCTTTAATTCTTATTCTTAATGGGAAATTAGAGTGATATGTGCCCGTCCAAACCCCTACAACTCTTCTCTCATTGGTTCCCCCTCTTCCCGTTCATCCTCCTCACAATTTGCAAAATGTGTGAAACAGAAGTTTAAATGTGCTGATTCTCCAAGTGGGGAGATTCTAAGTAGCATGGCTGGAATGGTGAACAGGAGCACCAGGAGAGGATAAATGAGGTGCATTTTAGACACATCTCCCGATCACATGGTGTACAGTCCTCTGGGTTTTCCATGCATGTTTTAGCTGTAGGAAGATCCCTTGAACCTGCAGATTTGGGACCCATTGAATGGGTACCAGGTAGTATTACTTTAAAGGGTGTGCATTTCCTCACCCAACCTCACATTTCTCTTAGCGCAAACAGTTTCCAGCCTTATGTCTCATCCTGCTGTGGGTCTAGATGTGTTCAATCCATGTTGCATCACCGTCCCTGAGGAAAAGTTGTAAGAGGTTTTCTCTGTCTCTCTGTCGTTTATTTTTTTCAATTTATTACTATATTGGTTACAGCTGATTTTCAAAGCTCTGTTTCTTGCTGCTGTACATCCACTTGATTCACGTACAGAGAGACATCAATAAATTCTTTTTCAGATTCTTACCAGTCGTATATATTCTTTTCCGGTGACTTGAGTGTGCTGAGTGCAGTTCTTTTAGCTACCGTGTAGACCTTGTTGATTATCAGTTTGGTATTTGGAATGGTATCTTTGCTAATTTCAACCTCCTGGATGATGCCTCACCCCTCCCCACCTTTCCCGTTTAGCAGCCTTATGCGTGTTTTCTACATATTTGACTATGTTTTTGTTTTGTAATTTATTTCATGTGTAGCCATTTTGGATTCCACCTTTAAGTGATATCTTATGATATGTGTCTTTTTCTTTTTGAATTCTGTCACTTAGAATGATCATACGTAACTCCTCCGGAGTTGTTACAACTGGCCATATTTCATTGATTTCCAGGCTGAATAATATTCCACTCTACCTAAGTACCACATCTCTATCCATTTTTCCCCTCCAGAGACATTTAAGTTATATCCTAGTCGAGGATCTTTTAAACAGAGAGGGGGTAAACATTGGGGTGCCTGTGTCCTCTCGATTTTTGTTTTTCCCAAGATATACGCCCATGAGTGCAAGTGCCCTATGCTCTGTAGCTCATTTTTTAGATGCTTTAGTAAACACAATACACTTCTCCAGAATGGCCGTTGGCAATATACATTTCCACTATAAGTCTCACAGGGCTCCCTCTTCTCGTTGCCCTGTCCTGCATTTCTGTTGTTTACGCTTTATGAGGATGGCTCTTCTGACTGATGCGAAGTGATATCTTTTGTAGTATTGACTTCCAGTGCCCACCTGTTTGGTTGGCTAAAAAAGTGTATGCCCTTTTCTTGAATATATACAGAAAAGAACGCATACACCCTTTTTGGCCAACTGCAATGTTGGCAATGTTCAGCTCCTTTTCTTGTGCTTAATGGCGAGTCCTTTCTACCTCCTCAAATCCCTTTCCTGCCATTCTCCCTTGCTTACAAGTCCTTTTCTCTGACTTTCCTCAAGACATTTTTCAGTGATGGATATTTTCAACTCTGCAGTTTTGTGAATTTTACTGCCCCTGAGTTCCATTGTTCAACTCGTGTTTATGGGAACTGGCCACAAAGCAGCGGGATTTCCTCAAGCCCTATACTGTTTCCATGGGCAACCCTAGCCTTTGGTCAATTCGTCTTCCTGATTGGAAATTAGAGTGACATGTGCCTGTCTGAACACCTAGGACTTGTCTCTCATTGTTCCTCATCCTTCCGCTTCATCCTCTGGACAAATTCCAAACTGTACGCAACAGGATGTTGACAGTGCTGACATCTCCAAGTGGGGAGACTGTTAGTAAAGACGCTGGAGGGGTGAACCCGAGCACCAGGAGATGAGGAGATGAGATGCCTTTTCCAAACTCTTCCCGATCAGACGGTATACCATCCTCTGGGTGTGACAGACATGTTTTAGCAGTAGGAAGAGTCCCATTCATGTAAGGAGAACACCAGGGCTTTTTCAAAATCAGTGTCTCCCCGAAACCCAAACTGGGGAAGTTTTTAAGCTACGGCTACACATATGTTCATTAAGGGCCTTGGGAAGTAGGCAGAGTCCAAACTTTAGATGATTGAAGTCTTCAGGGTCAGAAGCACTCACCACCAGCTTCCCTTAGGCTACACTTTAACTGTCATTGATAGATGATGTCAATAAAAATATCTATTCTTTTTCAGATTATTTCCCCTTATAGGTTATTGCAAAATGTTGAGTGTAGTTCCCTGTGCTATACAGTAGTTCCTTGTTGATGATCTATTTTATACATAGCAGTGTGTATGTGTTCATTCCAAACTGTTAATTTATCCCTCCTCTCACCTTTCCCCTTTGGTAATAATAAATTATAAGATTTTATACTTCTCAGAAATGGGGGAGCTGAAAGAGAGGTATCATTTTCAATGGAAAAGCATTTAAAACAAGATTGAAGGTTTAACCAAGATTATTAGCTGTACATCCTTGGAAAGAAATCACTTCGTTTCTCTAATATTGACCTGACAAATAAGACAAACCTTTTCACTGAACTTGCTTATAAAAAGTGATGGAAATATCAAATGGAAGTGTTAAAAACATCTTATTTTACCCGAGCCTTATACACTGTTCTATGTTAACTACAGTTTGGCTCACACATCTGTTCATTGAGGTTACAATAGTCTCAATTTCTGTTACTGATCCTCCAGAGTGGACCCCAACAAGTGTCCCCCTGCCCAGTGTCATTGGGGCCAACAGATCGAGACTGAGTTTGGTTCACAAGCAAAGGAAACTTTATATTTTGATCAGAGAATGGAGAGGTGAGAGCATGCACTACCCCGTGGGCTGTGGGCTGGGCTGCTGTGTAGAGATCCTGTCAGAGTCAGTGGGAGGGAGGGAGGCGGCGGAGCTCTCGAGGGCCGGGTTGGCTGTAGCTCAGGCTCTATATCGTGGAGTCTGCACTGGGCCCCAGGAGCTGAGGTGTCGACCCAGCCATTCTGCACTAGGAAATCTGGTCTGAAGTGCCGGGTGTGGAACCTCTGCATGCGGGACCCTAGGAGCACGTGAAATTAGACAAAGCACAAAGGATAAAAAAGGTTAGACTTGACTTTATTGCCCAGATTCTATTTTTATCTCCCAGGGATTTTTAATGGGCTTTGCTGGGGACAAACCCCTCCTCTGCCTTTTGTCCCGTTCCTCATTCTTGGAGTGCTGAGGGTGCAGACCCTTCTTCTGTAACTGCTGAGTGCTGAGTTGGGAGCCCTCATACCCTGGGGCGAGGGTCAGAGCTTCTCCCCAGCAGCCTCCCGGTGACGTTGATTGTCCCCAGGACCCCTGCCTCCCTGCTCGTCCACCTGAGCACCAGCATTGGAAGTGTTATAGATTCTAATGACCTTTAAGGGTCCAGGAAAGAGATGTGCAGAGACGCTGTGGGGGCCGGTTTCACCCCGCCCCACATTTGTTCAGCCACCTTAGGCTGACCATCTCTGCCAGCCTAGATGCTCTGACCAGTAGTCTGCGCTTTCTTCAATTAGGCCCCTGAATTAACGTACAAACAGCACCAGGTGTCAGAGCCCTGCCCGCTCAACTCCCAGACAGTCCAGGGTCAGTGGTGACCAAGGACCATGATGGCTACTGAGTCAACAGCCTTTTGAAGTAAACAGGAGTCCAGCCGGTCTTATTGGCCACCATCATCACGGTGTCTGTAGGCTTTTCTATGGTGACAGTGTGGTATACTGTTCCCCTGCCAAGATTATTAGCTCCCCTCTGGGTGCAGTAAGTCCTGCAAGCAGTAGTCTACTCTTTTGGGACACACTCTTGTTGTTTTATGAGAGAAACTCCAGGTCAAGTGATGTTCACACGAGTCGTCATGGTGCCCTGTTGCCCCCGGTTATCTCTCTGGATGTTGGAGTTGGAGGGCCTCCTCACTCGAGGTCGGTGTGCCCACGGAGCGAACCCTGCAACTTCAGGGCATGGTTGGTGGTTAGGATCACCACGTGGGGTCCTTTTCCCTTAGGAGGGAGGTGGCCTTTTGGGCTGCTGATTTCCAGGTTTTTAGATACCGCCAGTATCTTGGCCAGATGTGGCAGTGGGCCAAGCCCCTTAGTGACCGTAGTTTATCCTACCTGGATGGCATTCTTGCATTGTTCCATTTCAAGTGGTCCCAGTTTTTGCACTAATTCTCCAATGGCGATTCACCTTTCACCGGGAATGTAAAGGTCAAAGGGTTTAGCTAAATTAGGGAGTTCCAGGGCAAGGGTCTGAATTGACTGCTCTTTCCATTCTTGAAAGGCCACTTCTGGATTCTATTCAAAAGGATCATCATCTTTTCCTTTCAGTGTTTCATATAGAGGCCCAGGTAGTAGACTGTGGTTAGGGATCCAGAAGCAGCAAACCCTGGCCTCCCCAGGAACCCCTAAGCTGTCTTCTAGTTTTAGAAAGGGGTAAGGCTGAAAATGGTTTCTTCCCTTTCCTGGGATGGGCTTCTCTGACCTTCTGTGAGAATGAAGCCCAGGCAGGTCACCGCAGTCTGTGATATTTGAGCTTTTTCTTGGACAACTTCTATCCTTTATTGGCTTGGTAGTTCAGAGGCCTCCTTAGTAGGGCTGGTGATCAGAATGTCGTCTGCATATTGAAGGAGGGTTTCCTTTTCCAGAGGTAGAACTTTTAGGTCTTTAGCTAAGCTTTCCCCAAAGATGGTGTGGGAATTTTTGCACCCTTGGGGCCAGACGGCCCGGAAGTATTGTTTTAGTTGTATGTGGAGTCCTGCCACTCACAAGCCAAAATTTCTTGTGACTCTGGGACTAATGGAATACAAAAGAAGGCATCATTGAAGACTAATACAGAATACCATGTCCTGGTGGTTGGTAGAATGACCAGCAGGGTGTAGGAATTAGGAGCAACTGGAGGTATATCCTCGGTGGCTTCACTGACTGTCCTGACATCCTTTACCAGGTCCCCAGCAGCCCATGGGGCTCTCGTGGTCAGACCAATCCCAGAATATGGAGCTCACCTGGGCAGGTACCCCACCCCCACCCCAGCCCACGGGGCTCTCGTGGTCAGGCCCCTCCCAGGATACAGAGCTACCCTTGCAGGTACCGTGGCAGGGCTGGGCACACAGGAACCGTGCACATAGCCCTCATTGCAGAGCACCCCCAGCTCACCTGTCGCTCAGAGCTGACACAGAGCACCTCAGAGCAGGACTTGAACTAACAAACAGCAGCTGCGACAGGTCTGTGACCCTGGGCATCACTCCGTGAGGCCTCCCTCCACCTGGTCTTCCAGAGACTTCCACTGCACCCGGGGCACCAGGCCTCTGTCTCCAACCACCACCCACCCCTCCTCTCCCTGACTCCTGGGTTCCTCTCATTAGGAGAGGGTTTTCTTGAAGTTGTCTCCCACTCATGGGCCAGATAAAATGATTAGAAAACAAGCCAAAGCTGCAGCCCCTTGTCTATCCTGACTCTCAGGAGCCCACACCTGTTCCTTGGACCTGGCCGGTTCAGCAAGTTCCATTTTCTGCAACTGTGAGCCCCTGAGGGGTGATGATTGGCTGACCTGGGCAGCCTTACCGTGCCGGCCAGCCCTCCCCAGGTGTGCCTGGGTTGAGATCAATATAAATACCACTCCAGGCAGCAAGAGCCCCTGCAGCCGTGCCTGACGCCATTTTCTCTGCCCTGTCAGCAGTCTCGGGGCTGGGCTGGTGGGAGGGAGTGAGAGGCCACGGCTTTGTGGGTGGCCCAGTGTGAGTGGGGCTCTGCTGGGCTTTCTGCAGCAGTTGCCAGGCTGCCACCTGCTAAAGAAGAGGATGTGTCACCCATACCTGCTGCTGGAATTTCTCCCTGGGCAGAGGTGAGGAAGGAAAAAAGCAGTGGGGGCAGGGACAGGACGGGTATCTCAGGCAGGGAAATGGAAATCTTCCAGAAGAGCACCCAGGGCCAGGACCATCCTGGCTGGCCTGCAGGCACCAAGTCGGCCGGCATGCTGTCACTCGTGTGGCTCTATGGCCCTTCCTCTAGGCTTTCAAGTCCTTGTATATATTCAGGTGTTTTACCTGGGACGGGTGGGAATAGTTCAGCAGCAACTGGCCTGGGGCTCAGCTCACGTTTACTCACAGATGCCTCGGCACGGTGCCCCAGCTTTGCAATGAGGACGCTTGTTGCGTGGGGGCTGCTGGCTGAATGGGAGACGATTCCCCACCACTGACCAACTTCAGAATTGTTTACAACTGGAGCAAGTGCCCTGATACGGTTTTCCTCTGTGTAACTGGTGGGTTCTGTGTTTTTTTTCTCTTTTTCGTTTTTGGTTCAAGGTAGATTTTATTCCTCTTTTTTGTATTTACAGATATAAGCATGGAAATAATTTATTCATATAAATACATGTATGTGCAGGGAATAATTGTTTTTTCTGTTTTATTTTTTAAATTTTATTTCTTTTTAATTTTGAATTTTATTTTATATTTTTATACAGCAGGTTCTTATTGGTTATCTATTTTATACATATAAATGTATACATGCCAATCCCAGTCTCTCAACTCCTCCCACCACCACCCCCCCAACAGCTTTCCCCCCTTGTTGTCCATACGTTTGTTGTCTACATCTGTTGCTCTGTTTATGCCTTGCAAAATGGTTAATCTGTACAGTTTTTCTAGGTTCCACATATATGCATGAATATACAAGATTTGTTTTTCTCTTTCTGACTTACTTCACTCTGTATGACAGTCTCTAGATCCATCGACGTCTCTACAAATGACCCAATTTCATTCCTTTTCATGGCTGAGTAATATTCCATTTTATATATGTACCACAGCTTTATGCATTCGTCTGTCTGTGGGCATTTAGGTTGCTTCCATTACCTCGATATTGTAAATAGTGATGCAATGAACATTGCGGTGAATGACTCTTTTTGATTTATGGTTTTGTCTGGGTATATGTCCAGTACTGGGATTGCTGTATCCTATGGTAATTCTATTGTTAGTTTCTTAAGAAATTCCATATTGTTCTCCATAATGACTGTATCAATTTATATTCCCAACAATAGTGGAAGAGGGTTCCTTTTCTCCACACCCTTTCCAGCATTTTTTGTTTGTAGATTTTCAATGATGCCTATTCTACCAGGTGTGAGGTGATACCTCATTGTTGAATCCATTTCGTTGAGCAAGGGGTAGCTCTTGTCTATTACATATTTGGCTTATGGAACGGTATCTGTGCTAATTGCAAACTCTGCTTTTATGCAGCACCCCAACTCACCTTCCCCCTTAAGCAGGCATAAGTTGGTTTTCTAAACTTGAGACCCTGTTCTGTTTTGTAATTCAGTTCATGTGTAGCCAAGTTCACATTCCGTGTATTAGTGATACCTTATGATGTTTCTTTTTCTGTGTGACTTATTTCACTTAGAATCATCGTGCCTCAATCCACTCATTATGCTGGTACGGGCCTGGTGACATAGATTTCATTGCTGAGTGGTATTCTGTTGTACAGAAGTACCGCAACTTCTTTATCCATTATTTGCTCTCTGGGATATTTAACTTGTGCCGTAGAAGAGATTCCTGTAAAAAAAGGCGTCCCAAATTTTGGGGTTGCTGTGTCTTTTTGATATTAATTTCCCTAAGCTATAGGACCATAAGTGGAAGTGCCCTAGGCTCTGTTGCTTTGTTTTTTAGATGTTTCAGGAAACACCATACACTTCTCCTGAGTGTCTGTTGGCAATATACATCCCGCCCATCAGCATAACAAGGCTCCCAGTTCTCCATGGTCTGTCCTGCCTTTCTGGATTTTACACTTTATTCTGATGGCCCTTTTGACCTGGGGGAAGTGAGACTTCATTGTAGTGCAGATTTCCTTTGCAAGCTTGCTTGGTTGGCCAAAAAGGGCGTATGCGTTTTTTCCTGAATATATTCAGGAAAAAACGCACATGCCCTTTTGGCAAAGTGCATCATTGTGGACGTTCTGCCTCTTTTCCTACGCTTTCAATGCAATTCCAGTCTACCTCCTGAAATCGATATCCTGCAATTCTGCCCCGCTTTCAAGTCCTCTTGGCAGCCTTACTTCAGTATATTTTTGGATGATAGCTGTCATTTATAACTCTGCAGGTTTGTGAATTACAGAGCCCCTGAGCTCCTTTCTTCAACTCACTTTCTTGTGAGCTGGCCGCAACACCGCAGGATGGCTTCAGGCCCTAATCTGTTTCCGCCACGGCACGCTGAGCCTTTGGTTAATTCCTCTTCCTAGTGGGAAATGAGAGTTAAATTTGCCCGTCCAGACACCTCCAGCTAGTCTCTCATTGGTTCTCGCTATTCCTGTTCATCTTCCGCAGAAATTGCAAACTGGGCCAAACAGGAGGTTAAAGGCACTGACTGTCCAAGTCGGGAGAGTGTTAGTAAAGCGTCTGGAATGTTGCACCCGAGTACCAGGGTATGAAAACTGAGACATATTTGAGCACGTCTCCCAATCACATGGTTGATCATACTCTGGGTTCCACATGCATGTTTTAGCTGAAGGAAGAATACCTTAAACCTGGGTAGTTGAAACCCGTGGAATGGGTACCATGCAATATGACTTCAAAGGGTCTTCATTTGCTCACCGAACCTCTCCAATCCTATCACTGCTGCGTTTATGCCCCTGTACACATGCTTGATTCTCTTTCGGAGACATAGCAATCCATAGGTTTTAAGATACTTACTAGTCAGGTACATTCTTAGGCGTTTAATATGCGGTGTTGAGTCCATTTCATTGAGCAAGGAGTAGCTCTTGTCTATTCCATATTTGGCTTAAGGAACTTTATCTGTGCTCATTTCAATCTCTGGTTTTATGCAGCACCCCAACTCACCTTTACCCTTAAGCAAGCATAAGTTGGTTTTCTAAATTTGAGACCCTGTTCTGTTCTTTAATTCAGTTCCTGTGTAGCCAAGATTACATTCCGTGTATTAGTGATATCTTTTGATGTTTCTTTTTCTGTGTGACTTATTTCAGTTAGAATCATCGTACCTGAATCCACTCATTATGCTGCTACGGGCCTGATGACATAGATTTTTTTGCTGAGTGATATTGCATTGTACGTAAGTACCACAAGTTCTTTATCCATTTTTCACTTTCTGTGATATTGAACTTGTACGGTAAACGAGGTTCTTGTAAACAGAGGCGTCCCAAACTTTGGGGTGGCTGTGTCTTTTTGATTTTAATTTCCCTAAGCTATAGGACCATAAGTGGAAGTGCCCTAGGCTCTGTTGCTTTGTTTTTTAGATGTTTCAGGAAACACCATACACTTCTCCCGAGTGGTTGTTGGCAATTTACATCCCGCCCATCAGCATAACAAGGCTCCCAGTTCTCCATGGCCTGTCCTGCCTTTATGGATTTTACACTTTTTTCAGATGGCCCTTTTGACCGGGGGGAAGTGAGACTTCATTGTAGTGCAGATTTCCTTTGCAAGCTTGCTTGGTTGGCCAAAAAGGGCGTATGCGCTTTTTCCTGAATATATTCAGGAAAAAACGCATATGCCCTTTTTGGCCAAGGGCATCATTGTGGACGTTCTGCCTCTTTTCCTATGCTTTCAATGCAATTCCAGTCTACCTCCTGAAATCGGTTTCCTGCAATTCTGCCCCGCTTTCAAGTCCTCTTGGCAGCCTTACTTCAGTGTATTTTTGGATGATAGCTGTCATTTATAACTCTGCAGGTTTGTGAATTACAGTGCCCCTGAGCTCCTTTCTTCAACTCGCTTTCTTGTGACCTGGCCGCAACACCGCAGGATGGCTTCAGGCCCTAATCTGGTTCCGGCACGGCACGCTGAGCCTTTGGTTATTTCCTCATCCTGGTGGGAAATTAGAGTTAAATTTGCCAATCCAGACACCTCCCGCTTGTCTCTCATTGGTTCTCCCTATTCCTGTACATCTTCCACAGAAATTGCAAACTGGGCCAAACAGGAGGTTAAAGGCACTGACTCTCCAAGTGGGGAGAGTGTTAGTAAAGCGTCTGGAATGTTGCACCGAAGTACCAGGGGACGAAAACTGAGACATATTTGAACATGTCTCCCGATCACACGGTTGATCATACTCTGGGTTCCACATGCATGTTTTAGCTGAAGGAAGAATACCTAAAACCTGGGTAGTTGAAACCCGTGCAATGGGTACCATGCAATATGACTTCAAAGGGTCTTCATTTGCTCACCGAACCTCTCCAATCCTATCACTGCTGCGTTTATGCCCCTGTACACATGCTTGATTCTCTTTTGGAGACATAGCAATCCATAGGTTTTACGATACTTACTAGTCAGGTACATTCTTAGGCGTTTAATATGCGGTGTTGAGTCCATTTCGTTGAGCAAGGAGTAGCTCTTGTCTATTCCATATTTGACTTAAGGAACTTTATCTGTGCTCATTTCAATCTCTGGTTTTATGCAGCACCCCAACTCACCTTTCCCCTTAAGCAAGCACAAGTTGGTTTTCTAAATTTGAGACCCTGTTCTGTTCTGTAATTCAGTTCCTGTGTAGCCAAGTTTACATTCCGTGTATTACTGATATCTTATGATGTTTCTTTTTCTGTGTGACTTATTTCAGTTAGAATCATCATACCTGAATCCACTCATTGTGCTGCTAAGGGCCTGATGACATAGATTTCATTGCTGAGTGATATTGCTTTGTAAGTGAATACCACAACTTCTTTATCCATTTTTCACTTTCTGCGATGTTGAACTTGTACTGTAAACGAGGTTCTTGTAAACAGAGGCGTCCCAAACTTTGGGGTGGCTGTGTCTTTTTGATTTTAATTTCCCAAAGCTATAGGTCCGTAAGTGGAAGTGCCCTAGGCTCTGTTGCTTTGTTTTTTAGATGTTTCAGGAAACACCATACACTTCTCCCAAGTGTCTGTTGGCAATTTACATCCCGCCCATCAGCATTACAAGGCTCCCAGTTCTCAATGGCCTGTTGCCTTTCTGGATTTTACACTTTTTTCAGATGGCCCTTTTGACCGGGGGGAAGTGAGACTTCATTGTAGTGCAGATTTCCTTTGCAAGCTTGCTTGGTTGGCCAAAAAGGGCGTATGCGTTTTTTCCTGAATATATTCAGGAAAAAACGCATACACCCTTTTTGGCCAAGTGCATCATTGTGGACGTTCTGCCTCTTTTCCTATGCTTTCAATGCAATTCCAGTCTACCTCCTGAAATCGGTTTCCTGCAATTCTGCCCCGCTTTCAAGTCCTCTTGGCAGCCTTACTTCAGTCTATTTTTGGACGATAGCTGTCATTTATAACTCTGCTGGTTTGTCAATTGCAGTGCCCCTGAGCTCCTTTCTTCAACTCGCTTTCTTGTGACCTGGCCGCAACACCGCAGGATGGCTTCAGGCCCTAATCTGGTTCCGGCCCGGCATGCTGAGCCTTTGGTTAATTCCTCTTCCTGGTGGGAAATGAGAGTTAAATTTGCCCGTCCAGACACCTCCAGCTAGTCTCTCATTGGTTCTCGCTATTCCTGTTCATCTTCCGCAGAAATTGCAAACTGGGCCAAACAGGAGGTTAAAGGCACTGACTGTCCAAGTCGGGAGAGTGTTAGTAAAGCGTCTGGAATGTTGCACCCGAGTACCAGGGTATGAAAACTGAGACATATTTGAACACGTCTCCCAATCACATGGTTGATCATACTCTGGGTTCCACATGCATGTTTTAGCTGAAGGAAGAATACCTTAAACCTGGGTAGTTGAAACCCGTGGAATGGGTACCATGCAATATGACTTCAAAGGGTCTTCATTTGCTCACCGAACCTCTCCAATCCTATCACTGCTGCATTTATGCCCCTGTACACATGCTTGATTCTCTTTCGGAGACATAGCAATCCATAGGTTTTAAGATACTTACTAGTCAGGTACATTCTTAGGCGTTTAATATGCGGTGTTGAGTCCATTTCATTGAGCAAGGAGTAGCTCTTGTCTATTCCATATTTGGCTTAAGGAACTTTATCTGTGCTCATTTCAATCTCTGGTTTTATGCAGCACCCCAACTCACCTTTACCCTTAAGCAAGCATAAGTTGGTTTTCTAAATTTGAGACCCTGTTCTGTTCTTTAATTCAGTTCCTGTGTAGCCAAGATTACATTCCGTGTATTAGTGATATCTTTTGATGTTTCTTTTTCTGTGTGACTTATTTCAGTTAGAATCATCGTACCTGAATCCACTCATTATGCTGCTACGGGCCTGATGACATAGATTTTTTTGCTGAGTGATATTGCATTGTACGTAAGTACCACAAGTTCTTTATCCATTTTTCACTTTCTGTGATATTGAACTTGTACGGTAAACGAGGTTCTTGTAAACAGAGGCGTCCCAAACTTTGGGGTGGCTGTGTCTTTTTGATTTTAATTTCCCTAAGCTATAGGACCATAAGTGGAAGTGCCCTAGGCTCTGTTGCTTTGTTTTTTAGATGTTTCAGGAAACACCATACACTTCTCCCGAGTGGTTGTTGGCAATTTACATCCCGCCCATCAGCATAACAAGGCTCCCAGTTCTCCATGGCCTGTCCTGCCTTTATGGATTTTACACTTTTTTCAGATGGCCCTTTTGACCGGGGGGAAGTGAGACTTCATTGTAGTGCAGATTTCCTTTGCAAGCTTGCTTGGTTGGCCAAAAAGGGCGTATGCGCTTTTTCCTGAATATATTCAGGAAAAAACGCATATGCCCTTTTTGGCCAAGGGCATCATTGTGGACGTTCTGCCTCTTTTCCTATGCTTTCAATGCAATTCCAGTCTACCTCCTGAAATCGGTTTCCTGCAATTCTGCCCCGCTTTCAAGTCCTCTTGGCAGCCTTACTTCAGTGTATTTTTGGATGATAGCTGTCATTTATAACTCTGCAGGTTTGTGAATTACAGTGCCCCTGAGCTCCTTTCTTCAACTCGCTTTCTTGTGACCTGGCCGCAACACCGCAGGATGGCTTCAGGCCCTAATCTGGTTCCGGCACGGCACGCTGAGCCTTTGGTTATTTCCTCATCCTGGTGGGAAATTAGAGTTAAATTTGCCAATCCAGACACCTCCCGCTTGTCTCTCATTGGTTCTCCCTATTCCTGTACATTTTCCACAGAAATTGCAAACTGGGCCAAACAGGAGGTTAAAGGCACTGACTCTCCAAGTGGGGAGAGTGTTAGTAAAGTGTCTGGAATGTTGCACCGAAGTACCAGGGGACGAAAACTGAGACATATTTGAACATGTCTCCCGATCACATGGTTGATCATACTCTGGGTTCCACATGCATGTTTTAGCTGAAGGAAGAATACCTAAAACCTGGGTAGTTGAAACCCGTGCAATGGGTACCATGCAATATGACTTCAAAGGGTCTTCATTTGCTCACCGAACCTCTCCAATCCTATCACTGCTGCGTTTATGCCCCTGTACACATGCTTGATTCTCTTTTGGAGACATAGCAATCCATAGGTTTTACGATACTTACTAGTCAGGTACATTCTTAGGCGTTTAATATGCGGTGTTGAGTCCATTTCGTTGAGCAAGGAGTAGCTCTTGTCTATTCCATATTTGACTTAAGGAACTTTATCTGTGCTCATTTCAATCTCTGGTTTTATGCAGCACCCCAACTCACCTTTCCCCTTAAGCAAGCACAAGTTGGTTTTCTAAATTTGAGACCCTGTTCTGTTCTGTAATTCAGTTCCTGTGTAGCCAAGTTTACATTCCGTGTATTACTGATATCTTATGATGTTTCTTTTTCTGTGTGACTTATTTCAGTTAGAATCATCATACCTGAATCCACTCATTGTGCTGCTAAGGGCCTGATGACATAGATTTCATTGCTGAGTGATATTGCTTTGTAAGTGAATACCACAACTTCTTTATCCATTTTTCACTTTCTGCGATGTTGAACTTGTACTGTAAACGAGGTTCTTGTAAACAGAGGCGTCCCAAACTTTGGGGTGGCTGTGTCTTTTTGATTTTAATTTCCCTAAGCTATAGGTCCGTAAGTGGAAGTGCCCTAGGCTCTGTTGCTTTGTTTTTTAGATGTTTCAGGAAACACCATACACTTGTCCCAAGTGTCTGTTGGCAATTTACATCCCGCCCATCAGCATTACAAGGCTCCCAGTTCTCAATGGCCTGTTGCCTTTCTGGATTTTACACTTTTTTCAGATGGCCCTTTTGACCGGGGGGAAGTGAGACTTCATTGTAGTGCAGATTTCCTTTGCAAGCTTCCTTGGTTGGCCAAAAAGGGCGTATGCGTTTTTTCCTGAATATATTCAGGAAAAAACGCATACGCCCTTTTTGGCCAACTGCATCATTGTGGACGTTCTGCCTCTTTTCCTATGCTTTCAATGCAATTCCAGTCTACCTCCTGAAATCGGTTTCCTGCAATTCTGCCCCGCTTTCAAGTCCTCTTGGCAGCCTTACTTCAGTCTATTTTTGGACGATAGCTGTCATTTATAACTCTGCTGGTTTGTCAATTGCAGTGCCCCTGAGCTCCTTTCTTCAACTCGCTTTCTTGTGACCTGGCCGCAACACCGCAGGATGGCTTCAGGCCCTAATCTGGTTCCGGCCCGGCATGCTGAGCCTTTGGTTAATTCCTCTTCCTGGTGGGAAATGAGAGTTAAATTTGCCCGTCCAGACACCTCCAGCTAGCCTCTCATTGGTTCTCGCTATTCCTGTTCATCTTCCGCAGAAATTGCAAACTGGGCCAAACAGGAGGTTAAAGGGACTGACTCTCCAAGTCGGGAGAGTGTTAGTAAAGGGTCTGGAATGTTGCACCCGAGTACCAGGGGAGGAAAACTGAGACATATTTGAACACGTCTCCGTTCACATGGTTGATCATACTCTGGATTCCACATGCATGTTTTAGCTGAAGGAAGAATACCTTAAACCTGGAGAGTTGAGACCCGTGTAATGGGTACCATGCAATATGACTTCAAAGGGTCTTCATTTGCTCACCGAACCTCTCCAATCCTATCACTGCTGCGTTTATGCCCCTGTGCACATGCTTTATTCTCTTTTGGAGGCATAGCAATCTATAGGTTTTAAGATACTTACTAGTCAGGTACATTCTTAGGCATTTAATGTGGGGTTTTGAGTCCATTTCGTTGAGCAAGGAGTAGCTCTTGTCTATTCCATATTTGGCTTAAGGAACTTTATCTGTGCTCATTTCAATCTCTGGTTTTATGCAGCACCCCAACTCACCTTTCCCCTTAAGCAAGCATAAGTTGGTTTTCTAAATTTGAGACCCTGTTCTGTTCTGTAATTCAGTTCCTGTGTAGCCAAGTTTCCATTCCGTGTATTACTGATATCTTATGATGTTTCTTTTTCTGTGTGACTTATTTCAGTTAGAATCATCGTACCTGAATCCACTCATTATGCTGCTACGGGCCTGATGACACAGATTTCATTGCTGAGTGATATTGCTTTGTAAGTAAATACCACAACTTCTTTATCCATTTTTCAATTTCTGCGATGTTGAACTTGTACTGTAAACGAGGTTCTTGTAAACAGAGCCGTTCCAAACTTTGGGGTGGCTGTGTCTTTTTGATTTTAAATTCCCTAAGCTATAGGACCATAAGTGGAAGTGCCCTAGGCTCTGTTGCTTTGTTTTTTAGATGTTTCAGGAAACACCATACACTTCTCCCGAGTGTTTGTTGGCAATTTACATCCCGCCCTTCAGCATAACAAGGCTCCCAGTTCTCCATGGCCTGTCCTGCCTTTCTGGATTTTACACTTTTTTCAGATGGCCCTTTTGACCGGGGGGAAGTGAGACTTCATTGTAGTGCAGATTTCCTTTGCAAGCTTGCTTGGTTGGCCAAAAAGGGCGTATGCGTTTTTTCCTGAATATATTCAGGAAAAAACGCATACGCCCTTTTTGGCCAAGTGCATCATTGTGGACGTTCTGCCTCTTTTCCTATGCTTTCAATGCAATTCCAGTCTACCTCCTGAAATCGGTTTCCTGCAATTCTGCCCCGCTTTCAAGTCCTCTTGGCAGCCTTACTTCAGTCTATTTTTGGACGATAGCTATCATTTATAACTCTGCAGGTTTGTGAATTACAGTGCCCCTGAGCTCCTTTCTTCAACTCGCTTTCTTTGAGCTGGCCGCAACACCGCAGGATGGCTTCAGGCCCTAATCTGGTTCCGGCCCGGCATGCTGAGCCTTTGGTTAATTCCTCTTCCTGGTGGGAAATGAGAGTTAAATTTGCCTGTCCAGACACCTCCAGCTAGCCTCTCATTGGTTCTCGCTATTCCTGTTCATCTTCCGCAGAAATTGCAAACTGGGCCAAACAGGAGGTTAAAGGGACTGACTCTCCAAGTCGGGAGAGTGTTAGTAAAGGGTCTGGAATGTTGCACCCGAGTACCAGGGGAGGAAAACTGAGACATATTTGAACACGTCTCCGTTCACATGGTTGATCATACTCTGGGTTCCACATGCATGTTTTAGCTGAAGGAAGAATACCTAAAACCTGGGTAGTTGAAACTCGTGTAATGGGTACCATGCAATATGAATTCAAAGGGCCTTCATTTGCTCACCGAACCTCTCCAATCCTATCACTGCTGCGTTTATGCCCCTGTACAGATGCTGGATTCTCCTTAGGAGACATAGCAATCCATAGGTTTTAAGATACTTACTAGTCAGGTACATTCTTACGCGTTTAATATGCGGTGTTGAGTACATTTCGTTGAGCAAGGAGTAGCACTTGTCTATTCCATATTTGGCTTAAGGAACTTTATCTGTGCTCATTTCAATCTCTGGTTTTATGCAGCACCCCAACTCACCTTTCCCCTTAAGCAAGAATAAGTTGGTTTTCTAAATTTGAGACCCTGTTCTGTTCTGTAATTCAGTTCCTGTGTAGCCAAGTTTCCATTCCGTGTATTACTGATATCTTATGATGTTTCTTTTTCTGTGTGACTTATTTCAGTTAGAATCATCATACCTGAATCCACTCATTGTGCTGCTAAGGGCCTGATGACATAGATTTCATTGCTGAGTGATATTGCTTTGTAAGTGAATACGCAACTTCTTTATCCATTTTTCACTTTCTGCGATGTTGAACTTGTACTGTAAACGAGGTTCTTGTAAACAGAGGCGTCCCAAACTTTGGGGTGGCTGTGTCTTTTTGATTTTAATTTCCCTAAGCTATAGGTCCGTAAGTGGAAGTGCCCTAGGCTCTGTTGCTTTGTTTTTTAGATGTTTCAGGAAACACCATACACTTCTCCCAAGTGTCTGTTGGCAATTTACATCCCGCCCATCAGCATTACAAGGCTCCCAGTTCTCAATGGCCTGTTGCCTTTCTGGATTTTACACTTTTTTCAGATGGCCCTTTTGACCGGGGGGAAGTGAGACTTCATTGTAGTGCAGATTTCCTTTGCAAGCTTGCTTGGTTGGCCAAAAAGGGCGTATGCGTTTTTTCCTGAATATATTCAGGAAAAAACGCATACGCCCTTTTTGGCCAAGTGCATCATTGTGGACGTTCTGCCTCTTTTCCTATGCTTTCAATGCAATTCCAGTCTACCTCCTGAAATCGGTTTCCTGCAATTCTGCCCCGCTTTCAAGTCCTCTTGGCAGCCTTACTTCAGTCTATTTTTGGACGATAGCTGTCATTTATAACTCTGCAGGTTTCTCAGTTGCAGTGCCCCTGAGCTCCTTTCTTCAACTCGCTTTCTTGTGACCTGGCCGCAACACCGCAGGATGGCTTCAGGCCCTAATCTGGTTCCGGCACGGCACGCTGAGCCTTTGGTTATTTCCTCTTCCTGGTGGGAAATGAGAGTTAAATTTGCCCGTCCAGACACCTCCAGCTAGTCTCTCATTGGTTCTCGCTATTCCTGTTCATCTTCCGCAGAAATTGCAAACTGGGCCAAACAGGAGGTTAAAGGCGCTGACTCTCCAAGTGGGGAGAGTGTTAGTAAAGCGTCTGGAATGTTGCACCCGAGTACCAGGGGAGGAAAACTGAGACATATTTGAACACGTCTCCCGTTCACATGGTTGATCATACTTGGGTTCCACATGCATCTTTTAGCTGAAGGAAGAATACCTTAAACCTGGGTATTTGAAACCCGTAGAATGGGTACCATGCAATATGACTTAAAAGGGTCTTCATTTGCTCACCGAACCTCTCCAATCCTATCACTGCTGCGTTTATGCCCCTGTACACATGCTTGATTCTCTTTCGGAGACATAGCAATCCATAGGTTTTAAGATACTTACTAGTCAGGTACATTCTTAGGCGTTTAATATGCGGTGTTGAGTCCATTTCGTTGAGCAAGGAGTAGCTCTTGTCTATTCCATATTTGGCTTAAGGAACTTTATCTGTGCTCATTTCAATCTCTGGTTTTATGCAGCACCCCAACTCACCTTTCCCCTTAAGCAAGCATAAGTTGGTTTTCTAAATTTGAGACCCTGTTCTGTTCTGTAATTCAGTTCCTGTGTAGCCAAGTTTCCATTCCGTGTATTACTGATATCTTATGATGTTTCTTTTTCTGTGTGACTTATTTCAGTTAGAATCATCATACCTGAATCCACTCATTGTGCTGCTAAGGGCCTGATGACACAGATTTCATTGCTGAGTGATATTGCTTTGTAAGTAAATACCACAACTTCTTTATCCATTTTTCACTTTCTGCGATGTTGAACTTGTACTGTAAACGAGGTTCTTGTAAACAGAGCCGTTCCAAACTTTGGGGTGGCTGTGTCTTTTTTATTTTAATTTCCCTAATTTATAGGACCATAAGTGGAAGTGCCCTAGGTTCTGTTGCTTTGTTTTTTAGATGTTTCAGGAAACACCATACACTTCTCCCGAGTGGTTGTTGGCAATTTACATCCCGCCCATCAGCATAACAAGGCTCCCAGTTCTCAATGGCCTGTCCTGCCTTTCTGGATTTTACACTTTTTTCAGATGGCCCTTTTGACCGGGGGGAAGTGAGACTTCATTGTAGTGCAGATTTCCTTTGCAAGCTTGCTTGGTTGGCCAAAAAGGGCGTATACGTTTTTTCCTGAATATATTCAGGAAAAAACGCATACGACCTTTTTGGCCAAGTGCATCTTTGTGGACGTTCTGCCTCTTTTCCTATGCTTTCAATGCAATTCCAGTCTACCTCCTGAAATTGGTTTCCTGCAATTCTGCCCCGCTTTCAAGTCCTCTTGGCAGCCTTACTTCAGTCTATTTTTGGACGATAGCTGTCATTTATAACTCTGCAGGTTTGTGAATTACAGTGCCCCTGAGCTCCTTTCTTCAACTCGCTTTCTTTTGAGCTGGCCGCAACACCGCAGGATGGCTTCAGGCCCTAATCTGGTTCCGGTACGGCACGCTGAGCCTTTGGTTATTTCCTCTTCCTGGTGGGAAATGAGAGTTAAATTTGCCCGTCCAGACACCTCCAGCTAGCCTCTCATTGGTTCTCGCTATTCCTGTTCATCTTCCGCAGAAATTGCAAACTGTGCCAAACAGGAGGTTAAAGGCGCTGACTCTCCAAGTGGGGAGAGTGTTAGTAAAGAGTCTGGAATGTTGCACCCGAGTACCAGGGGAGGAAAACTGAGACATATTTGAACACGTCTCCCGATCACATGGTTGATCATACTCTAGGTTACACATGCATGTTTTAGCTGAAGGAAGAATACCTAAAACCTTGGTAGTTGAAACCCGTGTAATGGGTACCATGCAATATGACTTCAAAGGGTCTTCATTTGCTCACCGAACCTCTCCAATCCTATCACTGCTGCGTTTATGCCCCTGTACACATGCTTGATTCTCTTTCGGAGACATAGCAATCCATAGGTTTTAAGATACTTACTAGTCAGGTACATTCTTAGGCGTTTAATATGGGGTGTTGAGTCCATTTCGTTGAGCAAGGAGTAGCTCTTGTCTATTCCATATTTGGCTTAAGGAACTTTATCTGTGCTCATTTCAATCTCTGGTTTTATGCAGCACCCCAACTCACCTTTCCCCTTAAGCAAGCATAAGTTGGTTTTCTAAATTTGAGACCCTGTTCTGTTCTGTAATTCAGTTCCTGTGTAGCCAAGTTTACATTCCGTGTATTAGTGATATCTTATGATGTTTCTTTTTCTGTGTGACTTATTTCAGTTAGAATCATCGAACCTGAATCCACTCATTATGCTGCTACGGGCCTGATGACATAGATTTCATTGCTGAGTGATACTGCATTGTACGTAAGTACCACAAGTTCTTTATCCATTTTTCACTTTCTGCGATGTTGAACTTGTACTGTAAACGAGGTTCTTGTAAACAGAGCCGTTCCAAACTTTGGGGTGGCTGTGTCTTTTTGATTTTAATTTCCCTAAGCTATAGGACCATAAGTGGAAGTGCCCTAGGTTCTGTTGCTTTGTTTTTTAGATGTTTCAGGAAACACCATACACTTCTCCCGAGTGGTTGTTGGCAATTTACATCCCGCCCTTCAGCATAACAAGGCTCCCAGTTCTCCATGGCCTGTCCTGCCTTTCTGGATTTTACACTTTTTTCAGATGGCCCTTTTGACCGGGGGGAAGTGAGACTTCATTGTAGTGCAGATTTCCTTTGCAAGGTTGCTTTGTTGGCCAAAAAGGGCGTATGCGTTTTTTCCTGAATATATTCAGGAAAAAACGTATACGCACTTTTTGGCCAAGTGCATCATTGTGGACGTTCTGCCTCTTTTCCTATGCTTTCAATGCAATTCCAGTCTACCTCCTGAAATCGGTTTCCTGCAATTCTGCCCCGCTTTCAAGTCCTCTTGGCAGCCTTACTTCAGTCCATTTTTGGACGATAGCTGTCATTTATAACTCTGCAGGTTTTTGAATTACAGTGCCCCTGAGCTCCTTTCTTCAACTCGCTTTCTTGTGACCTGGCCGCAACACCGCAGGATGGCTTCAGGCCCTAATCTGGTTCCGGTACGGCACGCTGAGCCTTTGGTTATTTCCTCTTCCTGGTGGGAAATGAGAGTTAAATTTGCCCGTCCAGACACCTCCAGCTAGTCTCTCATTGGTTCTCGCTATTCCTGTTCATCTTCCGCAGAAATTGCAAACTGGGCCAAACAGGAAGTTAAAGGGATTGACTCTCCAAGTCGGGAGAGTGTTAGTAAAGCATCTGGAATGTTGCACCTGAGTACCAGGGTAGGAAAACTGAGACATATTTGAACACGTCTCCCGTTCACATGGTTGATCATACTTGGGTTCCACATGCATCTTTTAGCTGAAGGAAGAATACCTTAAACCTGTGTATTTGAAACCCGTGGAATGGGTACCATGCAATATGACTTCAAAGGGTCTTCATTTGCTCACCGAACCTCTCCAATCCTATCACTGCTGCGTTTATGCCCCTGTACACATGCTTGATTCTCTTTCGGAGACATAGCAATCCATAGGTTTTAAGATATTTACTAGTCAGGTACATTCTTAGGCGTTTAATATGGGTTGTTGAGTCCATTTCGTTGAGCAAGGACTAGCTCTTGTCTATTCCATATTTGGCTTAAGGAACTTTATCTGTGCTCATTTCAATCTCTGGTTTTATGCAGCACCCCAACTCACCTTTCCCCTTAAGCAAGCATAAGTTGGTTTTCTAAATTTGAGACCCTGTTCTGTTCTGTAATTCAGTTCCTGTGTAGCCAAGTTTCCATTCCGTGTATTACTGATATCTTATGATGTTTCTTTTTCTGTGTGACTTATTTCAGTTAGAATCATCATACCTGAATCCACTCATTGTGCTGCTAAGGGCCTGATGACACAGAATTCATTGCTGAGTGATATTGCTTTGTAAGTAAATACCACAACTTCTTTATCCATTTTTCACTTTCTGCGATGTTGAACTTGTACTGTAAACGAGGTTCTTGTAAACAGAGCCGTTCCAAACTTTGGGGTGGCTGTGTCTTTTTGATTTTAATTTCCCTAAGCTATAGGACCATAAGTGGAAGTGCCCTAGGTTCTGTTGCTTTGTTTTTTAGATGTTTCAGGAAACACCATACACTTCTCCCGAGTGGTTGTTGGCAATTTACATCCCGCCCATCAGCATAACAAGGCTCCCAGTTCTCCATGGTCTGTCGTGCCTTTCTGGATTTTACACTTTTTTCAGATGGCCCTTTTGACCGGGGGGAAGTGAGACTTCATTGTAGTGCAGATTTCCTTTGCAAGCTTGCTTGGTTGGCCAAAAAGGGCGTATGCGTTTTTTCCTGAATATATTCAGGAAAAAACGCATACGCCCTTTTTGGCCAAGTGCATCATTGTGGAAGTTCTGCCTCTTTTCCTATGCTTTCAATGCAATTCCAGTCTACCTCCTGAAATCGGTTTCCTGCAATTCTGCTCTGCTTTCAAGTCCTCTTGGCAGCCTTACTTCAGTCTTTTTTTGGACGATAGCTGTCATTTATAACTCTGCAGGTTTGTGAATTACAGTGCCCCTGAGCTCCTTTCTTCAACTCGCTTTCTTTTGAGCTGGCCGCAACACCGCAGGATGGCTTCAGGCCCTAATCTGGTTCCGGTACGGCACGCTGAGCCTTTGGTTATTTCCTCTTCCTGGTGGGAAATGAGAGTTAAATTTGCCCGTCCAGACACCTCCAGCTAGCCTCTCATTGGTTCTCGCTATTCCTGTTCATCTTCCGCAGAAATTGCAAACTGTGCCAAACAGGAGGTTAAAGGCGCTGACTCTCCAAGTGGGGAGAGTGTTAGTAAAGAGTCTGGAATGTTGCACCCGAGTACCAGGGGAGGAAAACTGAGACATATTTGAACACGTCTCCCGATCACATGGTTGATCATACTCTAGGTTCCACATGCATGTTTTAGCTGAAGGAAGAATACCTAAAACCTGGGTAGTTGAAACCCGTGTAATGGGTACCATGCAATATGACTTCAAAGGGTCTTCATTTGCTCACCGAACCTCTCCAATCCTATCACTGCTGCGTTTATGCCCCTGTACACATGCTTGATTCTCCTTCGGAGACATAGCAATCCATAGGTTTTAAGATACTTACTAGTCAGGTACATTCTTAGGCGTTTAATATGGGGTGTTGAGTCCATTTCGTTGAGCAAGGAGTAGCTCTTGTCTATTACATATTTGGCTTAAGGAACTTTATCTGTGCTCATTTCAATCTCTGGTTTTATGCAGCACCCCAACTCACCTTTCCCCTTAAGCAAGCATAAGTTGGTTTTCTAAATTTGAGACCCTGTTCTGTTCTGTAATTCAGTTCCTGTGTAGCCAAGTTTACATTCCGTGTATTAGTGATATCTTATGATGTTTCTTTTTCTGTGTGACTTATTTCAGTTAGAATCATCGAACCTGAATCCACTCATTATGCTGCTACGGGCCTGATGACATAGATTTCATTGCTGAGTGATACTGCATTGTACGTAAGTACCACAAGTTCTTTATCCATTTTTCACTTTCTGCGATATTGAACTTGTACTGTAAACGAGGTTCTTGTAAACAGAGCCGTTCCAAACTTTGGGGTGGCTGTGTCTTTTTGATTTTAATTTCCCTAAGCTATAGGACCATAAGTGGAAGTGCCCTAGGCTCTGTTGCTTTGTTTTTTAGATGTTTCAGGAAACACCATACACTTCTCCCGAGTGGTTGTTGGCAATTTACATCCCGCCCATCAGCATAACAAGGCTCCCAGTTCTCCATGGCCTGTCCTGCCTTTCTGGATTTTACACTTTTTTCAGATGGCCCTTTTGACCGGGGTGAAGTGAGACTTCATTGTAGTGCAGATTTCCTTTGCAAGCTTGCTTGGTTGGCCAAAAAGGGCGTATGCGTTTTCTCCTGAATTTATTCAGGAAAAAACGCATACGCCCTTTTTGGCCAAGTGCATCATTGTGGACGTTCTGCCTCTTTTCCTATGCTTTCAATGCAATTCCAGTCTACCTCCTGAAATCGGTTTCCTGCAATTCTGCTCCGCTTTCAAGTCCTCTTGGCAGCCTAACTTCAGTCTTTTTTTGGACGATAGCTGTCATTTATAACTCTGCAGGTTTGTGAATTACAGTGCCCCTGAGCTCCTTTCTTCAACTCGCTTTCTTGTGACCTGGCCGCAACACCGCAGGATGGCTTCAGGCCCTAATCTGGTTCCGGTACGGCACGCTGAGCCTTTGGTTATTTCCTCTTCCTGGTGGGAAATGAGAGTTAAATTTGCCCGTCCAGACACCTCCAGCTAGCCTCTCATTGGTTCTCGCTATTCCTGTTCATCTTCCGCAGAAATTGCAAACTGGGCCAAACAGGAGGTTAAAGGGACTGACTCTCCAAGTGGGGAGAGTGTTAGGAAAGCGTCTGGAATGTTGCACCCGAGTACCAGTGGAGGAAAACTGAGACATATTTGAACACGTCTCCCGATCACATGGTTGATCATACTCTAGGTTCCACATGCATGTTTTAGCTGAAGGAAGAATACCTTAAACCTGGGTAGTTGAAAGCCGTGGAATGGGTACCATGCAATATGACTTCAAAGGGTCTTCATTTGCTCACCGAACCTCTCCAATCCTATCACTGCTGCGTTTATGCCCCTGTACACATGCTTGATTCTCTTTCAGAGACATAGCAATCCATAGGTTTTAAGATACTTACTAGTCAGGTACATTCTTAGCCGTTTAATATGGGGTGTTGAGTCTATTTCGTTGAGCAAGGAGTAGCTCTTGTCTATTCCATATTTGGCTTAAGGAACTTTACCTGTGCTCATTTCAATCTCTGGTTTTATGCAGCACCCCAACTCACCTTTCCCCTTAAGCAAGAATAAGTTGGTTTTCTAAATTTGAGACCCTGTTCTGTTCTGTAATTCAGTTCCTGTGTAGCCAAGTTTCCATTCCGTGTATTACTGATATCTTATGATGTTTCTTTTTCTGTGTGACTTATTTCAGTTAGAATCATCATACCTGAATCCACTCATTGTGCTGCTAAGGGCCTGATGACATAGATTTCATTGCTGAGTGATATTGCTTTGTAAGTAAATACCACAACTTCTTTATCCATTTTTCACTTTCTGCGATGTTGAACTTGTACTGTAAACGAGGTTCTTGTAAACAGAGCCGTTCCAAACTTTGGGGTGGCTGTGTCTTTTTGATTTTAATTTCCCTAAGCTATAGGACCATAAGTGGAAGTGCCCTAGGTTCTGTTGCTTTGTTTTTTAGATGTTTCAGGAAACACCATACACTTCTCCCAAGTGTCTGTTGGCAATTTACATCCCGCCCATCAGCATAACAAGGCTCCCAGTTCTCCATGGCCTGTTGCCTTTCTGGATTTTACACTTTTTTCAGATGGCCCTTTTGACCGGGGGGAAGTGAGACTTCATTGTAGTGCAGATTTCCTTTGCAAGCTTGCTTGGTTGGCCAAAAAGGGCGTATGCGTTTTTTCCTGAATATATTCAGGAAAAAACGCATACGCCCTTTTTGGCCAAGTGCATCATTGTGGACCTTCTGCCTCTTTTCCTATGCTTTCAATGCAATTCCAGTCTACCTCCTGAAATCGGTTTCCTGCAATTCTGCCCCGCTTTCAAGTCCTCTTGGCAGCCTTACTTCAGTCTATTTTTGGACGATAGCTGTCATTTATAACTCTGCAGGTTTGTGAATTACAGTGCCCCTGAGCTCCTTTCTTCAACTCGCTTTCTTGTGACCTGGCCGCAACACCGCAGGATGGCTTCAGGCCCTAATCTGGTTCCGGCCCGGCATGCTGAGCCTTTGGTTAATTCCTCTTCCTGGTGGGAAATGAGAGTTAAATTTGCCCGTCCAGACACCTCCAGCTAGCCTCTCATTGGTTCTCGCTATTCCTGTTCATCTTCCGCAGAAATTGCAAACTGGGCCAAACAGGAGGTTAAAGGGACTGACTCTCCAAGTGGGGAGAGTGTTAGGAAAGCGTCTGGAATGTTGCACCCGAGTACCAGGGGAGGAAAACTGAGACATATTTGAACACGTCTCCCGATCACATGGTTGATCATACTCTAGGTTCCACATGCATGTTTTAGCTGAAGGAAGAATACCTTAAACCTGGGTAGTTGAAACCCGTGGAATGGGTACCATGCAATATGACTTCAAAGGGTCTTCATTTGCTCACCGAACCTCTCCAATCCTATCACTGCTGCGTTTATGCCCCTGTACACATGCTTGATTCTCTTTCAGAGACATAGCAATCCATAGGTTTTAAGATACTTACTAGTCAGGTACATTCTTAGCCGTTTAATATGGGGTGTTGAGTCTATTTCGTTGAGCAAGGAGTAGCTCTTGTCTATTCCATATTTGGCTTAAGGAACTTTACCTGTGCTCATTTCAATCTCTGGTTTTATGCAGCACCCCAACTGACCTTTACCCTTAAGCAAGCATAAGTTGGTTTTCTAAATTTGAGACCCTGTTCTGTTCTGTAATTCAGTTCCTGTGTAGCCAAGTTTCCATTCCGTGTATTACTGATATCTTATGATGTTTCTTTTTATGTGTGACTTATTTCAGTTAGAATCATCATACCTGAATCCACTCATTGTGCTGCTAAGGGCCTGATGACATAGATTTCATTGCTGAGTGATATTGCTTTGTAAGTAAATACCACAACTTCTTTATCCATTTTTCACTTTCTGCGATGTTGAACTTGTACTGTAAACGAGGTTCTTGTAAACAGAGCCGTTCCAAACTTTGGGGTGGCTGTGTCTTTTTGATTTTAATTTCCCTAAGCTATAGGACCATAAGTGGAAGTGCCCTAGGTTCTGTTGCTTTGTTTTTTAGATGTTTCAGGAAACACCATACACTTCTCCCAAGTGTCTGTTGGCAATTTACATCCCGCCCATCAGCATAACAAGGCTCCCAGTTCTCCATGGCCTGTTGCCTTTCTGGATTTTACACTTTTTTCAGATGGCCCTTTTGACCGGGGGGAAGTGAGACTTCATTGTAGTGCAGATTTCCTTTGCAAGCTTGCTTGGTTGGCCAAAAAGGGCGTATGCGTTTTTTCCTGAATATATTCAGGAAAAAACGCATACGCCCTTTTTGGCCAAGTGCATCATTGTGGACCTTCTGCCTCTTTTCCTATGCTTTCAATGCAATTCCAGTCTACCTCCTGAAATCGGTTTCCTGCAATTCTGCCCCGCTTTCAAGTCCTCTTGGCAGCCTTACTTCAGTCTATTTTTGGACGATAGCTGTCATTTATAACTCTGCAGGTTTGTGAATTACAGTGCCCCTGAGCTCCTTTCTTCAACTCGCTTTCTTGTGACCTGGCCGCAACACCGCAGGATGGCTTCAGGCCCTAATCTGGTTCCGGCCCGGCATGCTGAGCCTTTGGTTAATTCCTCTTCCTGGTGGGAAATGAGAGTTAAATTTGCCCGTCCAGACACCTCCAGCTAGCCTCTCATTGGTTCTCGCTATTCCTGTTCATCTTCCGCAGAAATTGCAAACTGGGCCAAACAGGAGGTTAAAGGGACTGACTCTCCAAGTGGGGAGAGTGTTAGGAAAGCGTCTGGAATGTTGCACCCGAGTACCAGGGGAGGAAAACTGAGACATATTTGAACACGTCTCCCGATCACATGGTTGATCATACTCTAGGTTCCACATGCATGTTTTAGCTGAAGGAAGAATACCTTAAACCTGGGTAGTTGAAACCCGTGGAATGGGTACCATGCAATATGACTTCAAAGGGTCTTCATTTGCTCACCGAACCTCTCCAATCCTATCACTGCTGCGTTTATGCCCCTGTACACATGCTTGATTCTCTTTCGGAGACATAGCAATCCATAGGTTTTAAGATACTTACTAGTCAGGTACATTCTTATGCGTTTAATATGGGGTGTTGAGTCCATTTCGTTGAGCAAGGAGTAGCTCTTGTCTATTCCATATTTGGCTTAAGGAACTTTATCTGTGCTCATTTCAATCTCTGGTTTTATGCAGCACCCCAACTCACCTTTACCTTAAGCAAGCATAAGTTGGTTTTCTAAATTTGAGACCCTGTTCTGTTCTGTAATTCAGTTCCTGTGTAGCCAAGTTTACATTCCGTGTATTACTGATATCTTATGATGTTTCTTTTTCTGTGTGACTTACTTCAGTTAGAATCATCATACCTGAATCCACTCATTGTGCTGCTAAGGGCCTGATGACACAGATTTCATTGCTGAGTGATATTGCTTTGTAAGTAAATACCACAACTTCTTTATCCATTTTTCACTTTCTGCGATGTTGAACTTGTACTGTAAACGAGGTTCTTGTAAACAGAGCCGTTCCAAACTTTGGGGTGGCTGTGTCTTTTTGATTTTAATTTCCCTAAGCTATAGGACCATAAGTGGAAGTGCCCTAGGTTCTGTTGCTTTGTTTTTTAGATGTTTCAGGAAACACCATACACTTCTCCCAAGTGTCTGTTGGCAATTTACATCCCGCCCATCAGCATAACAAGGCTCCCAGTTCTCCATGGCCTGTTGCCTTTCTGGATTTTACACTTTTTTCAGATGGCCCTTTTGACCGGGGGGAAGTGAGACTTCATTGTAGTGCAGATTTCCTTTGCAAGCTTGCTTGGTTGGCCAAAAAGGGCGTATGCGTTTTTTCCTGAATATATTCAGGAAAAAACGCATACGCCCTTTTTGGCCAAGTGCATCATTGTGGACGTTCTGCCTCTTTTCCTATGCTTTCAATGCAATTGCAGTCTACCTCTTGAAATCGGATTCCTGCAATTCTGCCCCGCTTTCAAGTCCTCTTGGCAGCCTTACTTCAGTCTATTTTTGGACGATAGCTGTCATTTATAACTCTGCAGGTTTGTGAATTACAGTGCCCCTGAGCTCCTTTCTTCAACTCGCTTTCTTTTGGGCTGGCCGCAACACCGCAGGATGGCTTCAGGCCCTAATCTGGTTCCGGTATGGCACGCTGAGCCTTTGGTTATTTCCTCTTCCTGGTGGGAAATGAGAGTTAAATTTGCCCGTCCAGACACCTCCAGCTAGCCTCTCATTGGTTCTCACTATTCCTGTTCATCTTCCGCAGAAATTGCAAACTGGGCCAAACAGGAGGTTAAAGGCGCTGACTCTCCAAGTGGGGAGAGTGTTAGTAAAGCGTCTGGAATGTTGCACCCGAGTACCAGGGGAGGAAAACTGAGACATATTTGAACACGTCTCCCGTTCACATGGTTGATCATACTTGGGTTCCACATGCATGTTTTAGCTGAAGGAAGAATACCTTAAACCTGGAGAGTTGAGACACGTGGAATGGGTACCATGCAATATGACTTCAAACGGTCTTCATTTGCTCACCGAACCTCTCCAATCCTATCACTGCTGCGTTTATGCCCCTGTACACATGCTTGATTCTCTTACGGAGACATAGCAATCCATAGGTTTTCCGATACTTACTAGTCAGGTACATTCTTAGGCATTTAATATGCGGTGTTGAGTCCATTTCGTTGAGCAAGGAGTAGCTCTTGTCTATTCCATATTTGACTTAAGGAACTTTATCTGTGCTCATTTCAATCTCTGGTTTTATGCAGCACCCCAACTCACCTTTACCCTTAAGCAAGCATAAGTTGGTTTTCTAAATTTGAGACCCTGTTCTGTTCTGTAATTCAGTTCCTGTGTAGCCAAGTTTACATTCCGTGTATTACTGATATCTTAAGATGTTTCTTTTTCTGTGTGACTTATTTCAGTTAGAATCATCATACCTGAATCCACTCATTGTGATGCTAAGGGCCTGATGACATAAATTTCATTGCTGAGTGATATTGCTTTGTAAGTGAATACCACAACTTCTTTATCCATTTTTCACTTTCTGCGATGTTGAACTTGTACTGTAAACGAGGTTCTTGTAAACAGAGCCATTCCAAACTTTGGGGTGGCTGTGTCTTTTTGATTTTAATTTCCCTAAGCTATAGGACCATAAGTGGCAGTGCCCTAGGCTCTGTTGCTTTGTTTTTTAGATGTTTCAGGAAACACCATACACTTCTCCCGAGTGTCTGTTGGCAATTTACATCCCGCCCATCAGCATAACAAGGCTCCCAGTTCTCCATGGCCTGTCCTGCCTTTCTGGATTTTACACTTTTTTCAGATGGCCCTTTTGACCGGGGGGAAGTGAGACTTCATTGTAGTGCAGATTTCCTTTGCAATCTTGCTTGGTTGGCCAAAAAGGGCGTATGCGTTTTTTCCTGAATATATTCAGGAAAAAACGCATACGCCCTTTTTGGCCAAGTGCATCATTGTGGACCTTCTGCCTCTTTTCCTATGCTTTCAATGCAATTCCAGTCTACCTCCTGAAATCGGTTTCCTGCAATTCTGCCCCGCTTTCAAGTCCTCTTGGCAGCCTTACTTCAGTCTATTTTTGGACGATAGCTGTCATTTATAACTCTGCAGGTTTGTGAATTACAGAGCCCCTGAGCTCCTTTCTTCAACTCGCTTTCTTGTGAGCTGGCCGCAACACCGCAGGATGGCTTCAGGCCCTAATCTGGTTCCGGCCCGGCATGCTGAGCCTTTGGTTAATTCCTCTTCCTGGTGGGAAATGAGAGTTAAATTTGCCCGTCCAGACACCTCCAGCTCGCCTCTCATTGGTTCTCGCTATTCCTGTTCATCTTCCGCAGAAATTGCAAACTGGGCCAAACAGGAGGTTAAAGGGACTGACTCTCCAAGTGGGGAGAGTGTTAGTAAAGCGTCTGGAATGTTGCACCCGAGTACCAGTGGAGGAAAACTGAGACATATTTGAACACGTCTCCCGATCACATGGTTGATCATACTCTAGGTTCCACATGCATGTTTTAGCTGAAGGAAGAATACCTTAAACCTGGGTAGTTGAAAGCCGTGGAATGGGTACCATGCAATATGACTTCAAAGGGTCTTCATTTGCTCACCGAACCTCTCCAATCCTATCACTGCTGCGTTTATGCCCCTGTACACATGCTTGATTCTCTTTCGGAGACATAGCAATCCATAGGTTTTAAGATACTTACTAGTCAGGTACATTCTTAGGCGTTTAATATGGGGTGTTGAGTCCATTTCGTTGAGCAAGGAGTAGCTCTTGTCTATTCCATATTTGGCTTAAGGAACTTTATCTGTGCTCATTTCAATCTCTGGTTTTATGCAGCACCCCAACTCACCTTTACCCTTAAGCAAGCATAAGTTGGTTTTCTAAATTTGAGACCCTGTTCTGTTCTGTAATTCAGTTCCTGTGTAGCCAAGTTTACATTCCGTGTATTACTGATATCTTATGATGTTTCTTTTTCTGTGTGACTTACTTCAGTTAGAATCATCATACCTGAATCCACTCATTGTGCTGCTAAGGGCCTGATGACACAGATTTCATTGCTGAGTGATATTGTTTGTAAGTAAATACCACAACTTCTTTATCCATTTTTCACTTTCTGCGATGTTGAACTTGTACTGTAAACGAGGTTCTTGTAAACAGAGCCGTTCCAAACTTTGGGGTGGCTGTGTCTTTTTGATTTTAATTTCCCTAAGCTATAGGACCATAAGTGGAAGTGCCCTAGGTTCTGTTGCTTTGTTTTTTACATGTTTCAGGAAACACCATACACTTCTCCCGAGTGGTTGTTGGCAATTTACATCTCGCCCATCAGCATAACAAGGCTCCCAGTTCTCCATGGCCTGTCCTGCCTTTCTGGATTTTACACTTTTTTCAGATGGCCCTTTTGACCGGGCGGAAGTGAGACTTCATTGTAGTGCAGATTTCCTTTGCAAGCTTCCTTGGTTGGACAAAAAGGGCGTATGCGTTTTTTCCTGAATATATTCAGGAAAAAACGCATACGCCCTTTTTGGCCAAGTGCATCATTGTGGACGTTCTGCCTCTTTTCCTATGCTTTCAATGCAATTCCAGTCTACCTCTTGAAATCGGATTCCTGCAATTCTGCCCCGCTTTCAAGTCCTCTTGGCAGCCTTACTTCAGTCTATTTTTGGACGATAGCTGTCATTTATAACTCTGCAGGTTTGTGAATTACAGTGCCCCTGAGCTCCTTTCTTCAACTCGCTTTCTTTTGGGCTGGCCGCAACACCGCAGGATGGCTTCAGGCCCTAATCTGCTTCCGGTACGGCACGCTGAGCCTTTGGTTATTTCCTCTTCCTGGTGGGAAATGAGAGTTAAATTTGCCCGTCCAGACACCTCCAGCTAGCCTCTCATTGGTTCTCACTATTCCTGTTCATCTTCCGCAGAAATTGCAACCTGGGCCAAACAGGAGGTTAAAGGCGCTGACTCTCCAAGTGGGGAGAGTGTTAGTAAAGCGTCTGGAATGTTGCACCGAAGTACCAGGGGAGGAAAACTGAGACATATTTGAACACGTCTCCCGTTCACATGGTTGATCATACTTGGGTTCCACATGCATGTTTTAGCTGAAGGAAGAATACCTTAAACCTGGAGAGTTGAGACACGTGGAATGGGTACCATGCAATATGACTTCAAACGGTCTTCATTTGCTCACCGAACCTCTCCAATCCTATCACTGCTGCGTTTATGCCCCTGTACACATGCTTGATTCTCTTTTGGAGACATAGCAATCCATAGGTTTTAAGATACTTACTAGTCAGGTACATTCTTAGCCGTTTAATATGGGGTGTTGAGTCTATTTCGTTGAGCAAGGAGTAGCTCTTGTCTATTCCATATTTGGCTTAAGGAACTTTATCTGTGCTCATTTCAATCTCTGGTTTTATGCAGCACCCCAACTCACCTTTCCCCTTAAGCAAGCATAAGTTGGTTTTCTAAATTTGAGACCCTGTTCTGTTCTGTAATTCAGTTCCTGTGTAGCCAAGTTTCCATTCCGTGTATTACTGATATCTTATGATGTTTCTTTTTCTGTGTGACTTATTTCAGTTAGAATCATCATACCTGAATCCACTCATTGTGCTGCTAAGGGCCTGATGACATAGATTTCATTGCTGAGTGATATTGCTTTGTAAGTGAATACCACAACTTCTTTATCCATTTTTCACTTTCTGCGATGTTGAACTTGTACTGTAAACGAGGTTCTTGTAAACAGAGTCGTTCCAAACTTTGGGGTGGCTGTGTCTTTTTGATTTTAATTTCCCTAAGCTATAGGACCATAAGTGGAAGTGCCCTAGGTTCTGTTGCTTTGTTTTTTAGATGTTTCAGGAAACACCATACACTTCTCCCAAGTGTCTGTTGGCAATTTACATCCCGCCCATCAGCATAACAAGGCTCCCAGTTCTCCATGGCCTGTTGCCTTTCTGGATTTTACACTTTTTTCAGATGGCCCTTTTGACCGGGGGGAAGTGAGACTTCATTGTAGTGCAGATTTCCTTTGCAAGCTTGCTTGGTTGGCCAAAAAGGGCGTATGCGTTTTTTCCTGAATATATTCAGGAAAAAACGCATACGCCCTTTTTGGCCAAGTGCATCATTGTGGACGTTCTGCCTCTTTTCCTATGCTTTCAATGCAATTCCAGTCTACCTCCTGAAATCGGTTTCCTGCAATTCTGCCCCGCTTTCAAGTCCTCTTGGCAGCCTTACTTCAGTCTATTTTTGGACGATAGCTGTCATTTATAACTCTGCAGGTTTGTGAATTACAGTGCCCCTGAGCTCCTTTCTTCAACTCGCTTTCTTGTGACCTGGCCGCAACACCGCAGGATGGCTTCAGGCCCTAATCTGGTTCCGGCCCGGCATGCTGAGCCTTTGGTTAATTCCTCTTCCTGGTGGGAAATGAGAGTTAAATTTGCCCGTCCAGACACCTCCAGCTAGCCTCTCATTGGTTCTCGCTATTCCTGTTCATCTTCCGCAGAAATTGCAAACTGGGCCAAACAGGAGGTTAAAGGGACTGACTCTCCAAGTGGGGAGAGTGTTAGGAAAGCGTCTGGAATGTTGCACCCGAGTACCAGGGGAGGAAAACTGAGACATATTTGAACACGTCTCCCGATCACATGGTTGATCATACTCTAGGTTCCACATGCATGTTTTAGCTGAAGGAAGAATACCTTAAACCTGGAGAGTTGAGACACGTGGAATGGGTACCATGCAATATGACTTCAAAGGGTCTTCATTTGCTCACCGAACCTCTCCAATCCTATCACTGCTGCGTTTATGCCCCTGTACACATGCTTGATTCTCTTTCAGAGACATAGCAATCCGTAGGTTTTAAGATACTTACTAGTCAGGTACATTCTTAGGCGTTTAATATGGGGTGTTGAGTCCATTTCGTTGAGCAAGGAGTAGCTCTTGTCTATTCCATATTTGGCTTAAGGAACTTTATCTGTGCTCATTTCAATCTCTGGTTTTATGCAGCACCCCAACTCACCTTTCCCCTTAAGCAAGCATAAGTTGGTTTTCTAAATTTGAGACCCTGTTCTGTTCTGTAATTCAGTTCCTGTGTAGCCAAGTTTACATTCCGTGTATTAGTGATATCTTATGATGTTTCTTTTTCTGTGTGACTTACTTCAGTTAGAATCATCATACCTGAATCCACTCATTGTGCTGCTAAGGGCCTGATGACACAGATTTCATTGCTGAGTGATATTGCTTTGTAAGTAAATACCACAACTTCTTTATCCATTTTCCACTTTCTAAGATGTTGAACTTGTACTGTAAACGAGGTTCTTGTAAACAGAGCCGTTCCAAACTTTGGGGTGGCTGTGTCTTTTTGATTTTAATTTCCCTAAGCTATAGGACCATAAGTGGCAGTGCCCTAGGCTCTGTTGCTTTGTTTTTTAGATGTTTCAGGAAACACCATACACTTCTCCCAAGTGTCTGTTGGCAATTTACATCCCGCCCATCAGCATAACAAGGCTCCCAGTTCTCCATGGCCTGTCCTGCCTTTCTGGATTTTACACTTTTTTCAGATGGCCCTTTTGACCGGGGGGAAGTGAGACTTCATTGTAGTGCAGATTTCCTTTGCAATCTTGCTTGGTTGGCCAAAAAGGGCGTATGCGTTTTTTCCTGAATATATTCAGGAAAAAACGCATACGCCCTTTTTGGCCAAGTGCATCATTGTGGACCTTCTGCCTCTTTTCCTATGCTTTCAATGCAATTCCAGTCTACCTCCTGAAATCGGTTTCCTGCAATTCTGCCCCGCTTTCAAGTCCTCTTGGCAGCCTTACTTCAGTCTATTTTTGGACGATAGCTGTCATTTATAACTCTGCAGGTTTGTGAATTACAGAGCCCCTGAGCTCCTTTCTTCAATTCGCTTTCTTGTGAGCTGGCCGCAACACCGCAGGATGGCTTCAGGCCCTAATCTGGTTCCGGCCCGGCATGCTGAGCCTTTGGTTAATTCCTCTTCCTGGTGGGAAATGAGAGTTAAATTTGCCCGTCCAGACACCTCCAGCTAGCCTCTCATTGGTTCTCGCTATTCCTGTTCATCTTCCGCAGAAATTGCAAACTGGGCCAAACAGGAGGTTAAAGGGACTGACTCTCCAAGTGGGGAGAGTGTTAGTAAAGCGTCTGGAATGTTGCACCCGAGTACCAGTGGAGGAAAACTGAGACATATTTGAACACGTCTCCCGATCACATGGTTGATCATACTCTAGGTTCCACATGCATGTTTTAGCTGAAGGAAGAATACCTTAAACCTGGGTAGTTGAAAGCCGTGGAATGGGTACCATGCAATATGACTTCAAAGGGTCTTCATTTGCTCACCGAATCTCTCCAATCCTATCACTGCTGCGTTTATGCCCCTGTACACATGCTTGATTCTCTTTCGGAGACATAGCAATCCATAGGTTTTAAGATACTTACTAGTCAGGTACATTCTTAGCCGTTTAATATGGGGTGTTGAGTCCATTTCGTTGAGCAAGGAGTAGCTCTTGTCTATTCCATATTTGGCTTAAGGAACTTTATCTGTGCTCATTTCAATCTCTGGTTTTATGCAGCACCCCAACTCACCTTTCCCCTTAAGCAAGAATAAGTTGGTTTTCTAAATTTGAGACCCTGTTCTGTTCTGTAATTCAGTTCCTGTGTAGCCAAGTTTCCATTCCGTGTATTACTGATATCTTATGATGTTTCTTTTTCTGTGTGACTTATTTCAGTTAGAATCATCATACCTGAATCCACTCATTGTGCTGCTAAGGGCCTGATGACATAGATTTCATTGCTGAGTGATATTGCTTTGTAAGTGAATACCACAACTTCTTTATCCATTTTTCACTTTCTGCGATGTTGAACTTGTACTGTAAACGAGGTTCTTGTAAACAGAGTCGTTCCAAACTTTGGGGTGGCTGTGTCTTTTTGATTTTAATTTCCCTAAGCTATAGGACCATAAGTGGAAGTGCCCTAGGTTCTGTTGCTTTGTTTTTTAGATGTTTCAGGAAACACCATACACTTCTCCCAAGTGTCTGTTGGCAATTTACATCCCGCCCATCAGCATAACAAGGCTCCCAGTTCTCCATGGCCTGTTGCCTTTCTGGATTTTACACTTTTTTCAGATGGCCCTTTTGACCGGGGGGAAGTGAGACTTCATTGTAGTGCAGATTTCCTTTGCAAGCTTGCTTGGTTGGCCAAAAAGGGCGTATGCGTTTTTTCCTGAATATATTCAGGAAAAAACGCATACGCCCTTTTTGGCCAAGTGCATCATTGTGGACGTTCTGCCTCTTTTCCTATGCTTTCAATGCAATTCTAGTCTACCTCCTGAAATCGGTTTCCTGCAATTCTGCCCCGCTTTCAAGTCCTCTTGGCAGCCTTACTTCAGTCTATTTTTGGACGATAGCTGTCATTTATAACTCTGCAGGTTTGTGAATTACAGTGCCCCTGAGCTCCTTTCTTCAACTCGCTTTCTTGTGAGCTGGCCGCAACACCGCAGGATGGCTTCAGGCCCTAATCTGGTTCCGGCCCGGCATGCTGAGCCTTTGGTTAATTCCTCTTCCTGGTGGGAAATGAGAGTTAAATTTGCCCGTCCAGACACCTCCAGCTAGCCTCTCATTGGTCCTCGCTATTCCTGTTCATCTTCCGCAGAAATTGCAAACTGGGCCAAACAGGAGGTTAAAGGGACTGACTCTCCAAGTCGGGAGAGTGTTAGTAAAGCGTCTGGAATGTTGCACCCGAGTACCAGGGGAGGAAAACTGAGACATATTTGAACACGTCTCCCGTTCACATGGTTGATCATACTCTGGGTTCCACATGCATGTTTTAGCTGAAGGAAGAATACCTTAAACCTGGAGAGTTGAGACCCGTGTAATGGGTACCATGCAATATGACTTCAAAGGGTCTTCATTTGCTCACCGAACCTCTCCAATCCTATCACTGCTGCGTTTATGCCCCTGTACACATGCTTGATTCTCTTTCGGAGACATAGCAATCCATAGGTTTTAAGATACTTACTAGTCAGGTACATTCTTAGGCGTTTAATATGGGGTGTTGAGTCCATTTCGTTGAGCAAGGAGTAGCTCTTGTCTATTCCATATTTGGCTTAAGGAACTTTATCTGTGCTCATTTCAATCTCTGGTTTTATGCAGCACCCCAACTCACCTTTCCCCTTAAGCAAGAATAAGTTGGTTTTCTAAATTTGAGACCCTGTTCTGTTCTGTAATTCAGTTCCTGTGTAGCCAAGTTTCCATTCCGTGTATTACTGATATCTTATGATGTTTCTCTTTCTGTGTGACTTATTTCAGTTAGAATCATCATACCTGAATCCACTCATTGTGCTGCTAAGGGCCTGATGACATAGATTTCATTGCTGAGTGATATTGCTTTGTAAGTGAATACCACAACTTCTTTATCCATTTTTCACTTTCTGCGATGTTGAACTTGTACTGTAAACGAGGTTCTTGTAAACAGAGTCGTTCCAAACTTTGGGGTGGCTGTGTCTTTTTGATTTTAATTTCCCTAAGCTATAGGACCATAAGTGGAAGTGCCCTAGGTTCTGTTGCTTTGTTTTTTAGATGTTTCAGGAAACACCATACACTTCTCCCAAGTGTCTGTTGGCAATTTACATCCCGCCCATCAGCATAACAAGGCTCCCAGTTCTCCATGGCCTGTTGCCTTTCTGGATTTTACACTTTTTTCAGATGGCCCTTTTGACCGGGGAGAAGTGAGACTTCATTGTAGTGCAGATTTCCTTTGCAAGCTTGCTTGGTTGGCCAAAAAGGGCGTATGCGTTTTTTCCTGAATATATTCAGGAAAAAACGCATACGCCCTTTTTGGCCAAGTGCATCATTGTGGACGTTCTGCCTCTTTTCCTATGCTTTCAATGCAATTCTAGTCTACCTCCTGAAATCGGTTTCCTGCAATTCTGCCCCGCTTTCAAGTCCTCTTGGCAGCCTTACTTCAGTCTATTTTTGGACGATAGCTGTCATTTATAACTCTGCAGGTTTGTGAATTACAGTGCCCCTGAGCTCCTTTCTTCAACTCGCTTTCTTGTGAGCTGGCCGCAACACCGCAGGATGGCTTCAGGCCCTAATCTGGTTCCGGCCCGGCATGCTGAGCCTTTGGTTAATTCCTCTTCCTGGTGGGAAATGAGAGTTAAATTTGCCCGTCCAGACACCTCCAGCTAGCCTCTCATTGGTCCTCGCTATTCCTGTTCATCTTCCGCAGAAATTGCAAACTGGGCCAAACAGGAGGTTAAAGGGACTGACTCTCCAAGTCGGGAGAGTGTTAGTAAAGCGTCTGGAATGTTGCACCCGAGTACCAGAGGAGGAAAACTGAGACATATTTGAACACGTCTCCCGTTCACATGGTTGATCATACTCTGGGTTCCACATGCATGTTTTAGCTGAAGGAAGAATACCTTAAACCTGGAGAGTTGAGACCCGTGTAATGGGTACCATGCAATATGACTTCAAACGGTCTTCATTTGCTCACCGAACCTCTCCAATCCTATCACTGCTGCGTTTATGCCCCTGTACACACGCTTGATTCTCTTTTGGAGACATAGCAATCCATAGGTTTTAAGATACTTACTAGTCAGGTACATTCTTAGGCGTTTAATATGGGGTTTTGAGTCCATTTCGTTGAGCAAGGAGTAGCTCTTGTCTATTCCATATTTGGCTTAAGGAACTTTATCTGTGCTCATTTCAATCCTGGTTTTATGCAGCACCCCAACTCACCTTTCCCCTTAAGCAAGCATAAGTTGGTTTTCTAAATTTGAGACCCTGTTCTGTTTTGGAATGCAGTTCCTGTGTAGCCAAGTTTACATTCCGTGTATTAGTGATATCTTATGATGTTTCTTTTTCTGTGTGACTTATTTCAGTTAGAATCATCGTACCTGAATTCACTCATTATGCTGCTACGGGCCTGATGACATAGATTTCATTGCTGAGTGATACTGCATTGTACGTAAGTACCACAAGTTCTTTATCCATTTTTCAATTTCTGTGATATTGAACTTCTACGGTAAACGAGGTTCTTGTAAACAGAGGCGTCCCAAACTTCGGGGTGGCTGTGTCTTTTTGAATTTAATTTCCCTAAGCTATAGGACCATAAGTGGAAGTGCCCTAGGCTCTGCTGCTTTGTTTTTTAGATGTTTCAGGAAACACCATACACTTCTCCCGAGTGTCTGTTGGCAATTTACATCCCGCCCATCAGCATAACAAGGCTCCCAGTTCTCCATGGCCTGTCCTGCCTTTCTGGATTTTACACTTTTTTCAGATGGCCCTTTTGACCGGGGGGAAGTGAGACTTCATTGTAGTGCAGATTTCGTTTGCAAGCTTGCTTGGTTGGCCAAAAAGGGCGTATGCATTTTTTCCTGAATATATTCAGGAAAAAATGCATACGCCCTTTTTGGCCAAGTGCATCATTGTGGAGGTTCTGCCTCTTTTCCTATGCTTTCAATGCAATTCCAGTCTACCTCCTGAAATCGGTTTCCTGCAATTCTGCCCCGCTTTCAAGTCCTCTTGGCAGCCTTACTTCAGTCTATTTTTGGACGATAGCTGTCATTTATAACTCTGCAGGTTTGTGAATTACAGTGCCCCTGAGCTCCTTTCTTCAACTCGCTTTCCTGTGACCTGGCCGCAACACCGCAGGATGGCTTCAGGCCCTAATCTGGTTCTGGCACGGCACACTGAGCCTTTGGTTATTTCCTCTTCCTGGTGGGAAATGAGAGTTAAATTTGCCCGTCCAGACACCTCCAGCTAGCCTCTCATTGGTTCTCGCTATTCCTATTCATCTTCTGCAGAAATTGCAAACTGGGCCAAACAGGAGGTTAAAGGGACTGACTTTCCAAGTGGGGAGAGTGTTAGTAAAGCGTCTGGAATGTTGCACCCGAGTACCAGGGGAGGAAAACTGAGACATATTTGAACACGTCTCCCATTCACATGGTTGATCATACTTGGGTTCCACATGCATGTTTTAGCTGAAGGAAGAATACCTAAAACCTGGGTAGTTGAAACCCGTGGAATGGGTACCATGCAATATGACTTCAAAGGGTCTTCATTTGCTCACCGAACCTCTCCAATCCTATCACTGCTGCGTTTATGCCCCTGTACACATGCTTGATTCTCTTTCGGAGACATAGCAATCAATAGGTTTTAAGATACTTACTAGTCAGGTACATTCTTAGGCGTTTAATATGGGGTGTTGAGTCCATTTCGTTGAGCAAGGAGTAGCTCTTGTCTATTCCATATTTGGCTTAAGGAACTTTATCTGTGCTCATTTCAATCTCTGGTTTTATGCAGCACCCCAACTCAACTTTCCCCTTAAGCAAGCATAAGTTGGTTTTCTAAATTTGAGACCCTGTTCTGTTCTGTAATTCAGTTCCTGTGTAGCCAAGTTTACATTCCGTGTATTACTGATATCTTATGATGTTTCTTTTTCTGTGTGACTTATTTCAGTTAGAATCATCATACCTGACTCCACTCATTGTGCTGCTAAGGGCCTGATGACACAGATTTCATTGCTGAGTGATATTGCTTTGTAAGTAAATACCACAACTTCTTTATCCATTTTTCAATTTCTGCGATGTTGAACTTGTACTGTAAACGAGGTTCTTGTAAACAGAGGCGTCCCAAACTTTGGGGTGGCAGTGTCTTTTTGATTTTAATTTCCCTAAGCTATAGGACCATAAGTGGCAGTGCCCTAGGCTCTGTTGCTTTGTTTTTTAGATGTTTCAGGAAACACCATACACTTCTCCTGATTGTCTGTTGGTAATTTACATCCCGCCCATCAGCATAACAAGGCTCCCAGTTCTCCATGGCCTGTCCTGCCTTTCTGGATTTTACACTTTTTTCAGATGGCCGTTTTGACCGGGGGGAAGTGAGACTTCATTGTAGTGCAGATTTCCTTTGCAAGCTTGCTTGGTTGGCCAAAAAGGGCGTATGCGTTTTTTCCTGAATATATTCAGGAAAAAACGCATACGCCCTTTTTGGCCAAGTGCATCATTGTGGACCTTCTGCCTCTTTTCCTATGCTTTCAATGCAATTCCAGTCTACCTCCTGAAATCGGTTTCCTGCAATTCTGCCCCGCTTTCAAGTCCTCTTGGCAGCCTTACTTCAGTCTATTTTTGGACGATAGCTGTCATTTATAACTCTGCAGGTTTGTGAATTACAGTGCCCCTGAGCTCCTTTCTTCAACTCGCTTTCTTGTGACCTGGCCGCAACACCGCAGGATGGCTTCAGGCCCTAATCTGGTTCCGGCCCGGCATGCTGAGCCTTTGGTTAATTCCTCTTCCTGGTGGGAAATGAGAGTTAAATTTGCCCGTCCAGACACCTCCAGCTAGCCTCTCATTGGTTCTCGCTATTCCTGTTCATCTTCCGCAGAAATTGCAAACTGGGCCAAACAGGAGGTTAAAGGGACTGACTCTCCAAGTGGGGAGAGTGTTAGGAAAGCGTCTGGAATGTTGCACCCGAGTACCAGGGGAGGAAAACTGAGACATATTTGAACACGTCTCCCGATCACATGGTTGATCATACTCTAGGTTCCACATGCATGTTTTAGCTGAAGGAAGAATACCTTAAACCTGGGTAGTTGAAAGCCGTGGAATGGGTACCATGCAATATGACTTCAAAGGGTCTTCATTTGCTCACCGAACCTCTCCAATCCTATCACTGCTGCGTTTATGCCCCTGTACACATGCTTGATTCTCTTTCAGAGACATAGCAATCCATAGGTTTTAAGATACTTACTAGTCAGGTACATTCTTAGGCGTTTAATATGGGGTGTTGAGTCCATTTCGTTGAGCAAGGAGTAGCTCTTGTCTATTCCATATTTGGCTTAAGGAACTTTATCTGTGCTCATTTCAATCTCTGGTTTTATGCAGCACCCCAACTCACCTTTCCCCTTAAGCAAGCATAAGTTGGTTTTCTAAATTTGAGACCCTGTTCTGTTCTGTAATTCACTCCCTGTGTAGCCAAGTTTACATTCCGTGTATTACTGATATCTTATGATGTTTCTTTTTCTGTGTGACTTACTTCAGTTAGAATCATCATACCTGAATCCACTCATTGTGCTGCTAAGGGCCTGATGACACAGATTTCATTGCTGAGTGATATTGCTTTGTAAGTAAATACCACAACTTCTTTATCCATTTTTCACTTTCTGCGATGTTGAACTTGTACTGTAAACGAGGTTCTTGTAAACAGAGCCGTTCCAAACTTTGGGGTGGCTGTGTCTTTTTGATTTTAATTTCCCTAAGCTATAGGACCATAAGTGGAAGTGCCCTAGGTTCTGTTGCTTTGTTTTTTAGATGTTTCAGGAAACACCATACACTTCTCCCGAGTGGTTGTTGGCAATTTACATCTCGCCCATCAGCATAACAAGGCTCCCAGTTCTCCATGGCCTGTCCTGCCTTTCTGGATTTTACACTTTTTTCAGATGGCCCTTTTGACCGGGGGGAAGTGAGACTTCATTGTAGTGCAGATTTCCTTTGCAAGCTTGCTTGGTTGGCCAAAAAGGGCGTATGCGTTTTTTCCTGAATATATTCAGGAAAAAACGCATACGCCCTTTTTGGCCAAGTGCATCATTGTGGACGTTCTGCCTCTTTTCCTATGCTTTCAATGCAATTCCAGTCTACCTCCTGAAATCGGTTTCCTGCAATTCTGCCCCGCTTTCAAGTCCTCTTGGCAGCCTTACTTCAGTATATTTTTGGACGATAGCTGTCATTTATAACTCTGCAGGTTTGTGAATTACAGTGCCCCTGAGCTCCTTTCTTCAACTCGCTTTCTTGTGACCTGGCCGCAACACCGCAGCATGGCTTCAGGCCCTAATCTGATTCCGCAACGGCACGCTGAGCCTTTGGTTAATTCCTCTTCCTGGTGGGAAATGAGAGTTAAATTTGCCCGTCCAGACACCTCCAGCTAGTCTCTCATTGGTTCTCGCTATTCCTGTTCATCTTCCGTAGAAATTGCAAACTGGGCCAAACAGGAGGTTAAACGGACTGACTCTCCAAGTCGGGAAAGTGTTAGTAAAGCGTCTGGAATATTGCACCCAAGTACCAGGTTACGAAAACTGAGACATATTTGAACACGTCTCCCGATCACATGGTTGATCATACTCTAGGTTCCACATGCATGTTTTAGCTGAAGGAAGAATACCTTAAACCTGGAGAGTTGAGACCCGTGTAATGGGTACCATGCAATATGTCTTCAAAGGGTCTTCATTTGCTCACCAAACCTCTCCAATCCTATCACTGCTGCGTTTATGCCCCTGTACACACGCTTGATTCTCTTTTGGAGACATAGCAATCCATAGGTTTTAAGATACTTACTAGTCAGGTACATTCTTAGGCGTTTAATATGGGGTGTTGAGTCCATTTCGTTGAGCAAGGAGTAGCTCTTGTCTATTCCATATTTGGCTTAAGGAACTTTATCTGTGCTCATTTCAATCTCTGGTTTTATGCAGCACCACAACTCACCTTTCCGCTTAAGCAAGCATAAGTTGGTTTTCTAAATTTGAGACCCTGTTCTGTTTTGGAATTCAGTTCCTGTGTAGCCAAGTTTACATTCCGTGTATTAGTGATATCTTATGATGTTTCTTTTTCTGTGTGACTTATTTCAGTTAGAATCATCGTACCTGAATCCACTCATTATGCTGCTACGGGCCTGATGACATCGATTTCATTGCTGAGTGATACTGCATTGTACGTAAGTACCACAAGTTCTTTATCCAGTTTTCACTTTCTGTGATATTGAACTTCTACGGTAAACGAGGTTCTTGTAAACAGAGGCGTCCCAAACTTTGGGGTGGCAGTGTCTTTTTGATTTTAATTTCCCTAAGCTATAGGACCATAAGTGGAAGTGCCCTAGGCTCTGTTGCTTTGTTTTTTAGATGTTTCAGGAAACACCATACACTTCTCCCGAGTGTCTGTTGGCAATTTACATCCCGCCCATCAGCATAACAAGGCTCCCAGTTCTCCATGGCCTGTCCTGCCTTTCTGGATTTTACACTTTTTTCAGATGGCCCTTTTGACCGGGGGGAAGTGAGACTTCATTGTAGTGCAGATTTCCTTTGCAAGCTTGCTTGGTTGGCCAACAAGGGCGTATGCGTTTTTTCCTGAATATATTCAGGAAAAAACGCATACGCCCTTTTTGGCCAAGTGCATCATTGTGGACGTTCTGCCTCTTTTCCTATGCTTTCAATGCAATTCCAGTCTACCTCCTGAAATCGGTTTCCTGCAATTCTGCCCCGCTTTCAAGTCCTCTTGGCAGCCTTACTTCAGTCTATTTTTGGACGATAGCTGTCATTTATAACTCTGCAGGTTTGTGAATTACAGTGCCCCTGAGCTCCTTTCTTCAACTCGCTTTCTTGTGACCTGGCCGCAACACCGCAGGATGGCTTCAGGCCCTAATCTGGTTCCGGCCCGGCATGCTGAGCCTTTGGTTAATTCCTCTTCCTGGTGGGAAATGAGAGTTAAATTTGCCCGTCCAGACACCTCCAGCTAGCCTCTCATTGGTTCTCGCTATTCCTGTTCATCTTCCGCAGAAATTGCAAACTGGGCCAAACAGGAGGTTAAAGGGACTGACTCTCCAAGTGGGGAGAGTGTTAGGAAAGCGTCTGGAATGTTGCACCCGAGTACCAGGGGAGGAAAACTGAGACATATTTGAACACGTCTCCCGATCACATGGTTGATCATACTCTAGGTTCCACATGCATGTTTTAGCTGAATGAAGAATACCTTAAACCTGGGTCGTTGAAACCCGTGGAATCGGTACCATGCAATATGACTTCAAAGGGTCTTCATTTGCTCACCGAACCTCTCCAATCCTATCACTGCTGCGTTTATGCCCCTGTACACATGCTTGATTCTCTTTCAGAGACATAGCAATCCATAGGTTTTAAGATACTTACTAGTCAGGTACATTCTTAGGCGTTTAATATGGGGTGTTGAGTCCATTTCGTTGAGCAAGGAGTAGCTCTTGTCTATTCCATATTTGGCTTAAGGAACTTTATCTGTGCTCATTTCAATCTCTGGTTTTATGCAGCACCCCAACTCACCTTTCCCCTTAAGCAAGCATAAGTTGGTTTTCTAAATTTGAGACCCTGTTCTGTTCTGTAATTCAGTTCCTGTGTAGCCAAGTTTACATTCCGTGTATTACTGATATCTTATGATGTTTCTTTTTCTGTGTGACTTACTTCAGTTAGAATCATCATACCTGAATCCACTCATTGTGCTGCTAAGGGCCTGATGACACAGATTTCATTGCTGAGTGATATTGCTTTGTAAGTGAATACCACAACTTCTTTATCCATTTTTCACTTTCTGCGATGTTGAACTTGTACTGTAAACGAGGTTCTTGTAAACAGAGTCGTTCCAAACTTTGGGGTGGCTGTGTCTTTTTGATTTTAATTTCCCTAAGCTATAGGACCATAAGTGGAAGTGCCCTAGGTTCTGTTGCTTTGTTTTTTAGATGTTTCAGGAAACACCATACACTTCTCCCAAGTGTCTGTTGGCAATTTACATCCCGCCCATCAGCATAACAAGGCTCCCAGTTCTCCATGGCCTGTTGCCTTTCTGGATTTTACACTTTTTTCAGATGGCCCTTTTGACCGGGGGGAAGTGAGACTTCATTGTAGTGCAGATTTCCTTTGCAAGCTTGCTTGGTTGGCCAAAAAGGGCGTATGCGTTTTTTCCTGAATATATTCAGGAAAAAACGCATACGCCCTTTTTGGCCAAGTGCATCATTGTGGACGTTCTGCCTCTTTTCCTATGCTTTCAATGCAATTCTAGTCTACCTCCTGAAATCGGTTTCCTGCAATTCTGCCCCGCTTTCAAGTCCTCTTGGCAGCCTTACTTCAGTCTATTTTTGGACGATAGCTGTCATTTATAACTCTGCAGGTTTGTGAATTACAGTGCCCCTGAGCTCCTTTCTTCAACTCGCTTTCTTGTGAGCTGGCCGCAACACCGCAGGATGGCTTCAGGCCCTAATCTGGTTCCGGCCCGGCATGCTGAGCCTTTGGTTAATTCCTCTTCCTGGTGGGAAATGAGAGTTAAATTTGCCCGTCCAGACACCTCCAGCTAGCCTCTCATTGGTCCTCGCTATTCCTGTTCATCTTCCGCAGAAATTGCAAACTGGGCCAAACAGGAGGTTAAAGGGACTGACTCTCCAAGTCGGGAGAGTGTTAGTAAAGCGTCTGGAATGTTGCACCCGAGTACCAGGGGAGGAAAACTGAGACATATTTGAACACGTCTCCCGTTCACATGGTTGATCATACTCTGGGTTCCACATGCATGTTTTAACTGAAGGAAGAATACCTTAAACCTGGAGAGTTGAGACCCGTGTAATGGGTACCATGCAATATGACTTCAAACGGTCTTCATTTGCTCACCGAACCTCTCCAATCCTATCACTGCTGCGTTTATGCCCCTGTACACACGCTTGATTCTCTTTTGGAGACATAGCAATCCATAGGTTTTAAGATACTTACTAGTCAGGTACATTCTTAGGCGTTTAATATGGGGTTTTGAGTCCATTTCGTTGAGCAAGGAGTAGCTCTTGTCTATTCCATATTTGGCTTAAGGAACTTTATCTGTGCTCATTTCAATCCTGGTTTTATGCAGCACCCCAACTCACCTTTCCCCTTAAGCAAGCATAAGTTGGTTTTCTAAATTTGAGACCCTGTTCTGTTTTGGAATGCAGTTCCTGTGTAGCCAAGTTTACATTCCGTGTATTAGTGATATCTTATGATGTTTCTTTTTCTGTGTGACTTATTTCAGTTAGAATCATCGTACCTGAATCCACTCATTATGCTGCTACGGGCCTGATGACATAGATTTCATTGCTGAGTGATACTGCATTGTACGTAAGTACCACAAGTTCTTTATCCATTTTTCACTTTCTGTGATATTGAACTTCTACGGTAAACGAGGTTCTTGTAAACAGAGGCGTCCCAAACTTCGGGGTGGCTGTGTCTTTTTGAATTTAATTTCCCTAAGCTATAGGACCATAAGTGGAAGTGCCCTAGGCTCTGTTGCTTTGTTTTTTAGATATTTCAGGAAACACCATACACTTCTCCCGAGTGTCTGTTGGCAATTTACATCCCGCCCATCAGCATAACAAGGCTCCCAGTTCTCCATGGCCTGTCCTGCCTTTCTGGATTTTACACTTTTTTCAGATGGCCCTTTTGACCGGGGGGAAGTGAGACTTCATTGTAGTGCAGATTTCGTTTGCAAGCTTGCTTGGTTGGCCAAAAAGGGCGTATGCATTTTTTCCTGAATATATTCAGGAAAAAATGCATACGCCCTTTTTGGCCAAGTGCATCATTGTGGAGGTTCTGCCTCTTTTCCTATGCTTTCAATGCAATTCCAGTCTACCTCCTGAAATCGGTTTCCTGCAATTCTGCCCCGCTTTCAAGTCCTCTTGGCAGCCTTACTTCAGTCTATTTTTGGACGATAGCTGTCATTTATAACTCTGCAGGTTTGTGAATTACAGTGCCCCTGAGCTCCTTTCTTCAACTCGCTTTCTTTTGAGCTGGCCGCAACACTGCAGGATGGCTTCAGGCCCTAATCTGGTTCTGGCACGGCACACTGAGCCTTTGGTTATTTCCTCTTCCTGGTGGGAAATGAGAGTTAAATTTGCCCGTCCAGACACCTCCAGCTAGCCTCTCATTGGTTCTCGCTATTCCTATTCATCTTCCGCAGAAATTGCAAACTGGGCCAAACAGGAGGTTAAAGGGACTGACTTTCCAAGTGGGGAGAGTGTTAGTAAAGCGTCTGGAATATTGCACCCAAGTACCAGGTTACGAAAACTGAGACATATTTGAACACGTCTCCCGATCACATGGTTGATCATACTCTAGGTTCCACATGCATGTTTTAGCTGAAGGAAGAATACCTTAAACCTGGAGAGTTGAGACCCGTGTAATGGGTACCATGCAATATGTCTTCAAAGGGTCTTCATTTGCTCACCAAATCTCTCCAATCCTATCACTGCTGCGTTTATGCCCCTGTACACACGCTTGATTCTCTTTCGGAGACATAGCAATCCATAGGTTTTAAGATACTTACTAGTCAGGTACATACTTAGGCGTTTAATATGGGGTGTTGGGTCCATTTCGTTGAGCAAGGAGTAGCTCTTGTCTATTCCATATTTGGCTTAAGGAACGTTATCTGTGCTCATTTGAATCTCTGGTTTTATGCAGCACCCCAACTCACCTTTACCCTTAAGCAAGCATAAGTTGGTTTTCTAAATTTGAGACCCTGTTCTGTTTTGGAATTCAGTTCCTGTGTAGCCAAGTTTACATTCCATGTATTAGTGATATCTTATGATGTTTCTTTTTCTGTGTGACTTATTTCAGTTAGAATCATCGTACCTGAATCCACTCATTATGCTGCTACGGGCCTGATGACATAGATTTCATTGCTGAGTGATCTGCATTGTACGTAAGTACCACAAGTTCTTTATCCATTTTTCACTTTCTGTGATATTGAACTTGTACGGTAAACGAGGTTCTTGTAAACAGAGGCGTCCCAAACTTTGGGGTCGCTGTGTCTTTTTGATTTTAATTTCCCTAAGCTATTGGACCATAAGTGGAAGTGCCCTAGGCTCTGTTGCTTTGTTTTTTAAATGTTTCAGGAGACACCATACAGTTCTCCCGAGTGTCTGTTGGCAATTTACATCCCGCCCATCAGCATAACAAAGCTCCCAGTTCTCCATGGCCTGTCCTGCCTTTCTGGATTTTACACCTTTTTCAGATGGCCCTTTTGACCGGGGGGAAGTGAGACTTCATTGTAGTGCAGATTTCCTTTGCAAGCTTGCTTGGTTGGCCAAAAAGGGCGTATGCGTTTTTTCCTGAATATATTCAGGAAAAAACGCATACGCCCTTTTTGGCCAAGTGCATCATTGTGGACGTTCTGCCTCTTTTCCTATGCTTTCAATGCAATTCCAGTCTACCTCCTGAAATCGGTTTCCTGCAATTCTGCCCCGCTTTCAAGTCCTCTTGGCAGCCTTACTTCAGTCTATTTTTGGACGATAGCTATCATTTATAACTCTGCAGGTTTGTGAATTACAGTGCCCCTGAGCTCCTTTCTTCAACTCGCTTTCTTGTGACCTGGCCGCAACACCGCAGGATGGCTTCAGGCCCTAATCTGGTTCCGGCCCGGCACGCTGAGCCTTTGGTTATTTCCTCTTCCTGGTGGGAAATGAGAGTTAAATTTGCCCGTCCAGACACCTCCAACTAGCCTCTCATTGGTTCTCACTATTCCTGTTCATCTTCCGCAGAAATTGCAAACTGGGCCAAACAGGAGGTTAAAGGCGCTGACTCTCCAAGTGGGGAGAGTGTTAGTAAAGCGTCTGGAATGTTGCACCCGAGTACCAGGGGAGGAAAACTGAGACATATTTGAACACGTCTCCCGATCACATGGTTGATCATACTCTGAGTTCCACATGCATGTTTTAGCTGAAGGAAGAATACCTAAAACCTGGGTAGTTGAAACCCGTGGAATGGGTACCATGCAATATGACTTCAAAGGGTCTTCATTTGCTCACCGAACCTCTCCAATCCTATCACTGCTGCGTTTATGGCCCTGTACACATGCTTGATTCTCTTTCGGAGAAATAGCAATCCATAGGTTTTAAGATACTTACTAGTCAGGTACATTCTTAGGCGTTTAATATGCGGTGTTGAGTCCATTTCGTTGAGCAAGGAGTAGCTCTTGTCTATTCCATATTTGGCTTAAGGAACTTTATCTGTGCTCATTTCAATCTCTGGTTTTATGCAGCAACCCAACTCACCTTTCCCCTTAAGCAAGCATAAGTTGGTTTTCTAAATTTGAGAACCTGTTCTGTTTTGGAATTCAGTTCCTGTGTAGCCAAGTTTACATTCCGTGTATTAGTGATATCTTATGATGTTTCTTTTTCTGTGTGACTTATTTCAGTTAGAATCATCTTACCTGAATCCACTCATTATGCTGCTACGGGCCTGGTGACATAGATTTCATTGTTGAGTGATACTGCATTGTACGTAAGTACCACAAGTTCTTTATCCATTTTTCACTTTCTGCGATGTTGAACTTGTACGGTAAACGAGGTTCTTGTATACAGAGGCGTCCCAAACTTTGGGGTGGCTGTGTCTTTTTGATTTTAATTTCCCTAAGCTATAGGACCATAAGTGGAAGTGCCCTAGGCTCTGTTGCTTTGTTTTTTAGATGTTTCAGGAAACACCATACACTTCTCCTGAGTGTCTGTTGGCAATTTACATCCCGCCCATCAGCATAACAAGGCTCCCAGTTCTCCATGGCCTGTCTTGCCTTTCTGGATTTTACACTTTTTTCAGATGGCCCTTTTGACTGGGGGGAAGTGAGACTTCATTGTAGTGCAGATTTCCTTTGCAAGTTTGCTTGGTTGGCCAAAAAGTGCGTATGCTGTTTTTCCTGAATATATTCAGGAAAAAACGCATACGCCCTTTTTGGCCAAGTGCATCATTGTGGACGTTCTGCCTCTTTTCCTATGCTTTCAATGCAATTCCAGTCTACCTCCTGAAATCGGTTTCCTGCAATTCTGCCCCGCTTTCAAGTCCTCTTGGCAGCCTTACTTCAGTCTATTTTTGGACGATAGCTGTCATTTATAACTCTGCAGGTTTGTGAATTACAGTGCCCCTGAGCTCCTTTCTTCAACTCGCTTTCTTGTGAGCTGGCCGCAACACCGCAGGATGGCTTCAGGCCCTAATCTGGTTCTGGCACGGCACACTGAGCCTTTGGTTAATTCCTCTTCCTGGTGGGAAATGAGAGTTAAATTTGCCCGTTCAGAAACCTCCAGCTAGTCTCTCATTGGTTCTCGCTATTCCTGTTAATCTTACGCAGAAATTGCAAACTGGGCCAAACAGGAGGTTAAAGGGACTGACTCTTCAAGTCGGGAGAGTGTTAGTAAAGCGTCTGGAATGTTGCACTCGAGTACCAGGGTACGAAAACTGAGACATATTTGAACACGTCTCCCGATCACATGGTTGATCATACTCTAGGTTCCACATGCATGTTTTAGCTGAAGGAAGAATACCTTAAACCTGGGTAGTTGAAACCCGTGGAATGGGTACCATGCAATATGATTTTAAAGGGTCTTCATTTGCTCACCGAACCTCTCCAATCCTATCACTGCTGCGTTTATGCCCCTGTACACATGCTTGATTCTCTTTCGGAGACATAGCAATCCATAGGTTTTAAGATACTTACTAGTCAGGTACATTCTAAGGCGTTTAATATGCGGTGTTGAGTCCATTTCGTTGAGCAAGGAGTAGCTCTTGTCTATTCCATATTTGGCTTAAGGAACTTTATCTGTGCTCATTTCAATCTCTGGTTTTATGCAGCACCCCAACTCACCTTTCCCCTTAAGCAAGCATAAGTTGGTTTTCTAAATTTGAGACCCTGTTCTGTTCTGTAATTCAGTTCCTGTGTAGCCAAGTTTACATTCCGTGTATTACTGATATCTTATGATGTTTCTTTTTCTGTGTGACTTATTTCAGTTAGAATCATCATACCTGAATCCACTCATTGTGCTGCTAAGGGCCTGATGACATAGATTTCATTGCTGAGTGATATTGCTTTGTAAGTAAATACCACAACTTCTTTATCCATTTTTCACTTTCTGCGATGTTGAACTTGTACTGTAAACGAGGTTCTTGTAAACAGAGCCGTTCCAAACTTTGGGGTGGCTGTGTCTTTTTGATTTTAATTTCCCTAAGCTATAGGACCATAAGTAGAAGTGCCCTAGGCTCTGTTGCTTTGTTTTTTAGATGTTTCAGGAAACACCATACACTTCTCCCAAGTGTCTGTTGGCAATTTACATCCCGCCCATCAGCATAACAAGGCTCCCAGTTCTCCATGGCCTGTCCTGCCTTTCTGGATTTTACACTTTTTTCAGATGGCCCTTTTGACCGGGGGGAAGTGAGACTTCATTGTAGTGCAGATTTCCTTTGCAAGTTTGCTTGGTTGGCCAAAAAGGGCGTATGCGTTTTTTCCTGAATATATTCAGGAAAAAACGCATACGCCCTTTTTGGCCAAGTGCATCATTGTGGACGTTCTGCCTCTTTTCCTATGCTTTCAATGCAATTCCAGTCTACCTCCTGAAATCGGTTTCCTGCAATTCTGCCCCGCTTTCAAGTCCTCTTGGCAGCCTTACTTCAGTCTATTTTTGGACGATAGCTGTCATTTATAACTCTGCAGGTTTGTGAATTACAGTGCCCCTGAGCTCCTTTCTTCAACTCGCTTTCTTGTGACCTGGCCGCAACACCGCAGGATGGCTTCAGGCCCTAATCTGGTTCTGGCACGGCACGCTGAGCCTTTGGTTAATTCCTCTTCCTGGTGGGAAATGAGAGTTAAATTTGCCCGTCCAGACACCTCCAGCTAGCCTTTCATTGGTTCTCGCTATTCCTGTTCATCTTCCGCAGAAATTGCAAACTGTGCCAAACAGGAGGTTAAAGGCGCTGACTCTCCAAGTGGGGAGAGTGTTAGTAAAGCGTCTGGAATGTTGCACCCGAGTACAAGGGGAGGAAAACTGAGACATATTTGAACACGTCTCCCGATCACATGGTTGATCATACTCTGGGTTCCACATGCATGTTTTAGCTGAAGGAAGAATACCTAAAACCTGGGTAGTTGAAACCCGTGGAATGGGTACCATGCAATATGACTTCAAAGGGTCTTCATTTGCTCACCGAACCTCTCCAATCCTATCATGCTGCGTTTATGCCCCTGTACACATGCTTGATTCTCTTTCGGAGACATAGCAATCCATAGGTTTTAAGATACTTACTAGTCAGGTACATTCTTAGGCGTTTAATATGCGGTGTTGAGTCCATTTCGTTGAGCAAGGAGTAGCTCTTGTCTATTCCATATTTGGCTTAAGGATCTTTATTTGTGCTCATTTCAATCTCTGGTTTTATGCAGCAACCCAACTCACCTTTCCCCTTAAGCAAGCATAAGTTGGTTTTCTAAATTTGAGAACCTGTTCTGTTTTGGAATTCAGTTCCTATGTAGCCAAGTTTACATTCCGTGTATTAGTGATATCTTATGATGTTTCTTTTTCTGTGTGACTTATTTCAGTTAGAATCATCGTACCTGAAACTACTCATTATGCTGCTACAGGCCTGATGACATATATTTCATTGCTGAGTGATACTGCATTGTACGTAAGTACCACAAGTTCTTTATCCATTTTTCACTTTCTGTGATATTGAACTTGTACGGTAAACGAGGTTCTTGTAAACAGAGCCGTCCCAAACTTTGGGGTGGCTGTGTCTTTTTGATTTTAATTTCCCTAAGCTATAGGACCATAAGTGGAAGTGCCCTAGGCTCTGTTGCTTTGTTTTTTAGATGTTTCAGGAAACACCATACACTTCTCCCGAGTGTCTGTTGGCAATTTACATCCCGCCCATCAGCATAACAAGGCTCCCAGTTCTCCATGGCCTGTCTTGCCTTTCTGGATTTTACACTTTTTTCAGATGGCCCTTTTGACCGGGGGGAAGTGAGACTTCATTGTAGTGCAGATTTCCTTTGCAAGTTTGCTTGGTTGGCCTAAAAGGGCGTATGCGTTTTTTCCTGAATATATTCAGGAAAAAACGCATACGCCCTTTTTGGCCAAGTGCATCATTGTGGACGTTCTGCCTCTTTTCCTATGCTTTCAATGCAATTCCAGTCTACCTCCTGAAATCGGTTTCCTGCAATTCTGCCCCGCTTTCAAGTCCTCTTGGCAGCCTTACTTCAGTCTATTTTTGGACGATAGCTGTCATTTATAACTCTGCAGGTTTGTGAATTACAGTGCCCCTGAGCTCCTTTCTTCAACTCACTTTCTTTTGAGCTGGCCGCAACACCGCAGGATGGCTTCAGGCCCTAATCTGGTTCTGGCACGGCACGCTGAGCCTTTGGTTAATTCCTCTTCCTGGTGGGAAATGAGAGTTAAATTTGCCCAACCAGACACCTCCAGCTAGTCTCTCATTGGTTCTCGCTATTCCTGTTCATCTTCCACAGAAATTGCAAACTGGGCCAAACAGGAGGTTAAAGGGACTGACTCTCCAAGTGGGGAGAGTGTTAGTAAAGCGTCTGGAATGTTGCACCCGAGTACCAGGGTACGAAAACTGAGACATATTTAAACACGTCTCCCGATCACATGGTAGATCATACTCTAGGTTCCACATGCATGTTTTAGCTGAAGGAAGAATACCTTAAACCTGGGTAGTTGAAACCCGTGGAATGGGTACCATGCCATATGACTTCAAAGGGTCTTCATTTGCTCACGAACCTCTCCAATCCTATCACTGCTGCGTTTATGCCCCTGTACACATGCTTGATTCTCTTTCGGAGACATAGCAATCCATAGGTTTTAAGATACTTACTAGTCAGGTACATTCTTAGGCGTTTAATATGTGGTGTTGAGTCCATTTCGTTGAGCAAGGAGTAGCTCTTGTCTATTCCATATTTGGCTTAAGGAACTTTATCTGTGCTCATTTCAATCTCTGGTTTTATGCAGCACCCCAACTCACCTTTACCCTTAAGCAAGCATAAGTTGGTTTTCTAAATTTGAGACCCTGTTCTGTTCTGTAATTCAGTTCCTGTGTAGCCAAGTTTACATTCTGTGTATTACTGATATCTTATGATGTTTCTTTTTCTGTGTGACTTATTTCAGTTAGAATCATCATACCTGAATCCACTCATTGTGCTGCTAAGGGCCTGATGACATAGATTTCATTGCTGAGTGATATTTGTTTGTAAGTAAATACCACAACTTCTTTATCCATTTTTCACTTTCTGCGATGTTGAACTTGTACTGTAAACGAGGTTCTTGTAAACAGAGCCGTTCCAAACTTTGGGGTGGCTGTGTCTTTTTGATTTTAATTTCCCTAAGCTATAGGACCATAAGTGGAAGTGCCCTAGGTTCTGTTGCTTTGTTTTTTAGATGTTTCAGGAAACACCATACACTTCTCCCGAGTGGTTGTTGGCAATTTACATCCCGCCCATCAGCATAACAAGGCTCCCAGTTCTCCATGGCCTGTCCTGCCTTTCTGGATTTTACACTTTTTTCAGATGGCCCTTTTCACCAGGGGGAAGTGAGACTTCATTGTAGTGCAGATTTCCTTTGCAAGCTTGCTTGGTTGGCCAAAAAGGGCCTATGCGTTTTTTCCTGAATATATTCAGGAAAAAACGCATAGGCCCTTTTTGGCCAAGTGCATCATTGTGGACGTTCTGCCTCTTTTCCTATGCTTTCAATGCAATTCCAGTCTACCTCCTGAAATCGGTTTCCTGCAATTCTGCCCCGCTTTCAAGTCCTCTTGGCAGCCTTACTTCAGTCTATTTTTTTGGACGATAGCTGTCATTGATAACTCTGCAGGTTTGTGAATTACAGTGCCCCTGAGCTCCTTTCTTCAACTCGCTTTCTTTTGAGCTGGCCGCAACACCGCAGGATGGCTTCTGGCCCTAATCTGGTTCCGGTACAGCACGCTGATCCTTTGGTTATTTCCTCTTCCTGGTGGGAAATGAGAGTTAAATTTGCCCGTCCAGACACCTCCAGCTAGCCTTTCATTGGTTCTCGCTATTCCTGTTCATCTTCCGCAGAAATTGCAAACTGTGCCAAACAGGAGGTTAAAGGCGCTGACTCTCCAAGTGGGGAGAGTGTTAGTAAAGCGTCTGGAATGTTGCACCCGAGTACAAGGGGAGGAAAACTGAGACATATTTGAACACGTCTCCCGATCACATGGTTGATCATACTCTGGGTTCCACATGCATGTTTTAGCTGAAGGAAGAATACCTAAAACCTGGGTAGTTGAAACCCGTGGAATGGGTACCATGCAATATGACTTCAAAGGGTCTTCATTTGCTCACCGAACCTCTCCAATCCTATCATGCTGCGTTTATGCCCCTGTACACATGCTTGATTCTCTTTCGGAGACATAGCAATCCATAGGTTTTAAGATACTTACTAGTCAGGTACATTCTTAGGCGTTTAATATGCGGTGTTGAGTCCATTTCGTTGAGCAAGGAGTAGCTCTTGTCTATTCCATATTTGGCTTAAGGATCTTTATTTGTGCTCATTTCAATCTCTGGTTTTATGCAGCAACCCAACTCACCTTTCCCCTTAAGCAAGCATAAGTTGGTTTTCTAAATTTGAGAACCTGTTCTGTTTTGGAATTCAGTTCCTATGTAGCCAAGTTTACATTCCGTGTATTAGTGATATCTTATGATGTTTCTTTTTCTGTGTGACTTATTTCAGTTAGAATCATCGTACCTGAAACTACTCATTATGCTGCTACAGGCCTGATGACATATATTTCATTGCTGAGTGATACTGCATTGTACGTAAGTACCACAAGTTCTTTATCCATTTTTCACTTTCTGTGATATTGAACTTGTACGGTAAACGAGGTTCTTGTAAACAGAGCCGTCCCAAACTTTGGGGTGGCTGTGTCTTTTTGATTTTAATTTCCCTAAGCTATAGGACCATAAGTGGAAGTGCCCTAGGCTCTGTTGCTTTGTTTTTTAGATGTTTCAGGAAACACCATACACTTCTCCCGAGTGTCTGTTGGCAATTTACATCCCGCCCATCAGCATAACAAGGCTGCCAGTTCTCCATGGCCTGTCTTGCCTTTCTGGATTTTACACTTTTTTCAGATGGCCCTTTTGACCGGGGGGAAGTGAGACTTCATTGTAGTGCAGATTTCCTTTGCAAGTTTGCTTGGTTGGCCTAAAAGGGCGTATGCGTTTTTTCCTGAATATATTCAGGAAAAAACGCATATGCCCTTTTTGGCCAAGTGCATCATTGTGGACGTTCTGCCTCTTTTCCTATGCTTTCAATGCAATTCCAGTCTACCTCCTGAAATCGGTTTCCTGCAATTCTGCCCCGCTTTCAAGTCCTCTTGGCAGCCTTACTTCAGTCTATTTTTGGACGATAGCTGTCATTTATAACTCTGCAGGTTTGTGAATTACAGTGCCCCTGAGCTCCTTTCTTCAACTCGATTTCTTGTGACCTGGCCGCAACACCGCAGGATGGCTTCAGGCCCTAATCTGGTTCTGGCACGGCACGCTGAGCCTTTGGTTAATTCCTCTTCCACGTGGGAAATGAGAGTTAAATTTGCCCGTCCAGACACCTCCAGCTAGCCTCTCATTGGTTCTCGCTATTCCTGTTCATCTTCCACAGAAATTGCAAACTGGGCCAAACAGGAGGTTAAAGGGACTGACTCTCCAAGTGGGGAGAGTGTTAGTAAAGCGTCTGGAATGTTGCACCCGAGTACCAGGGTACGAAAACTGAGACATATTTAAACACGTCTCCCGATCACATGGTTGATCATACTCTGGGTTCCACATGCATGTTTTAGCTGAAGGAAGAATACCTTAAACCTGGGTAGTTGAAACCCGTGGAATGAGTACCATGCAATATGACTTCAAAGGGTCTTCATTTGCTCACGAACCTCTCCAATCCTATCACTGCTGCGTTTATGCCCCTGTGCACATGCTTGATTCTCTTTCGGAGACATAGCAATCCATATGTTTTAAGATACTTACTAGTCAGGTACATTCTTAGGCGTTTAATATGCGGTGTTGAGTCCATTTCGTTGAGCAAGGAGTAGCTCTTGTCTATTCCATATTTGGCTTAAGGAACTTTATCTGTGCTCATTTCAATCTCTGGTTTTATGCAGCACCCCAACTCACCTTTACCCTTAAGCAAGCATAAGTTGGTTTTCTAAATTTGAGACCCTGTTCTGTTCTGTAATTCAGTTCCTGTGTAGCCAAGTTTACATTCCGTGTATTACTGATATCTTATGATGTTTCTTTTTCTGTGTGACTTATTTCAGTTAGAATCATCATACCTGAATCCACTCATTGTGCTGCTAAGGGCCTGATGACACAGATTTCATTGCTGAGTGATATTGCTTTGTAAGTAAATACCACAAGTTCTTTATCCATTTTTCACTTTCTGCGATGTTGAACTTGTACTGTAAACGAGGTTCTTGTAAACAGAGACGTTCCAAACTTTGGGGTGGCTGTATCTTTTTGATTTTAATTTCCCTAAGCTATAGGACCATAAGTGGAAGTGCCCTAGGTTCTGTTGCTTTGTTTTTTAGATGTTTCAGGAAACACCATACACTTCTCCCGAGTGGTTGTTGGCAATTTACATCCCGCCCATCAGCATAACAAGGCTCCCAGTTCTCCATGGCCTGTCCTGCCTTTCTGGATTTTACACTTTTTTCAGATGGCCCTTTTGACCGGGGGGAAGTGAGACTTCATTGTAGTGCAGATTTCCTTTGCAAGCTTGCTTGGTTGGCCAAAAAGGGCGTATGCGTTTTTTCCTGAATATATTCAGGAAAAAACGCATAGGCCCTTTTTGGCCAAGTGCATCATTGTGGACGTTCTGCCTCTTTTCCTATGCTTTCAATGCAATTCCAGTCTACCTCCTGAAATCGGTTTCCTGCAATTCTGCCCCGCTTTCAAGTCCTCTTGGCAGCCTTACTTCAGTCTATTTTTGGACGATAGCTGTCATTTATAACTCTGCAGGTTTGTGAATTACAGTGCCCCTGAGCTCCTTTCTTCAACCCGCTTTCATTTGAGCTGGCCGCAACACCGCAGGATGGCTTCAGGCCCTAATCTGGTTCCGGTACAGCACGCTGATCCTTTGGTTATTTCCTCTTCCTGGTGGGAAATGAGAGTTAAATTTGCCCGTCCAGACACCTCCAGCTAGCCTCTCATTGGTTCTCGCTATTCCTGTTCATCTTCCGCAGAAATTGCAAACTGTGCCAAACAGGAGGTTAAAGGCGCTGACTCTCCAAGTGGGGAGAGTGTTAGTAAAGCGTCTGGAATGTTGCACCCGAGTAAAAGGGGAAGAAAACTGAGACATATTTGAACACGTCTCCCGATCACATGGTTGATCATACTCTGGGTTCCACATGCATGTTTTAGCTGAAGGAAGAATACCTAAAACCTGGGTAGTTGAAACCCGTGGAATGGGTACCATGCAATATGACTTCAAAGGGTCTTCATTTGCTCACTGAACCTCTCCAATCCTATCATGCTGCGTTTATGCCCCTGTACACATGCTTGATTCTCTTTCGGAGACATAGCAATCCATAGGTTTTAAGATACTTACTAGTCAGGTACATTCTTAGGTGTTTAATATGCGGTGTTGAGTCCATTTCGTTGAGCAAGGAGTAGCTCTTGTCTATTCCATATTTGGCTTAAGGATCTTTATTTGTGCTCATTTCAATCTCTGGTTTTATGCAGCAACCCAACTCACCTTTCCCCTTAAGCAAGCATAAGTTGGTTTTCTAAATTTGAGAACCTGTTCTGTTTTGGAATTCAGTTCCTATGTAGCCAAGTTTACATTCCTTGTATTAGTGATATCTTATGATGTTTCTTTTCCTGTGTGACTTATTTCAGTTAGAATCATCGTACCTGAAACTACTCATTATGCTGCTACGGGCCTGATGACATATATTTCATTGCTGAGTGATACTGCATTGTACGTAAGTACCACAAGTTCTTTATCCATTTTTCACTTTCTGTGATATTGAACTTGTACGGTAAACGAGGTTCTTGTAAACAGAGCCGTCCCAAACTTTGGGGTGGCTGTGTCTTTTTGATTTTAATTTCCTTAAGCTATAGGACCATAAGTGGAAGTGCCCTAGGCTCTGTTGCTTTGTTTTTTAGATGTTTCAGGAAACACCATACACTTCTCCCGAGTATCTGTTGGCAATTTACATCCCGCCCATCAGCATAACAAGGCTCCCAGTTCTCCATGGCCTGTCCTGCCTTTCTGGATTTTACACTTTTTTCAGATGGCCCTTTTGACCGGGGGGAAGTGAGACTTCATTGTAGTGCAGATTTCATTTGCAAGTTTGCTTGGTTGGCCTAAAAGGGCGTATGCGTTTTTTCCTGAATATATTCAGGAAAAAACGCATACGCCCTTTTTGGCCAAGTGCATCATTGTGGACGTTCTGCCTCTTTTCCTATGCTTTCAATGCAATTCCAGTCTACCTCCTGAAATCGGTTTCCTGCAATTCTGCCCCGCTTTCAAGTCCTCTTGGCAGCCTTACTTCAGTCTATTTTTGGACGATAGCTGTCATTTATAACTCTGCAGGTTTGTGAATTACAGTGCCCCTGAGCTCCTTTCTTCAACTCGATTTCTTGTGACCTGGCCGCAACACCGCAGGATGGCTTCAGGCCCTAATCTGGTTCTGGCCCGGCATGCTGAGCCTTTGGTTAATTCCTTTTCCTGGTGGGAAATGAGAGTTAAATTTGCCCGTCCAGACACCTCCATCTAGCCTCTCATTGGTTCTCGCTATTCCTGTTCATCTTCCGCAGAAATTGCAAACTGGGCCAAACAGGAGGTTAAAGGGACTGACTCTCCAAGTCGGGAGAGTGTTAGTAAAGCGTCTGGAATGTTGCACCCGAGTACCAGGGTACGAAAACTGAGACATATTTAAACACGTCTCCCGATCACATGGTTGATCATACTCTGGGTTCCACATGCATGTTTTAGCTGAAGGAAGAATACCTTAAACCTGGGTAGTTGAAACCCGTGGAATGGGTACCATGTAATATGACTTCAAAGGGTCTTCATTTGCTCACGAACCTCTCCAATCCTATCACTGCTGCGTTTATGCCCCTGTACACATGCTTGATTCTCTTTCGGAGACATAGCAATCCATAGGTTTTAAGATACTTACTAGTCAGGTACATTCTTAGGCGTTTAATATGCGGTGTTGAGTCCATTTCGTTGAGCAAGGAGTAGCTCTTGTCTATTCCATATTTGGCTTAAGGAACTTTATCTGTGCTCATTTCAATCTCTGGTTTTATGCAGCACCCCAACTCACCTTTACCCTTAAGCAAGAATAAGTTGGTTTTCTAAATTTGAGAACCTGTTCTGTTCTGTAATTCAGTTCCTGTGTAGTCAAGTTTCCATTCCGTGTATTACTGATATCTTATGATGTTTCTTTTTCTGTGTGACTTATTTCAGTTAGAATCATCATACCTGAATCCACTCATTGTGCTGCTAAGGGCCTGATGACACAGATTTCATTGCTGAGTGATACTGCATTGTACGTAAATACCACAAGTTCTTTATCCATTTTTCACTTTCTGTGATATTGAACTTGTACGGTAAACGAGGTTCTTGTAAACAGAGGCGTCCCAAACTTTGGGGTGGCTGTGTTTTTGATTTTAATTTCCCTAAGCTATAGGACCATAAGTGGAAGTGCCCTAGGCTCTGTTGCTTTATTTTTTAGATGTTTCAGGAAACACCATAAACTTCTCCCGAGTGGTTGTTGGCAATTTACATCCCGCCCATCAGCATAACAAGGCTCCCAGTTCTCCATGGCCTGTCCTGCCTTTCTGGATTTTACACTTTTTTCAGATGGCCCTTTTGACCGGGGGAAGTGAGACTTCATTGTAGTGCAGATTTCCTTTGCAAGCTTGCTTGGTTGGCCAAAAAGGGCGTATGCGTTTTTTCCTGAATATATTCAGGAAAAAACGCATACGCCCTTTTTGGCCAAGTGCATCATTGTGGACGTTCTGCCTCTTTTCCTATGCTTTCAATGCAATTCCAGTCTACCTCCTGAAATCGGTTTCCTGCAATGCTGCCCCGCTCTCAAGTCCTCTTGGCCGCCTTACTTCAGTCTATTTTTGGACGATAGCTGTCATTTATAACTCTGCAGGTTTGTGAATTACAGTGCCCCTGAGCTCCTTTCTTCAACTCACTTTCTTTTGAGCTGGCCGCAACACCGCAGGATGGCTTCAGGCCGTAATCTGGTTCCGGCACGGCACGCTGAGCCTTTGGTTATTTCCTCTTCCTGGTGGGAAATGAGAGTTAAATTTGCCTGTCCAGACACCTCCAGCTAGTCTCTCATTGGTTCTCACTATTCCTGTTCATCTTCCGCAGAAATTGCAAACTGGGCCAAACAGGAGGTTAAAGGTGCTGACTCTCCAAGTGGGGAGAGTGTTAGTAAAGCATCTGGAATGTTGCACCCGAGTACCAGGGTACGAAAACTGAGACATATTTGAACACGTCTCCCATTCACATGGTTGATCATACTCTGTGTTCCACATGCATGTTTTAGCTGAAGGAAGAATACCTTAAACCTGGAGAGTTGAGACCCGTGTAATGGGTACCATGCAATATGACTTCAAAGGGTCTTCATTTGCTCACCGAACCTCTCCAATCCTATCACTGCTGCGTTTATGCCCCTGTACACACGCTTGATTCTCTTTTGGAGACATAGCAATCCATAGGTTTTAAGATACTTACTAGTCAGGTACATTCTTAGGCGTTTAATATGGGGTTTTGAGTCCATTTCGTTGAGCAAGGAGTAGCTCTTGTCCATTCCATATTTGGCTTAAGGAACTTTATCTGTGCTCATTTCAATCTCTGGTTTTATGCAGCACCCCAACTCACCTTTCCCCTTAAGCAAGCATAAGTTGGTTTTCTAAATTTGAGACCCTGTTCTGTTTTGGAATGCAGTTCCTGTGTAGCCAACTTTACATTCCGTGTATTAGTGATATCTTATGATGTTTCTTTTTCTGTGTGACTTATTTCAGTTAGAATCATCATACCTGAATCCACTCATTGTGCTGCTACGGGCCTGATGACATAGATTTCATTGCTGAGTGATACTGCGTTGTACGTAAGTACCACAAGTTCTTTATCCATTTTTCACTTTCTGTGATATTGAACTTGTACGGTAAACGAGGTTCTTGTAAACGGAGGCGTCCCAAACTTTGGGGTGGCTGTGTCTTTTTGATTTTAATTTCCCTAAGCTATAGGACCATAAGTGGAAGTGCCCTAGGCTCTGTTGCTTTGTTTTTTAGATGTTTCAGGAAACACCATACACTTCTCCCGAGTGTCTGTTGGCAATTTACATCCCGCCCATCAGCATAACAAGGCTCCCAGTTCTCCATGGCCTGTCCTGCCTTTCTGGATTTTACACTTTCTTCAGATGGCCCTTTTGACCGGGGAGAAGTGAGACTTCATTGTAGTGCAGATTTCCTTTGCAAGCTTGCTTGGTTGGCCAAAAAGGGCGTATGCGTTTTTTCCTGAATATATTCAGGAAAAAACGCATACGCCCTTTTTGGCCAAGTGCATCATTGTGGACGTTCTGCCTCTTTTCCTATGCTTTCAATGCAATTCCAGTCTACCTCCTGAAATCGGTTTCCTGCAATTCTGCCCCGCTTTCAAGTCCTCTTGGCAGCCTTCCTTCAGTCTATTTTTGGACGATAGCTGTCATTTATAACTCTGCAGGTTTGTGAATTACAGTGCCCCTGAGCTCCTTTCTTCAACTCGCTTTCTTGTGACCTGGCCGCAACACCGCAGGATGGCTTCAGGCCCTAATCTGGTTCCGGCAGGACACGCTGAGCCTTTGGTTAATTCCTCTTCCTGGTGGAAAATGAGAGTTAAATTTGCCCGTCCAGACACCTCCAGCTAGCCTCTCATTGGTTCTCGCTATTCCTGTTCATCTTCCGCAGAAATTGCAAACTGGGCCAAACAGGAGGTTAAAGGGACTGACTCTCCAAGTCGGGAGAGTGTTAGTAAAGCGTCTGGAATGTTGCACCCGAGTACCAGGGTACGAAAACTGAGACATATTTGAACACGTCTCCCGATCACATGGTTGATCATACTCTAGGTTCCACATGCATGTTTTAGCTGAAGGAAGAATACCTTAAACCTGGGTAGTTGAAACCCGTGGAATGGGTACCATGCAATATGACTTCAAAGGCTCTTCATTTGCTCACCGAACCTCTCCAATCCTATCACTGCTGCGTTTATGCCCCTGTACACATGCTTGATTCTCTTTCGGAGACATAGCAATCCATAGGTTTTAAGATACTTACTAGTCAGGTACATTCTTAGGCGTTTAATATGGGGTGTTAAGTCCATTTCGTTGAGCAAGGAGTAGCTCTTGTCTATTCCATATTTGGCTTAAGGAACTTTACCTGTGCTCATTTCAATCTCTGGTTTTATGCAGCACCCCAACTCACCTTTACCCTTAAGCAAGCATAAGTTGGTTTTCTAAATTTGAGACCCTGTTCTGTTCTGTAATTCAGTTCCTGTGTAGCCAAGTTTCCATTCCGTGTATTACTGATATCTTATGATGTTTCTTTTTCTGTGTGACTTATTTCAGTTAGAATCATCATACCTGAATCCACTCATTGTGCTGCTAAGGGCCTGATGACATAGATTTCATTGCTGAGTGATATTGCTTTGTAAGTAAATACCACAACTTCTTTATCCATTTTTCACTTTCTGCGATGTTGAACTTGTACTGTAAACGAGGTTCTTGTAAACAGAGCCGTTCCAAACTTTGGGGTGGCTGTGTCTTTTTGATTTTAATTTCCCTAAGCTATAGGACCATAAGTGGAAGTGCCCTAGGCTCTGTTGCTTTGTTTTTTAGATGTTTCAGGAAACACCATACACTTCTCCCGAGTGTCTGTTGGCAATTTACATCCCGCCCATCAGCATAACAAGGCTCCCAGTTCTCCATGGCCTGTCCTGCCTTTCTGGATTTTACACTTTTTTCAGATGGCCCTTTTGACCGGGGGGAAGTGAGACTTCATTGTAGTGCAGATTTCCTTTGCAAGCTTGCTTGGTTGGCCAAAAAGGGCGTATGCGTTTTTTCCTGAATATATTCAGGAAAAAACGCATACGCCCTTTTTGGCCAAGTGCATCATTGTGGACGTTCTGCCTCTTTTCCTATGCTTTCAATGCAATTCCAGTCTACCTCCTGAAATCGGTTTCCTGCAATTCTGCCCCGCTTTCAAGTCCTCTTCGCCGCCTTACTTCAGTCTATTTTTGGACGATAGCTGTCATTTATAACTCTGCAGGTTTGTGAATTACAGTGCCCCTGAGCTCCTTTCTTCAACTCGCTTTCTTGTGAGCTGGCCGCAACACCGCAGGATGGCTTCAGGCCCTAATCTGGTTCCGGCACGGCATGCTGAGCCTTTGGTTAATTCCCCTTCCTGGTGGGAAATGAGAGTTAAATTTGCCTGTCCAGACACCTCCAGCTAGTCTCTCATTGGTTCTCGCTATTCCTGTTCATCTTCCGCAGAAATTGCAAACTGGGCCAAACAGGAGGTTAAAGGCGCTGACTCTCCAAGTGGGGAGAGTGTTAGTAAAGCGTCTGGAATGTTGCACCCGAGTACCAGGGGAGGAAAACTGAGACATATTTGAACACGTCTCCCGATCACATGGTTGATCATACTCTAGGTTCCACATGCATGTTTTAGCTGAAGGAAGAATACCTAAAACCTGGGTAGTTGAAACCCTTGGAATGGATACCATGCAATATGACTTCAAAGGGTCTTCATTTGCTCACCGAACCTCTCCAATCCTATCACTGCTGCGTTTATGCCCCTGTACACATGCTTGATTCTCTTTCGGAGACATAGCAATCCATAGGTTTTAAGATACTTACTAGTCAGGTACATTCTTAGGCGTTTAATATGCGGTGTTGAGTCCATTTCGTTGAGCAAGGAGTAGCTCTTGTCTATTCCATATTTGACTTAAGGAACTTTATCTGTGCTCATTTCAATCTCTGGTTTTATGCAGCACCCCAACTCACCTTTCCCCTTAAGCAAGCATAAGTTGGTTTTCTAAATTTGAGACCCTGTTCTGTTCTGTAATTCAGTTCCTGTGTAGCCAAGTTTACATTCCGTGTATTACTGATATCTTATGATGTTTCTTTTTCTGTGTGACTTATTTCAGTTAGAATCATCATACCTGAATCCACTCATTGTGCTGCTAAGGGCCTGATGACACAGATTTCATTGCTGTGTGATATTGCTTTGTAAGTAAATACCACAACTTTTTTATCCATTTTTCACTTTCTGCGATGTTGAACTTGTACTGTAAACGAGGTTCTTGTAAACAGAGCCGTTCCAAACTTTGGGGTGGCTGTGTCTTTTTGATTTTAATTTCCCTAAGCTATAGGACCATAAGTGGAAGTGCCCTAGGCTCTGTTGCTTTGTTTTTTAGATGTTTCAGGAAACACCATACACTTCTCCCGAGTGTCTGTTTGCAATTTACATCCCGCCCATCAGCATAACAAGGCTCCCAGTTCTCCATGGCCTGTCCTGCCTTTCTGGATTTTACACTTTTTTCAGATGGCCCTTTTGACCGGGGGGAAGTGAGACTTCATTGTAGTGCAGATTTCCTTTGCAAGCTTGCTTGGTTGGCCAAAAAGGGCGTATGCGTTTTTTCCTGAATATATTCAGGAAAAAACGCATACGCCCTTTTTGGCCAAGTGCATCATTGTGGACGTTCTGCCTCTTTTCCTATGCTTTCAATGCAATTCCAGTCTACCTCCTGAAATCGGTTTCCTGCAATTCTGCCCCGCTTTCAAGTCCTCTTGGCAGCCTTACTTCAGTCTATTTTTGGACGATAGCTGTCATTTATAACTCTGCAGGTTTGTGAATTACAGTGCCCCTGAGCTCCTTTCTTCAACTCGCTTTGTTGTGAGCTGGCCGCAACACCGCAGGATGGCTTCAGGCCCTAATCTGGTTCCGGCACGGCATGCTGAGCCTTTGGTTAATTCCCCTTCCTGGTGGGAAATGAGAGTTAAATTTGCCTGTCCAGACACCTCCAGCTAGTCTCTCATTGGTTCTCGCTATTCCTGTTCATCTTCCGCAGAAATTGCAAACTGGGCCAAACAGGAGGTTAAAGGCGCTGACTCTCCAAGTGGGGAGAGTGTTAGTAAAGCGTCTGGAATGTTGCACCCGAGTACCAGGGTACGAAAACTGAGACATATTTGAACACGTCTCCCGATCACATGGTTGATCATACTCTAGGTTCCACATGCATGTTTTAGCTGAAGGATGAATACCTAAAACCTGGGTAGTTGAGACCCGTGTAATGGGTACCATGCAATATGACTTCAAAGGGTCTTCATTTGCTCACCGAACCTCTCCAATCCTATCACTGCTGCGTTTATGCCCCTGTACACATGCTTGATTCTCTTTCGGAGACATAGCAATCCATAGGTTTTAAGATACTTACTAGTCAGGTACATTCTTAGGCGTTTAATATGCGGTGTTGAGTCCATTTCGTTGAGCAAGGAGTAGCTCTTGTCTATTCCATATTTGGCTTAAGGAACTTTATCTGTGCTCATTTCAATCTCTGGTTTTATGCAGCACCCCAACTCACCTTTACCCTTAAGCATAAGTTTGTTTTCTAAATTTGAGACCCTGTTCTGTTCTGTAATTCAGTTCCTGTGTAGCCAAGTTTACATTCCGTGTATTACTGATATCTTATGATGTTTCTATTTCTGTGTGACTTATTTCAGTTAGAATCATCATACCTGAATCCACTCATTGTGCTGCTAAGGGCCTGATGACACAGATTTCATTGCTGAGTGATATTGCTTTGTAAGTAAATACCACAACTTCTTTCTCCATTTTTTACTTTCTGCGGTGTTGAACTTGTACTGTAAACGAGGTTCTTGTAAACAGAGCCGTTCCAAACTTTGGGGTGGCTGTGTCTTTTTGATTTTAATTTTCCTAAGCTATAGGACCATAAGTGGAAGTGCCCTAGGTTCTGTTGCTTTGTTTTTTAGATGTTTCAGGAAACACCATACACTTTTCCCGAGTGTCTGTTGGCAATTTACATCCCGCCCTTCAGCATAACAAGGCTCCCAGTTCTCCATGGCCTGTCCTGCCTTTCTGGATTTTACACTTTTTCAGATGGCCCTTTTGACCCGGGGGGAAGTGAGACTTCATTGTAGTGCAGATTTCCTTTGCAAGCTTGCTTGGTTGGCCAAAAAGGGCGTATGCGTTTTTTCCCAGGAAAAAACGCATACGCCCTTTTTGGCCAAGTGCATCATTGTGGACGTTCTGCCTCTTTTCCTATGCTTTCAATGCAATTCCAGTCTACCTCCTGAAATCGGTTTCCTGCAATTCTGCCCCGCTTTCAAGTCCTCTTGGCAGCCTTACTTCAGTCTATTTTTGGACGATAGCTGTCATTTATAACTCAGCAGGTTTGTGAATTACAGTGCCCCTGAGCTCCTTTCTTCAACTCGCTTTCTTGTGACCTGGCCGCAACACCGCAGGATGGCTTCAGGCCCTAGTCTGGTTCTGGCACGGCACGCTGAGCCTTTGGTTAATTCCTCTTCCTGGTGGGAAATGAGAGTTAAATTTGCCCGTTCAGACACCTCCAGCTAGTCTCTCATTGGTTCTCGCTATTCCTGTTCATCTTCCGCAGAAATTGCAAACTGGGCCAAACAGGAGGTTAAAGGGACTGACTCTCCAAGTCGGGAGAGTGTTAGTAAAGCATCTGGAATGTTGCACCCGAGTACCAGGGTACGAAAACTGAGACATATTTGAACACGTCTCCTGATCACATGGTTGATCATACTCTAGGTTCCACATGCATGTTTTAGCTGAAGGAAGAATACCTTAAACCTGGGTAGTTGAAACCCGTGGAATGGGTACCATGCAATATGACTTCAAAGGGTCTTCATTTGCTCACCGAACCTCTCCAATCCTATCACTGCTGCGTTTATGCCCCTGTACACATGCTTGATTCTCTTTCGGAGACATAGCAATCCATAGGTTTTAAGATACTTACTAGTCAGGTACATTCTTAGGCGTTTAATATGCGGTGTTGAGTCCATTTCGTTGAGCAAGGAGTAGCTCTTGTCTATTCCATATTTGGCTTAAGGAACTTTATCTGTGCTCATTTCAATCTCTGGTTTTATGCAGCACCCCAACTCACCTTTCCCCTTAAGCAAGCATAAGTTGGTTTTCTAAATTTGAGACCCTGTTCTGTTCTGTAATTCAGTTCCTGTGTAGCCAAGTTTCCATTCCGTGTATTACTGATATCTTATGATGTTTCTTTTTCTGTGTGACTTATTTCAGTTAGAATCATCATACCTGAATCCACTCATTGTGCTGCTAAGGGCCTGATGACATAGATTTCATTGCTGAGTGATATTGCTTTGTAAGTGAATACCACAACTTCTTTATCCATTTTTCACTTTCTGCGATGTTGAACTTGTACTGTAAACGAGGTTCTTGTAAACAGAGCCGTTCCAAACTTTGGGGTGGCTGTGTCTTTTTTATTTTAATTTCCCTAAGCTATAGGACCATAAGTGGAAGTGCCCTAGGCTCTGTTGCTTTGTTTTTTAGATGTTTCAGGAAACACCATACACTTCCCCCAAGTGTCTGTTGGCAATTTACATCCCGCCCATCAGCATAACAAGGCTCCCAGTTCTCCATGGCCTGTCCTGCCTTTCTGGATTTTACCCTTTTTTCAGATGGCCCTTTTGACTGGGGGGAAGTGAGACTTCATTGTAGTGCAGATTTCCTTTGCAAGCTTGCTTGGTTGGCCAAAAAGGGCGTATGCGTTTTTTCCTGAATATATTCAGGAAAAAACGCATACGCCCTTTTTGGCCAAGTGCATCATTGTGGACGTTCTGCCTCTTTTCCTATGCTTTCAATGCAATTCCAGTCTACCTCCTGAAATCGGTTTCCTGCAATTCTGCCCCGCTTTCAAGTCCTCTTGGCAGCCTTACTTCAGTCTATTTTTGGACGATAGCTGTCATTTATAACTCTGCAGGTTTGTGAATTACAGTGCCCCTGAGCTCTTTCTTCAACTCGCTTTCTTGTGAGCTGGCCGCAACACCGCAGGATGGCTTCAGGCCCTAATCTGGTTCCGGCACGGCACGCTGAGCCTTTGGTTATTTCCTCTTCCTATTGGGAAATGAGAGTTAAATTTGCCCGTCCAGACACCTCCAGCTAGTCTCTCATTGGTTCTCGCTATTCCTGTTCATCTTCCGCAGAAATTGCAAACTGGGCCAAACAGGAGGTTAAAGGCGCTGACTCTCCAAGTTGGGAGAGTGTTAGTAAAGCGTCTGGAATGTTGCATCTGAGTACCACGGGAGGAAAACTGAGACATATTTGAACACGTCTCCCGTTCACACGGATGATCATACTCTGGGTTCCACATGCATGTTTTAGCTGAAGGAAGAATACCTTAAACCTGGGTAGTTGAAACTCGTGTAATGGGTACCATGCAATATGACTTCAAAGGGTCTTCATTTGCTCACCGAACCTCTCCAATCCTATCACTGCTGCGTTTATGCCCCTGTACACATGCTTGATTCTCTTTCGGAGACATAGCAATCCATAGGTTTTAAGATACTTACTAGTCAGGTACATTCTTAGGCGTTTAATATGCGGTGTTGAGTCCATTTCGTTGAGCAAGGAGTAGCTCGTCTATTCCATATTTGGCTTAAGGAACTTTTTCTGTGCTCATTTCAATCTCTGGTTTTATGCAGCACCCCAACTCACCTTTACCCTTAAGCAAGCATAAGTTGGTTTTCTAAATTTGAGACCCTGTTCTGTTCTGTAATTCAGTTCCTGTGTAGCCAAGTTTCCATTCCGTGTATTACTGATATCTTATGATGTTTCTTTTTCTGTGTGACTTATTTCAGTTAGAATCATCATACCTGAATCCACTCATTGTGCTGCTAAGGGCCTGATGACATAGATTTCATTGCTGAGTGATATTGCTTTGTAAGTAAATACCACAGCTTCTTTATCCATTTTTCATTTTCTGCGATGTTGAATTTGTACTGTAAACGAGGTTCTTGTAAACAGAGGCGTCCCAAACTTTGGGGTGGCTGTGTCTTTTTGATTTTAATTTCCCTAAGCTATAGGACCATAAGTGGAAGTGCCCTAGGCTCTGTTGCTTTGTTTTTTCGATGTTTCAGGAAACACCATACACTTCTCCCGAGTGTCTGTTGGCAATTTACATCCCGCCCATCAGCATAACAAGGCTCCCAGTTCTCCATGGCCTGTCCTGCCTTTCTGGATTTTACACTTTTTTCAGATGGCCCTTTTGACCGGGGGGAAGTGAGACTTCATTGTAGTGCAGATTTCCTTTGCAAGCTTGCTTGGTTGGCCAAAAAGGGCGTATGCGTTTTTTCCTGAATATATTCAGGAAAAAAACGCATACGCCCTTTTTGGCCAAGTGCATCATTGTGGACGTTCTGCCTCTTTTCCTATGCTTTCAATGCAATTCCTGTCTACCTCCTGAAATTGGTTTCCTGCAATTCTGCCCCGCTTTCAAGTCCTCTTGGCAGCCTTACTTCAGTCTATTTTTGGACGATAGCTGTCATTTATAACTCTGCAGGTTTGTGAATTACAGTGCCCCTGAGCTCCTTTCTTCAACTCGTTTTCTTGTGAGCTGGCTGCAACACCGCTGGATGGCTTCAGGCCCTAATCTGGTTCCGGCACGGCATGCTGAGCCTTTGGTTATTTCCTCTTTCTGGTGGGAAATGAGAGTTAAATTTGCCCGTCCAGACACCTCCAGCTAGTCTCTCATTGGTTCTCCCTATTCCTGTTCATCTTCCGCAGAAATTGCAAACGGGGCCAAACAGGATGTTAAAGGTGCTGACTCTCCAAGTGGGGAGAATGTTATTAAAGCGTCTGGAATGTTGCACCCGAGTACCAGGGGAGGAAAACTGAGACATATTTGAACACGTCTCCCGTTCACACGGTTGATCATACTCTGGGTTCCACATGCATGTTTTAGCTGAAGGAAGAATACCTTAAACCTGGAGAGTTGAGACCCGTGGAATGGGTACCATGCAATATGACTTCAAAGGGTCTTCATTTGCTCACCGAACCTCTCCAATCCTATCACTGCTGCGTTTATGCCCCTGTACACACGCTTGATTCACTTTTGGAGACATAGCAATCCATTGGTTTTAAGATACTTACTAGTCAGGTATATTCTTAGGCGTTTAATATGGGGTGTTGAGTTCATTTTGTTGAGCAAGGAGTAGCTCTTGTCTATTCCATATTTGGCTTAAGGAACTTTATCTGTGCTCATTTCAATCTCTGGTTTTATGCAGCACCCCAACTCACCTTCCCCCTTAAGCAAGCATAAGTTGTTTTTCTAAACATGAGACACTGTTCTGTTTTGTAATTCAGTTCATGTGTAGCCAAGTCGACATTCTGTGTATTAATGATACCTTATGATGTTTCTTTTCTGTGTGACTTATTTCAGTTCGAATCATCATTCCTGAATGCACTCATTATGCTGCTACGGGCCTGATTACATAGATTTCATTGCTGAGTGATATTGCATTGTACGTAAGTACCACAACTTTTTTATCCATTTTTCACTTTCTGCGATATTGAACTTGTACCGTAAACGAGGTTCTTGTAAACAGAGCCGTCCCAAACTTTGGGGTGGCTGTGTCTTTTTGATTTTAATTTCCCTAAGCTATAGGACCATAAGTGGAAGTGCCCTAGGCTCTGTTGCTTTGTTTTTTAGATGTTTCAGGAAACACCATACACTTCTCCAGAGTGGCTGTTGGCAATTTACATCCCGCCCATCAGCATAACAAGGCTCCCAGTTCTCCATGGCCTGTCCTGCCTTTATGGATTTTACACTTTTTTCAGATGGCCCTTTTGACCAGGTGGAAGTGAGACTTCATTGTACTGCAGATTTCCTTTGCAAGCTTGCTTGGTTGGCCAAAAAGGGCGTATGCGTTTTTTCCTGAATATATTCAGGAAAAAACGCATACGCCCTTTTTGGCCAAGTGCATCATTGTCGAGTTTCTGACTCTCTTCATATGCTTTCAATGCAATTCCAGTCTACCTCGTGAAATCGGTTTCCTGCAATTCTGCCTTGCTTTCAATGCCTCTTCATAGCCTTACCTCAATATATTTTTTAAAAATAGTTGGCCTTTATAACTCTGCAGGTTTTTGAATTGCAGTGGCCCTTAGCTCCATTTTTTAGCTCTTATTTTTGTGGTCTTGCCCCGTAACCACAGGATTCCTTGAAGCCCTATTTTTCTTCTGGGGCACCTTGCTGTGCCTTTGGTTAATTCTTCTTACTGATGTGATATTAGAGTGACATGTGCCCATTGAAACCGCTACAGCTAGTTTCTCACTGGTTCCCCCTATTCCCATTCATCCTCTGCACTAACTTCAGACTGTGCGATACCAGAACTTAAAGGCATTGACTCCATGTGGGGATGTTGTTAGTAAAGCGGCTGGAATGTCGATCCGGAGCCCCAGGAGAGGAAAAATGAGGTGCGTTTTAGAAACCTTTCCCGATCATATGGTATACCAGTCGCTGGGTTTCCCAAGCATGGTTTAGCTGTAGGAAGATTCCCTTCAACCTGGAGTGTTGGGACCCTTGGAATGAGTAGCATGAAGTATTGCATTAAACTTTCGGCAGTTGCTCACCAAAGCTCACCAATCCTCTCAGCCCCAAGTGTCCAGCCTTATGTCTTATCCAGCTGTGGGTTTATATGTGGTCAATCCAGGTTGCATCACAGCCCCTGAGCGAATTTTGTAAGAATTTTTCTCTCTTTCATTGTTTCAGCGTTTTGTTTTTAAAATTTATTTCTATAATGGGGTTTAGCTCCTTTTCACTGCTGTGTTTGTGCCGCTCTGCACACACTTGATTCCCTTATGGAGATATATCAATACATGGGTTTTAAGATTCTTATTACTCAGATATATTTCTCTGCGGTGTATAGGGTGTGTTGAGGCCTGTTCATTGAGCAAGGTGTAGATCTTGTCTAATACCTATTTGGTTTATTGAACGGTATCTGTGCTAATTTCAAACTCTGGTTTTATGCATCACCCCACCTCTCCTTTCCCCTTAAGCTGACATAAGTGTGTTTTCTAAATGTGAGACACTGTTCTGTTCTGTATTTCATTTCTTGTGCAGCCATATTTACCCTCCCTCTATAAGTGATATCTTATGATATGTTTCTTTTTCTGTTTGACTTATTTCAAGTAGTATTATCGGACCTAAATCCACTCTTTATCCTTCTACTAGCCTTATTACATTGATTTCATGGTGAAGAGATATTCCATTGTACATAAGTACCACATCTTCTTTATCCATTGTTCTCTTTCCTGGGATATTTAAGGTGTACTGAAGTTGAGGTTCTTGTAAACAGAGTAGCCCTAAACTGTGGTGTGCTTGTGTCTTGTTGATTTTTAGACTTCCCTAGATATACTCCCATGATTGGAAGTGTCCTATGCTCTGTAGCTCTGTTTTTTAGATGATTTAGGAACCACCATACACTTCTCCAGAGTGGCTCTCGGCAGTTCACACACTGCCCATCAGCGTATAAAGGCTCCCTGTTCTCCATGGCCTGTCCTGCATTTCTGGTTTTTACAATTTTTTAGGATGGCCCTTTTGACCGGTGGGAAGTGAGACTTCTTTGTTGTGCACATTTGCATTGCTTGCTTGCTTCGTTGCCCATAAAGTGCGTATGCGTTTTTTCCTGGATATAATCAGGAAAAAACGCATACGCCCTTTTGGGCCAACTGCATCATTGTCGAAATTCTGCCGCTTTTCATGTGCGTTAAAGACGAGTCCAATCTATCTCTTGAAATCTGTTTCTTGCAATTCTGTCTTGCATTCAGATCCTCTTCTTTGCCTTACCTCAACATATTTTTGGACGTTAGTTTTCATTTATAACTCTGCAGGTTTGTGAATTGCAGTGACCCTGAGCTCCATTTTTTAAGTTGCTCTTTTGTGAGCTGGCCTCAAACCCACAGGATTGCTTCAGGCCCTATTTTGGCTCCGGCGAGGCAGGCTGAGCCTTTCTTTAATTCTTATTCTTAATGGGAAATTAGAGTGATATGTGCCCGTCCAAACCCCTACAACTCTTCTCTCATTGGTTCCCCCTCTTCCCGTTCATCCTCCTCACAATTTGCAAAATGTGTGAAACAGAAGTTTAAATGTGCTGATTCTCCAAGTGGGGAGATTCTAAGTAGCGTGGCTGGAATGGTGAACAGGAGCACCAGGAGAGGATAAATGAGGTGCATTTTAGACACATCTCCCGATCACATGGTGTACAGTCCTCTGGGTTTTCCATGCATGTTTTAGCTGTAGGAAGATCCCTTGAACCTGCAGATTTGGGACCCATTGAATGGGTACCAGGTAGTATTACTTTAAAGGGTGTGCATTTCCTCACCCAACCTCACATTTCTCTTTGTGCAAACAGTTTCCAGCCTTATGTCTCATCCTGCTGTGGGTCTAGATGTGTTCAATCCATGTTGCATCACCGTCCCTGAGGAAAAGTTGTAAGAGGTTTTCTCTGTCTCTCTGTCGTTTATTTTTTTCAATTTATTACTATATTGGTTACAGCTGATTTTCAAAGCTCTGTTTCTTGCTGCTGTACATCCACTTGATTCGCGTACAGAGAGACATCAATAAATTCTTTTTCAGATTCTTACCAGTCGTATATATTCTTTTCCGGTGACTTGAGTGTGCTGAGTGCAGTTCTTTTAGCTACCGTGTAGGCCTTGTTGATTATCAGTTTGGTATTTGGAATGGTATCTTTGCTAATTTCAACCTCCTGGATGATGCCTCACCCCTCCCCACCTTTCCCGTTTAGCAGCCTTATGCGTGTTTTCTACATATTTGACTATGTTTTTGTTTTGTAATTTATTTCATGTGTAGCCATTTTGGATTCCACCTTTAAGTGATATCTTATGATATGTGTCTTTTTCTTTTTGAATTCTGTCACTTAGAATGATCATACGTAACTCCTCTGGAGTTGTTACAACTGGCCATATTTCATTGATTTCCAGGCTGAATAATATTCCACTCTACCTAAGTACCACATCTCTATCCATTTTTTCCCTCCAGAGACATTTAAGTTATATCCTAGTCGAGGATCTTTTAAACAGAGAGGGGGTAAACATTGGGGTGCCTATGTCCTCTCGATTTTTGTTTTTCCCAAGATATACGCCCATGAGTGCAAGTGCCCTATGCTCTGTAGCTCATTTTTTAGATGCTTTAGTAAACACAATACACTTCTCCAGAATGGCCGTTGGCAATATACATTTCCACTATAAGTCTCACAGGGCTCCCTCTTCTCGTTGCCCTGTCCTGCATTTCTGTTGTTTACGCTTTATGAGGATGGCTCTTCTGACTGATGCGAAGTGATATCTTTTGTAGTATTGACTTCCAGTGCCCACCTGTTTGGTTGGCTAAAAAAGTGTATGCCCTTTTCTTGAATATATACAGAAAAGAACGCATACACCCTTTTTGGCCAACTGCAATGTTTGCAATGTTGGCAATGTTCAGCTCCTTTTCTTGTGCTTAATGGCGAGTCCTTTCTACCTCCTCAAATCCCTTTCCTGCCATTCTCCCTTGCTTACAAGTCCTTTTCTCTGACTTTCCTCAAGACATTTTTCAGTGATGGATATTTTCAACTCTGCAGTTTTGTGAATTTTACTGCCCCTGAGTTCCATTGTTCAACTCGTGTTTATGGGAACTGGCCACAAAGCAGCGGGATTTCCTCAAGCCCTATACTGTTTCCATGGGCAACCCTAGCCTTTGGTCAATTCGTCTTCCTGATTGGAAATTAGAGTGACATGTGCCTGTCTGAACACCTAGGACTTGTCTCTCATTGTTCCTCATCCTTCCGCTTCATCCTCTGGACAAATTCCAAACTGTACGTAACAGGATGTTGACAGTGCTGACATCTCCAAGTGGGGAGACTGTTAGTAAAGACGCTGGAGGGGTGAACCCGAGCACCAGGAGATGAGGAGATGAGATGCCTTTTCCAAACTCTTCCCGATCAGACGGTATACCATCCTCTGGGTGTGACAGACATGTTTTAGCAGTAGGAAGAGTCCCATTCATGTAAGGAGAACACCAGGGCTTTTTCAAAATCAGTGTCTCCCCGAAACCCAAACTGGGGAATTTTTTAAGCTACAGCTACACATATGTTCATTAAGGGCCTTGGGAAGTAGGCAGAGTCCAAACTTTAGATGATTGAAGTCTTCAGGGTCAGAAGCACTCACCACCAGCTTCCCTTAGGCTACACTTTAACTGTCATTGATAGATGATGTCAATAAAAATATCTATTCTTTTTCAGATTATTTCCCCTTATAGGTTATTGCAAAATGTTGAGTGTAGTTCCCTGTGCTATACAGTAGTTCCTTGTTGATGATCTATTTTATACATAGCAGTGTGTATGTGTTCATTCCAAACTGTTAATTTATCCCTCCTCCTACATTTCCCCTTTGGTAATAATAAATTATAAGATTTTATACTTCTCAGAAATGGGGGAGCTGAAAGAGAGGTATCATTTTCAATGGAAAAGCATTTAAAACAAGATTGAAGGTTTAACCAAGATTATTAGCTGTACATCCTTGGAAAGAAATCACTTCGTTTCTCTAATATTGACCTGACAAATAAGACAAACCTTTTCACTGAACTTGTTTATAAAAAGTGATGGAAATATCAAATGGAAGTGTTAAAAACATCTTATTTTACCCGAGCCTTATACACTGTTCTATGTTAACTACAGTTTGGCTCACACATCTGTTCATTGAGGTTACAATAGTCTCAATTTCTGTTACTGATCCTCCAGAGTGGACCCCAACAAGTGTCCCCCTGCCCAGTGTCATTGGGGCCAACAGATCGAGACTGAGTTTGGTTCACAAGCAAAGGAAACTTTATATTTTGATCAGAGAATGGAGAGGTGAGAGCATGCACTACCCCGTGGGCTGTGGGCTGGGCTGCTGTGTAGAGATCCTGTCAGAGTCAGTGGGAGGGAGGGAGGCGGCGGAGCTCTCGAGGGCCGGGTTGGCTGTAGCTCAGGCTCTATATCGTGGAGTCTGCACTGGGCCCCAGGAGTTGAGGTGTCGACCCAGCCATTCTGCACTAGGAAATCTGGTCTGAAGTGCCGGGTGTGGAACCTCTGCATGCGGGACCCTAGGAGCACGTGAAATTAGACAAAGCACAAAGGATAAAAAAGGTTAGACTTGACTTTATTGCCCAGATTCTATTTTTATCTCCCAGGGATTTTTAATGGGCTTTGCTGGGGACAAACCCCTCCTCTGCCTTTTGTCTCGTTCCTCATTCTTGGAGTGCTGAGGGTGCAGACCCTTCTTCTGTAACTGCTGAGTGCTGAGTTGGGAGCCCTCATGCCCTGGGGCGAGGGTCAGAGCTTCTCCCCAGCAGCCTCCCGGTGACGTTGATTGTCCCCAGGACCCCTGCCTCCCTGCTCGTCCACCTGAGCACCAGCATTGGAAGTGTTATAGATTCTAATGACCTTTAAGGGTCCAGGAAAGAGATGTGCAGAGACGCTGTGGGGGCCGGTTTCACCCCGCCCCACATTTGTTCGGCCACCTTAGGCTGACCGTCTCTGCCAGCCTAGATGCTCTGACCAGTAGTCTGCGCTTTCTTCAATTAGGCCCCTGAATTAACGTACAAACAGCACCAGGTGTCAGAGCCCTGCCCGCTCAACTCCCAGACAGTCCAGGGTCAGTGGTGACCAAGGACCATGATGGCTACTGAGTCAACAGCCTTTTGAAGTAAACAGGAGTCCAGCCGGTCTTATTGGCCACCATCATCACGGTGTCTGTAGGCTTTTCTATGGTGACAGTGTGGTATACTGTTCCCCCGCCAAGATTATTAGCTCCCCTCTGGGTGCAGTAAGTCCTGCAAGCAGTAGTCTACTCTTTTGGGACACACTCTTGTTGTTTTATGAGAGAAACTCCAGGTCAAGTGATGTTCACACGAGTCGTCATGGTGCCCTGTTGCCCCCGGTTATCTCTCTGGATGTTGGAGTTGGAGGGCTTCCTCACTCGAGGTCGGTGTGCCCACGGAGCGAACCCTGCAACTTCAGGGCATGGTTGGTGGTTAGGATCACCACGTGGGGTCCTTTTCCCTTAGGAGGGAGGTGGCCTTTTGGGCTGCTGATTTCCAGGTTTTTAGATACCGCCAGTATCTTGGCCAGATGTGGCAGTGGGCCAAGCCCCTTAGTGACCGTAGTTTATCCTACCTGGATGGCATTCTTGCATTGTTCCATTTCAAGTGGTCCCAGTTTTTGCACTAATTCTCCAATGGCGATTCACCTTTCACCGGGAATGTAAAGGTCAAAGGGTTTAGCTAAATTAGGGAGTTCCAGGGCAAGGGTCTGAATTGACTGCTCTTTCCATTCTTGAAAGGCCACTTCTGGATTCTATTCAAAAGGATCATCATCTTTTCCTTTCAGTGTTTCATATAGAGGCCCAGCTAGTAGACTGTAGCTAGGGATCCAGAAGCAGCAAACCCTGGCCTCCCCAGGAACCCCTAAGCTGTCTTCTAGTTTTAGAAAGGGGTAAGGCTGAAAATGGTTTCTTCCCTTTCCTGGGATGGGCTTCTCTGACCTTCTGTGAGAATGAAGCCCAGGCAGGTCACCGCAGTCTGTGATATTTGAGCTTTTCCTTGGACAACTTCTATCCTTTATTGGCTTGGTAGTTCAGAGGCCTCCTTAGTAGGGCTGGTGATCAGAATGTCGTCTGCATATTGAAGGAGGGTTTCCTTTTCCAGAGGTAGAACTTTTAGGTCTTTAGCTAAGCTTTCCCCAAAGATGGTGTGGGAATTTTTGCACCCTTGGGGCCAGACGGCCCGGAAGTATTGTTTTAGTTGTATGTGGAGTCCTGCCACTCACAAGCCAAAATTTCTTGTGACTCTGGGACTAATGGAATACAAAAGAAGGCATCATTGAAGACTAATACAGAATACCATGTCCTGGTGGTTGGTAGAATGACCAGCAGGGTGTAGGAATTAGGAGCAACTGGAGGTATATCCTCGGTGGCTTCACTGACTGTCCTGACATCCTTTACCAGGTCCCCAGCAGCCCATGGGGCTCTCGTGGTCAGACCAATCCCAGAATATGGAGCTCACCTGGGCAGGTACCCCACCCCCACCCCAGCCCACGGGGCTCTCGTGGTCAGGCCCCTCCCAGGATACAGAGCTACCCTTGCAGGTACCGTGGCAGGGCTGGGCACACAGGAACCGTGCACATAGCCCTCATTGCAGAGCACCCCCAGCTCACCTGTCGCTCAGAGCTGACACAGAGCACCTCAGAGCAGGACTTGAACTAACAAACAGCAGCTGCGACAGGTCTGTGACCCTGGGCATCACTCCGTGAGGCCTCCCTCCACCTGGTCTTCCAGAGACTTCCACTGCACCCGGGGCACCAGGCCTCTGTCTCCAACCACCACCCACCCCTCCTCTCCCTGACTCCTGGGTTCCTCTCATTAGGAGAGGGTTTTCTTGAAGTTGTCTCCCACTCATGGGCCAGATAAAATGATTAGAAAACAAGCCAAAGCTGCAGCCCCTTGTCTATCCTGACTCTCAGGAGCCCACACCTGTTCCTTGGACCTGGCCGGTTCAGCAAGTTCCATTTTCTGCAACTGTGAGCCCCTGAGGGGTGATGATTGGCTGACCTGGGCAGCCTTACCGTGCCGGCCAGCCCTCCCCAGGTGTGCCTGGGTTGAGATCAATATAAATACCACTCCAGGCAGCAAGAGCCCCTGCAGCCGTGCCTGACGCCATTTTCTCTGCCCTGTCAGCAGTCTCGGGGCTGGGCTGGTGGGAGGGAGTGAGAGGCCACGGCTTTGTGGGTGGCCCAGTGTGAGTGGGGCTCTGCTGGACTTTCTGCAGCAGTTGCCAGGCTGCCACCTGCTAAAGAAGAGGATGTGTCACCCATACCTGCTGCTGGAATTTCTCCCTGGGCAGAGGTGAGGAAGGAAAAAAGCAGTGGGGGCAGGGACAGGACGGGTATCTCAGGCAGGGAAATGGAAATCTTCCAGAAGAGCACCCAGGGCCAGGACCATCCTGGCTGGCCTGCAGGCACCAAGTCGGCCGGCATGCTGTCACTCGTGTGGCTCTATGGCCCTTCCTCTAGGCTTTCAAGTCCTTGTATATATTCAGGTGTTTTACCTGGGACGGGTGGGAATAGTTCAGCAGCAACTGGCCTGGGGCTCAGCTCACGTTTACTCACAGATGCCTTGGCACGGTGCCCCAGCTTTGCAATGAGGACGCTTGTTGCGTGGGGGCTGCTGGCTGAATGGGAGACGATTCCCCACCACTGACCAACTTCAGAATTGTTTACAACTGGAGCAAGTGCCCTGATACGGTTTTCCTCTGTGTAACTGGTGGGTTCTGTGTTTTTTTTCTCTTTTTCGTTTTTGGTTCAAGGTAGATTTTATTCCTCTTTTTTGTATTTACAGATATAAGCATGGAAATAATTTATTCATATAAATACATGTATGTGCAGGGAATAATTGTATTTTCTGTTTTATTTTTTAAATTTTATTTCTTTTTAATTTTGAATTTTATTTTATATTTTTATACAGCAGGTTCTTATTGGTTATCTATTTTATACATATAAATGTATACATGCCAATCCCAGTCTCTCAACTCCTCCCACCACCACCCCCCCAACAGCTTTCCCCCCTTGTTGTCCATACGTTTGTTGTCTACATCTGTTGCTCTATTTATGCCTTGCAAAATGGTTAATCTGTACAGTTTTTCTAGGTTCCACATATATGCATGAATATACAAGATTTGTTTTTCTCTTTCTGACTTACTTCACTCTGTATGACAGTCTCTAGATCCATCGACGTCTCTACAAATGACCCAATTTCATTCCTTTTCATGGCTTAGTAATATTCCATTTCATATATGTACCACAGCTTTATGCATTCGTCTGTCTGTGGGCATTTAGGTTGCTTCCATTACCTCGATATTGTAAATAGTGATGCAATGAACATTGCGGTGAATGACTCTTTTTGATTTATGGTTTTGTCTGGGTATATGTCCAGTACTGGGATTGCTGTATCATATGGTAATTCTATTGTTAGTTTCTTAAGAAATTCCATATTGTTCTCCATAATGACTGTATCAATTTATATTCCCAACAATAGTGGAAGAGGGTTCCTTTTCTCCACACCCTTTCCAGCATTTTTTGTTTGTAGATTTTCAATGATGCCTATTCTACCAGGTGTGAGGTGATACCTCATTGTTGAATCCATTTCGTTGAGCAAGGGGTAGTTCTTGTCTATTACATATTTGGCTTATGGAACGGTATCTGTGCTAATTTCAAACTCTGCTTTTATGTAGCACCCCAACTCACCTTCCCCCTTAAGCAGGCATAAGTTGGTTTTCTAAACTTGAGACCCTGTTCTGTTTTGTAATTCAGTTCATGTGTAGCCAAGTTCACATTCCGTGTATTAGTGATACCTTATGATGTTTCTTTTTCTGTGTGACTTATTTCACTTAGAATCATCGTGCCTCAATCCACTCATTATGCTGGTACGGGCCTGGTGACATAGATTTCATTGCTGAGTGGTATTCTGTTGTACAGAAGTACCGCAACTTCTTTATCCATTATTTGCTCTCTGGGATATTTAACTTGTGCCGTAGAAGAGATTCCTGTAATAAGAGCCGTCCCAAATTTTGGGGTTGCTGTGTCTTTTTGATATTAATTTCCCTAAGCTATAGGACCATAAGTGGAAGTGCCCTAGGCTCTGTTGCTTTGTTTTTTAGATGTTTCAGGAAACACCATACACTTCTCCCGAGTGTCTGTTGGCAATTTACATCCCGCCCATCAGCATAACAAGGCTCCCAGTTCTCCATGGCCTGTCCTGCCTTTCTGGATTTTACACTTTATTCTGATGGCCCTTTTGACCGGGGGGAAGTGAGACTTCATTGTAGTGCAGATTTCCTTTGCAAGCTTGCTTGGTTGGCCAAAAAGGGCGTATGCGTTTTTTCCTGAATATATTCAGGAAAAAACGCATATTCCCTTTTGGCAAAGTGCATCATTGTGGACGTTCTGCCTCTTTTCGTATGCTTTCAATGCAAATCCAGTCTACCTCCTGAAATCGGTATCCTGCAATTCTGCCCCGCTTTCAAGTCCTCTTGGCAGCCTTACTTCAGTATATTTTTGGATGATAGCTGTCATTTATAACTCTGCAGGTTTGTGAATTACAGAGCCCCTGAGCTCCTTTCTTCAACTCACTTTGTTGTGAGCTGGCCGCAACACCGCAGGATGGCTTCAAGCCCTAATCTGTTTCCGGCATGGCACGCTGAGCCTTTGGTTAATTCCTCTTCCTGGTGGGAAATGAGAGTTAAATTTGCCCATCAAGACACCTCCAGCTAGCCTCTCATTGGTTCTCGCTATTCCTGTTCATCTTCCACAGAAATTGCAAACTGGGCCAAACAGGAGGTTAAAGGGACTGACTCTCCAAGTGGGGAGAGTGTTAGTAATGCGTCTGGAATGTTGCACCCGAGTACCAGGGTAAGAAAACTGAGACATATTTGAACACGTCTCCCGATCACATGGTTGATCATACTCTAGGTTCCACATGCATGTTTTAGCTGAAGGAAGAATACCTTAAACCTGGGTAGTTGAAACCCGTGGAATGGGTACCATGCAATATGACTTCAAAGGGTCTTCATTTGCTCACCGAACCTCTCCAATCCTATCACTGCTGCGTTTATGGCCCTGTACACATGCTTGATTCTCTTTCGGAGACATAGCAATCCATAGGTTTTAAGATACTTTCAAGTCTGGTACATTCTTAGGTGTTTAATATGCGGTGTTGAGTCCATTTCGTTGAGCAAGGAGTAGCTCTTGTCTATTCCATATTTGGCGTAAGGAACTTTATCTGTGCTCATTTCAATCTCTGGTTTTATGCAGCACCCCAACTCACCTTTCCCCTTAAGCAAGCATAAGTTGGTTTTCTAAATTTGAGACCCTGTTCTGTTCTGTAATTCAGTTCCTGTGTAGCCAAGTTTCCATTCCGTGTATTACTGATATCTTATGATGTTTCTTTTTCTGTGTGACTTATTTCAGTTAGAATCATCATACCTGAATCCACTCATTGTGCTGCTAAGGGCCTGATGACACAGATTTCATTGCTGAGTGATATTGCTTTGTAAGTGAATACCACAACTTCTTTATCCATTTTTCACTTTCTGCGATGTTGAACTTGTACTGTAAACGAGGTTCTTGTAAACAGAGCCGTTCCAAACTTTGGGGTGGCTGTGTCTTTTTGATTTTAATTTCCCTAAGCTATAGGACCATAAGTGGAAGTGCCCTAGGTTCTGTTGCTTTGTTTTTTAGATGTTTCAGGAAACACCATACACTTCTCCCGAGTGGTTGTTGGCAATTTACATCCCGCCCATCAGCATAACAAGGCTCCCAGTTCTCCATGGCCTGTCCTGCCTTTCTGGATTTTACACTTTTTTCAGATGGCCCTTTTGACCGGGGGGAAGTGAGACTTCATTGTAGTGCAGATTTCCTTTGCAAGCTTGCTTGGTTGGCCAAAAAGGGCGTATGCGTTTTTTCCTGAATATATTCAGGAAAAAACGCATACGCCCTTTTTGGCCAAGTGCATCATTGTGGACGTTCTGCCTCTTTTCCTATGCTTTCAATGCAATTCCAGTCTACCTCCTGAAATCGGTTTCCTGCAATTCTGCCCCGCTTTCAAGTCCTCTTGGCAGCCTTACTTCAGTCTATTTTTGGACGATAGCTGTCATTTATAACTCTGCAGGTTTGTGAATTACAGTGCCCCTGAGCTCCTTTCTTCAACTCGCTTTCTTGTGACCTGGCCGCAACACCGCAGGATGGCTTCAGGCCCTAATCTGGTTCTGGCATGGCACGCTGAGCCTTTGGTTAATTCCTCTTCCTGGTAGGAAATGAGAGTTAAATTTGCCCGTCCAGACACCTCCAGCTAGTCTCCATTGGTTCTCGCTATTCCTGTTCATCTTCCGCAGAAATTGCAAACTGGGCCAAACAGGAGGTTAAAGGCGCTGACTCTCCAAGTGGGGAGAGTGTTAGTAAAGCGTCTGGAATGTTGCACCCGAGTACCAGGAGAGGAAAACTGAGACATATTTGAACACGTCTCCCGTTCACATGGTTGATCATACTTGGGTTCCACATGCATGTTTTAGCTGAAGGAAGAATACCTTAAACCTGGAGCATTGAGACCCGTGTAATGGGTACCATGCAATATGACTTCAAAGGGTCTTCATTTGCTCACCAAACCTCTCCAATCCTATCACTGCTACGTTTATGCCCCTGTACACTTGCTTGATTCTCTTTTGGAGACATAGCAATCCATAAGTTTTACGATACTTACTAGTCAGGTACATTCTTAGGCGTTTAATATGCGGTGTTGATTCCATTTCGTTGAGCAAGGAGTAGCTCTTGTCTATTCCATATTTGACTTAAGGAACTTTATCTGTGCTCATTTTAGTCTCTGGTTTTATGCAGCACCACAACTCACCTTTACCCTTAAGCAAGCATAAGTTGGTTTTCTAAATTTGAGACCCTGTTCTGTTCTGTAATTCAGTTCCTGTGTAGCCAAGTTTACATTCCGTGTATTACTGATATCTTATGATGTTTCTTTTTCTGTGTGACTTATTTCAGTTAGAATCATCATACCTGAATCCACTCATTGTGCTGCTAAGGGCCTGATGACACAGATTTCATTGCTGAGTGATATTGCTTTGTAAGTAAATACCACAACTTCTTTATCCATTTTTCACTTTCTGCGATGTTGAACTTGTACTGTAAACGAGGTTCTTGTAAACAGAGCCGTTCCAAACTTTGGGGTGGCTGTGTCTTTTTGATTTTAATTTCCCTAAGCTATAGGACCATAAGTGGAAGTGCCCTAGGTTCTGTTGCTTTGTTTTTTAGATGTTTCAGGAAACACCATACACTTCTCCCGAGTGGTTGTTGGCAATTTACATCCCGCCCATCAGCATAACAAGGCTCCCAGTTCTCCATGGCCTGTCCTGCCTTTCTGGATTTTACACTTTTTTCAGATGGCCCTTTTGACCCGGGGGAAGTGAGACTTCATTGTAGTGCAGATTTCCTTTGCAAGCTTGCTTGGTTGGCCAAAAAGGGCGTATGCGTTTTTTCCTGAATATATTCAGGAAAAAACGCATACGCCCTTTTTGGCCAAGTGCATCATTGTGGACGTTCTGCCTCTTTTCCTATGCTTTCAATGCAATTCCAGTCTACCTCCTGAAATCGGTTTCCTGCAATTCTGCCCCACTTTCAAGTCCTCTTGGCAGCCTTACTTCAGTCTATTTTTGGACGATAGCTGTCATTTATAACTCTGCAGGTTTGTGAATTACAGTGCCCCTGAGCTCCTTTCTTCAACTCGCTTTCTTGTGAGCTGGCTGCAACACCGCAGGATGGCTTCAGGCCCTAATCTGGTTCCGGCACGGCACGCTGAGCCTTTGGTTATTTCCTCTTCCTGGTAGGAAATGAGAGTTAAATTTGCCCGTCCAGACACCTCCAGCTAGTCTCCATTGGTTCTCGCTATTCCTGTTCATCTTCTGCAGAAATTGCAAACTGGGCCAAACAGGAGGTTAAAGGCGCTGACTCTCCAAATGGGGAGAGTGTTAGTAAAGCGTCTGGAATGTTGCACCCGAGTACCAGGGGAGGAAAACTGAGACATATTTGAACACGTCTCCCGTTCACATGGTTGATCATACTTGGGTTCCACATGCATGTTTTAGCTGAAGGAAGAATACCTTAAACCTGGAGAGTTGAGACCCGTGTAATGGGTACCATGCAATATGACTTCAAAGGGTCTTCATTTGCTCACCGAACCTCTCCAATCCTATCACTGCTACGTTTATGCCCCTGTACACATGCTTGATTCTCTTTTGGAGACATAGCAATCCATAGGTTTTAAGATACTTACTAGTCAGGTACATTCTTAGGCGTTTAATATGCGGTGTTGAGTCCATTTCGTTGAGCAAGGAGTAGCTCTTGTCTATTCCATATTTGACTTAAGGAACTTTATCTGTGCTCATTTCAATCTCTGGTTTTATGCAGCACCCCAACTCACCTTTCCCCTTAAGCAAGCATAAGTTGGTTTTCTAAATTTGAGACCCTGTTCTGTTCTGTAATTCAGTTCCTGTGTAGCCAAGTTTACATTCCGTGTATTACTGATATCTTATGATGTTTCTTTTTCTGTGTGACTTATTTCAGTTAGAATCATCATACCTGAATCCACTCATTGTGCTGGTAAGGGCCTGATGCCACAGATTTCATGGCTGTGTGATATTGCTTTGTAAGTAAATACCACAACTTCTTTATCCATTTTTCACTTTCTGCGATGTTGAACTTGTACTGTAAACGAGGTTCTTGTAAACAGAGCCGTTCCAAACATTGGGGTGGCTGTGTCTTTTTGATTTTAATTTCCCTAAGCTATAGGACCATAAGTGGCAGTGCCCTAGGCTCTGTTGCTTTGTTTTTTAGATGTTTCAGGAAACACCATACACTTCTCCCAAGTGTCTGTTGGCAATTTACATCCCGCCCATCAGCATAATAAGGCTCCCAGTTCTCAATGGCCTGTTGCCTTTCTGGATTTTACACTTTTTTCAGATGGCCCTTTTGACCGGGGGGAAGTGAGACTTCATTGTAGTGCAGATTTCCTTTGCAAGCTTGCTTGGTTGGCCAAAAAGGGCGTATGCGTTTTTTCCTGAATATATTCAGGAAAAAACGCATACGCCCTTTTTGGCCAAGTGCATCATTGTGGACGTTCTGCCTCTTTTCCTATGCTTTCAATGCAATTCCAGTCTACCTCCTGAAATCGGTTTCCTGCAATTCTGCCCCGCTTTCAAGTCCTCTTGGCAGCCTTACTTCAGTCTATTTTTGGACGATAGCTGTCATTTATAACTCTGCAGGTTTGTGAATTACAGTGCCCCTGAGCTCCTTTCTTCAACTTGCTTTCTTGTGACCTGGCCGCAACACCGCAGGATGGCTTCAGGCCCTAATCTGGTTCCGGCACGGCACGCTGAGCCTTTGGTTATTTCCTCTTCCTGGTGGGAAATGAGAGTTAAATTTGCCCGTCCAGACATCTCCAGCTAGTCTCTCATTGGTTCTCGCTATTCCTGTTCATCTTCCGCAGAAATTGCAACCTGGGCCAAACAGGAGGTTAAAGGCGCTGACTCTGCAAGTGGGGAGAGTGTTAGTAAAGCGTCTGGAATGTTGCACCCGAGTACCAGGGGAGGAAAACTGAGACATATTTGAACACGTCTCCCGTTCACATGGTTGATCATACTTGGGTTCGACATGCATGTTTTAGCTGAAGGAAGAATACCTTAAACCTGGAGAGTTAAGACCCGTTTAATGGGTACCATGCAATATGACTTCAAAGGGTCTTCATTTGCTCACCAAACCTCTCCAATCCTATCACTGCTGCTTTTATGCCCCTGTACACATGCTTGATTCTCTTTCGGAGACATAGCAATCCATAGGTTTAAGATACTTACTAGTCAGGTACATTCTTAGGCGTTTAATATGCGGTGTTGAGTCCATTTCATTGAGCAAGGAGTAGCTCTTGTCTATTCCATATTTGGCTTAAGGAACTTTATCTGTGCTCATTTCAATCTCTGGTTTTATGCAGCAACCCAACTCACCTTTACCCTTAAGCAAGCATAAGTTGGTTTTCTAAATTTGAGACACTGTTCTGTTTTGGAATTCAGTTCCTGTGTAGCCAAGTTTACATTCTGTGTATTAGTGATATCTTATGATGTTTCTTTTTCTGTGTGACCTATTTCAGTTAGAATCATCGTACCTGAATCCACTCATTATGCTGCTACGGGCCTGATAACATAGATTTCATTGCTGAGTGATACTGCATTGTACGTAAGTACCACAAGTTCTTTATCCATTTTTCACTTTCTGTGATATTGAACTTGTATGGTAAACGAGGTTCTTATAAACAGAGGCGTCCCAAACTTTGGGTTGGCTGTGTCTTTTTGATTTTAATTTCCCTAAGCTATAGGAGGATAAGTGGAAGTGCCCTAGGCTCTGTTGCTTTGTTTTTTAGATGTTTCAGGAAACACCATACACTTCTCCCAAGTGTCTGTTGGCAATTTACATCCCGCCCATCAGCATAACAAGGCTCCCAGTTCTCAATGGCCTGTTGCCTTTCTGGATTTTACACTTTTTTCAGATGGCCCTTTTGACCGGGGGGAAGTGAGACTTCATTGTAGTGCAGATTTCCTTTGCAAGCTTGCTTGGTTGGCCAAAAAGTGCGTATGCGTTTTTTCCTGAATATATTCAGGCAAAAACGCATATGCCCTTTTTGGCCAAGTGCATCATTGTGGACGTTCTGCCTCTTTTCCTATGCTTTCAATGCAATTCCAGTCTACCTCCTGAAATCGGTTTCCTGCAATTCTGCCCCGCTTTCAAGTCCTCTTGGCAGCCTTACTTCAGTCTATTTTTGGACGATAGCTGTCATTTATAACTCTGCAGGTTTGTGAATTACAGTGCCCCTGAGCTCCTTTCTTCAACTCACTTTCTTTTGAGCTGGCCGCAACACCGCAGGATGGCTTCAGGCCCTAATCTGGTTCCGGTACGGCACGCTGAGCCTTTGGTTATTTCCTCTTCCTGCTGGGAAATGAGAGTTAAATTTGCCCGTCCAGACACCTGCAGCTAGCCTCTCATTGGTTCTCGCTATTCCTGTTCATCTTCCGCAGAAATTGCAAACTGGGCCAAACAGGAGGTTAAAGGCGCTGACTCTCCAAGTGGGGAGAGTGTTAGTAAAGCGTCTGGAATGTTGCACCCGAGTACCAGGGGAGGAAAACTGAGACATATTTGAACACGTCTCCCGATCACATGGTTGATCATACTCTGGGTTCCACATGCATGTTTTAGCTGAAGGAAGAATACCTAAAACCTGGGTAGTTGAAACCCGTGGAATGGGTACCATGCAATATGACTTCAAAGGGTCTTCATTTGCTCACCGAACCTCTCCAATCCTATCACTGCTGCGTTTATGCCGCTGTACACATGCTTGATTCTCTTTCGGAGACATAGCAATCCATAGGTTTTAAGATACTTACTAGTCAGGTACATTCTTAGGCGTTTAATATGCGGTGTTGAGTCCATTTCGTTGAGCAAGGAGTAGCTCTTGTCTATTCCATATTTGGCTTAAGGAACTTTATCTGTGCTCATTTCAATCTCTGGTTTTATGCAGCAAACCAACTCACCTTTCCCCTTAAGCAAGCATAAGTTTGTTTTCTAAATTTGAGAACCTGTTCTGTTTTGGAATTCAGTTCCTGTGTAGCCAAGTTTACATTCCGTGTATTAGTGATATCTTATGATGTTTCTTTTTCTGTGTGACTTATTTCAGTTAGAATCATCGTACCTGAATCCACTCATTATGCTGCTACGGGCCTGATGACATAGATTTCATTGCTGAGTGATACTGCATTGTACGTAAGTACCACAAGTTCTTTATCCATTTTTCACTTTCTGTGATATTGAACTTGTACGGTAAACGAGGTTCTTGTAAACGGAGGCGTCCCAAACTTTGGGGTGGCTGTGTCTTTTTGATTTTAATTTCCCTAAGCTATAGGACCATAAGTGGAAGTGCCCTATGCTCTGTTGTTTTGTTTTTTAGATGTTTCAGGAAACACCATACACTTCTCCTGAGTGTCTGTTTGCAATTTACATCCCGCCCATCAGCATAACAAGGCTCCCAGTTCTCCATGGCCTGTCCTGCCTTTCTGGATTTTACACTTTTTTCAGATGGCCCTTTTGACCGGGGGGAAGTGAGACTTCATTGTAGTGCAGATTTCCTTTGCAAGCTTGCTTGGTTGGCCAAAAAGGGCGTATGCGTTTTTTCCTGAATATATTCAGGAAAAAACGCATACGCCCTTTTTGGCCAAGTGCATCATTGTGGACGTTCTGCCTCTTTTCCTATGCTTTCAATGCAATTCCAGTCTACCTCCTGAAATCGGTTTCCTGCAATTCTGCCCCGCTTTCAAGTCCTCTTGGCAGCCTTACTTCAGTCTATTTTTGGATGATAGCTGTCATTTATAACTCTGCAGGTTTGTGAATTACAGTGCCCCTGAGCTCCTTTCTTCAACTCACTTTCTTGTGACCTGGCCGCAACACCGCAGGATGGCTTCAGGCCCTAATGTGGTTCCGGCCCGGCATGCTGAGCCTTTGGTTAATTCCTCTTCCTGGTGGGAAATGAGAGTTAAATTTGCCCGTACAGACACCTCCAGCTAGCCTCTCATTGGTTCTCGCTATTCCTGTTCATCTTCCGCAGAAATTGCAAACTGGGCCAAACAGGAAGTTAAAGGGATTGACTCTCCAAGTCGGGAGAGTGTTAGTAAAGCGTCTGGAATGTTGCACTCGAGTACCAGGGGAGGAAAACTGAGACATATTTGAACACGTCTCCCGTTCACATGGTTGATCATACTCTGGGTTCCACATGCATGTTTTAGCTGAAGGAAGAATACCTTAAACCTGGAGAGTTGAGACCCGTGTAATGGGTACCATGCAATATGACTTCAAAGGGTCTTCATTTGCTAACCGAACCTCTCCAATCCTATCACTGCTGTGTTTATGCCCCTGTACACACGCTTGATTCTCTTTTGGAGACATAGCAATCCATAGGTTTTAAGATACTTACTAGTCAGGTACATTCTTAGGCGTTTAATATGGGGTTTTGAGTGCATTTCGTTGAGCAAGGAGTAGCTCTTGTCTATTCCATATTTGGCTTAAGGAAATTTATCTGTGCTCATTTCAATCTCTGGTTTTATGCAGCACCCCAACTCACCTTTCCCCTTTAGCAAGCATAAGTTGGTTTTCTAAATTTGAGACCCTGTTCTGTTTTGGAATGCAGTTCCTCTGTATCCAAGTTTATATTCCGTGTATTAGTGATATCTTATGATGTTTCTTTTTCTGTGTGACTTATTTCAGTTAGAATCATCGTACCTGAATCCACTCATTATGCTGCTACGGGCCTGATGACATAGATTTCATTGCTGAGTGATACTGCATTGTACGTAAGTACCACAAGTTCTTTATCCATTTTTCACTTTCTGTGATATTGAACTTGTACGGAAAACGAGGTTTTTGTAAACGGAGGCGTCCCAAACGTTGGGGTGGCTGTGTCTTTTTGATTTTAATTTCCCTAAGCTATAGGACCATAAGTGGAAGTGCCCTAGGTTCTGTTGCTTTGTTTTTTAGATGTTTCAGGAAACACCATACACTTCTCCCGAGTGTCTGTTGGCAATTTACATCCCGCCCATCAGCATAACAAGGCTCCCAGTTCTCCATGGCCTGTCCTGCCTTTCTGGATTTTACACTTTTTTCAGATGGCCCTTTTGACCGGGGGGAAGTGAGACTTCATTGTAGTGCAGATTTCCTTTGCAAGCTTGCTTGGTTGGCCAAAAAGTGCGTATGCGTTCTTTCCTGAATATATTCAGGAAAAAACGCATACGCCCTTTTTGGCCAAGTGCATCATTGTGGACGTTCTGCCTCTTTTCCTATGCTTTCAATGCAATTCCAGTGTACCTCCTGAAATCGGTTTCCTGCAATTCTGCCCCGCTTTCAAGTCCTCTTTGCAGCGTTACTTCAATCAATTTTTGGACGATAGCTGTCATTTATAACTCTGCAGGTTTGTGAATTACAGTGCCCCTGAGCTCCTTTCTTCAACTTGCTTTCTTGTGACCTGGCCGCAACACCGCAGGATGGCTTCAGGCCCTAATCTGGTTCCGGCACGGCACGCTGAGCCTTTGGTTATTTCCTCTTCCTGGTGGGAAATGAGAGTTAAATTTGCCCGTCCAGACACCTCCAGCTAGTCTCTCATTGGTTCTCGCTATTCCTGTTCATCTTCCGCAGAAATTGCAAACTGGGCCAAACAGGAGGTTAAAGGCGCTGACTCTCCAAGTGGGGAGAGTGTTAGTAAAGCGTCTGGAATGTTGCACCCGAGTACCAGGGGAGGAAAACTGAGACATATTTGAACACGTCTCCCGTTCACATGGTTGATCATACTTGGCTTCCACATGCATGTTTTAGCTGAAGGAAGAATACCTTAAACCTGGAGAGTTAAGACCCGTGTAAAGGGTACCATGCAAAATGACTTCAAAGCGTCTTCATTTGCTCACCGAACCTCTCCAATCCTATCACTGCTGCGTTTATGGCCCTGTACACATGCTTGATTCTCTTTCGGAGACATAGCAATCCATAGGTTTTAAGATACTTACTAGTCAGATACATTCTTAGGCGTTTAATATGGGGTGTTGAGTCCATTTCGTTGAGCAAGGAGTAGCTCTTGTCTATTCCATATTTGGCTTAAGGAACTTTATCTGTGCTCATTTCAATCTCTGGTTTTATGCAGCACCCCAACTCACCTTTACCCTTAAGCAAGAATAAGTTGGTTTTCTAAATTTGAGACCCTGTTCTGTTTTGTAATTCAGTTCCTGGGTAGCCAAGTTTACATTCCGTGTATTACTGATATCTTATGATATTTCTTTTTCTGTGTGACTTATTTCAGTTAGAATCATCATACCTGAATCCACTCATTGTGCTGCTAAGGGCCTGATGACACAGATTTCATTGCTGCGTGATATTGCTTTGTAAGTAAATACCACAACTTCTTTATCCATTTTTCACTTTCTGCGATGTTGAACTTGTACTATAAACGAGGTTCTTGTCAACAGAGCCGTTCCAAACTTTGGGGTGGCTGTGTCTTTTTGATTTTAATTTCCCTAAGCTATAGGACCATAAGTGGAAGTGCCCTAGGTTCTGTTGCTTTGTTTTTTAGATGTTTCAGGAAACACCATACACTTCTCCCGAGTGGTTGTTGGCAATTTACATCCCGCCCATCAGCATAACAAGGCTCCCAGTTCTCCATGGCCTGTCCTGCCTTTCTGGATTTTACACTTTTTTCAGATGGTCCTTTTGACTGGGGGGAAGTGAGACTTCATTGTAGTGCAGATTTCCTTTGCAAGTTTGCTTGGTTGGCCAAAAAGGGCGTATGCGTTTTTTCCTGAATATATTCAGGAAAAAACGCATACGCCCTTTTTGGCCAAGTGCATCATTGTGGACGTTCTGCCTCTTTTCCTATGCTTTCAATGCAATTCCAGTCTACCTCCTGAAATCGGTTTCCTGCAATTCTGCCCCGCTTTCAAGTCCTCTTGGCAGCCTTACTTCAGTATATTTTTGGACGATAGCTGTCATTTATAACTCTGCAGGTTTGTGAATTACAGTGCCCCTGAGCTCCTTTCTTCAACTTGCTTTCTTGTGACCTGGCCGCAACACCGCTGGATGGCTTCAGGCCCTAATCTTGTTCCGGCATGGCACGCTGAGCCTTTGGTTAATTCCTCTTCCTGGTTGGAAATGAGAGTTAAATTTGCCCATCCAGACACCTCCAGCTAGTCGCTCATTGTTTCTCGCTATTCCTGTTCATCTTCCGCAGAAATTGCAAACTGGGCCAAACAGGAGGTTAAAGGGACTGACTCTCCAAGTCGGGAGAGTGTTAGTAAAGCGTCTGGAATGTTGCACCCGAGCACCAGGGTACGAAAACTGAGACACATTTGAACACGTCTCCTGATCACATGGTTGATCATACTCTAGGTTCCACATGCATGTTTTAGCTGAAGGAAGAATACCTTAAACCTGGGTAGTTGAAACCCATGGAATGGGTACCATGCAATATGACTTCAAAGGGTCTTCATTTGCTCACCGAACCTCTCCAATCTTATCACTGCTGCGTTTATGCCCCTGTACACATGCTTGATTCTCTTTCGGAGACATAGCAATCCATAGGTTTTAAGATACTTACTAGTCAGGTACATTCTTAGGCGTTTAATATGGGGTGTTGAGTCCATTTCGTTGAGCAAGGAGTAGCTCTTGTCTATTCCATATTTGGCTTAAGGAACTTTATCTGTGCTCATTTCAATCTCTGGTTTTATGCAGCACCCCAACTCAACTTTACCCTTAAGCAAGCATAAGTTGCTTTTCTAAATTTGAGACCCTGTTCTGTTCTGTAATTCAGTTCCTGTGTAGCCAAGTTTACATTCCGTGTATTACTCATATCTTATGATGTTTCTTTTTCTGTGTGACTTATTTCAGTTAGAATCATCATACCTGAATCCACGCATTGTGCTGCTAAGGGCCTGATGATATAGATTTCATTGCTGAGTGATATTGCTTTGTAAGTAAATACCACAACTTCTTTATCCATTTTTCACTTTCTGCGATGTTGAACTTGTACTGTAAACGAGGTTCTTGTAAACAGAGGCGTCCCAAACTTTGGGGTGACTGTGTCTTTTTGATTTTAATTTCCCTAAGCTATAGGACCATAAGTGGAAGTGCCCTAGGCTCTGTTGCTTTGTTTTTTAGATGTTTCAGGAAACACCATACACTTCTCCCGAGTGTCTGTTGGCAATTTACATCCCGCCCATCAGCATAACAAGGCTCCCAGTTCTCCATGGCCTGTCCTGCCTTTCTGGATTTTACACTTTTTTCAGATGGCCCTTTTGACCGGGGGGAAGTGAGACTTCATTGTAGTGCAGATTTCCTTTGCAAGCTTGCTTGGTTGGCCAAAAAGGGCATATGCGTTTTTTCCTGAATATATTCAGGATAAAACGAATATGCCCTTTTTGGCCAAGTGCATCATTCTGGACGTTCTGACTCTTTTCCTATGCTTTCAATGCAATTCCAGTCTACCTCCTGAAATTGGTTTCCTGCAATTCTGCCCCGCTTTCAAGTCCCCTTGGCAGCCTTACTTCAGTATATTTTTGGACGATAGCTGTCATTTATAACTCTGCAGGTTTGTGAATTACAGTGCCCCTGAGCTCCTTTCTTCAACTCGCTTTCTTGTGACCTGGCCGCAACACCGCAGGATGGCTTCAGGCCCTAATCTGGTTCCGGCACGGCACGCTGAGCCTTTGGTTAATTCCTCTTCCTGGTTGGAAATGAGAGTTAAATTTGCCCATCCAGACACCTCCAGCTAGTCTCTCATTGGTTCTCGCTATTCCTGTTCATCTTCCGCAGAAATTGCAAACTGGGCCAAACAGGAGGTTAAAGGGACTGACTCTCCATTCGGGAGAGTGTTAGTAAAGCGTCTGGAATGTTGCACCCGAGCACCAGGGTAAAAAAACTGAGACACATTTGAACACGTCTCCTGATCACATGGTTGATCATACTCTAGGTTCCACATGCATGTTTTAGCTGAAGGAAGAATACCTTAAACCTGGGTAGTTGAAACCCATGGAATGGGTACCATGAAATATGACTTCAAAGGGTCTTCATTTGCTCACTGAACTTCTCCAGTCCTATCACTGCTGCGTTTATGCCCCTGTACACATGCTTGATTCTCTTTCGGAGACATAGCAAACCATAGGTTTTAAGATACTTACTAGTCAGGTACATTCTTAGGCGTTTAATATGCGGTGTTGAGTCCATTTCGTTGAGCAAGGAGTAGCTCTTGTCTATTCCATATTTGGCTAAGGAACTTTATCTGTGCTCATTTCAATCTCTGGTTTTATGCAGCACCCGAACTCACCTTTACCCTTAAGCAAGCCTAAGTTCGTTTTCTAAATTTGAGACCCTGTTCTGTTCTGTAATTCAGTTCCTGTGTAGCCAAGTTTACATTCCGTGTATTACTGATATCTTATGATGTTTCTTTTTCTGTGTGACTTATTTCAGTTAGAATCATCATACATGAATCCACGCATTGTGCTGCTAAGGGCCTGATGACATAGATTTCATTGCTGAGTGATATTGCTTTGTAAGTAAATACCACAACTTCTTTATCCATTTTTCACTTTCTGATATGTTCAACTTGTACTGTAAACGAGGTTCTTGTAAACAGAGCCATCCCAAACTTTGGGGTTGCTGTGTCTTTTTGATTTTAATTTCCCTAAGCTATAGGACCATAAGTGGAAGTGCCCTAGGCTCTGTTGCTTTGTTTTTTAGATGTTTCAGGAAACACCATACACTTCTCCCGAGTGTCTGTTGGCAATTTACATCCCGCCCATCAGCATAACAAGGCTCCCAGTTCTCCATGGCCTGTCCTGCCTTTCTGGATTTTACACTTTTCTCAGCTGGCCCTTTTGACCGGGGGGAAGTGAGACTTCATTGTAGTGCAGATTTCCTTTGCAAGTTTGCTTGGTTGGCCAAAAAGTGTGTATGCGTTTTTTCCTGAATATATTCAGGATAAAACGCATACGCCCTTTTTGGCCAAGTGCATCATTGTGGATGTTGTGCCTCTTTTCCTATGCTTTCAATGCAATTCCAGTCTACCTCCTGAAATCGGTTTCCTGCAATTCTGCCCCACTTTGAAGTCCTCTTGGCAGCCTTACTTCAGTATATTTTTGGACGATAGCTGTCATTTATAACTCTGCAGGTTTGTGAATTACAGTGCCCCTGAGCTCCTTTCTTCAACTCGCTTTCTTGTGACCTGGCCGCAACACCGCAGGATGGCTTCAGGCCCTAATCTGGTTCCGGCACGGCATGCTGAGCCTTTGGTTAATTCCTCTTCCTGGTGGGAAATGAGAGTTAAATTTGCCCATCCAGACACCTCCAGCTAGTCTCTCATTGGTTCTCGCTATTCCTGTTCATCTTCCACAGAAATTGCAAACTGGGCCAAACAGGAGGTTAAAGGGACTAACTCTCCAAGTCGGGAGAGTGTTAGTAAAGCGTCTGGAATGTTGCACCCGAGTACCAGGGTACGAAAACTGAGACATATTTGAACACGTCTCCCGATCACATGGTTGATCATACTCTAGGTTCCACATGCATGTTTTAGCTGAAGGAAGAATACCTTAAACCTGGGTAGTTGAAACCCGTGGAAGGGGTACCATGCAATATGACTTCAAAGGGTCTTCATTTGCTCACCGAACCTCTCCAATCTTATCACTGCTGCGTTTATGCCCCTGTACACATGCTTGATTCTCTTTCGGAGACATAGCAATCCATAGGTTTTAAGATACTTACTAGTCAGGTACATTCTTAGGCGTTTAATATGGGGTGTTGAGTCCATTTCGTTGAGCAAGGAGTAGCTCTTGTCTATTCCATATTTGGCTTAAGGAACTTTATCTGTGTTCATTTCAATCTCTGGTTTTATGCAGCACCCCAACTCAACTTTACCCTTAAGCAAGCATAAGTTGGTTTTCTAAATTTGAGACCCTGTTCTGTTCTGTAATTCAGTTCCTGTCTAGCCAGGTTTACATTCCGTGTATTACTGATATCTTATGATGTTTCTTTTTCTGTGTGACTTATTTCAGTTAGAATCATCATACCTGAATCCACTCATTGTGCTGCTAAGGGCCTGATGACATAGATTTCATTGCTGAGTGATATTGCTTGTTAAGTAAATACCACAACTTCTTTATCCATTTTTCACTTTCTGCGATGTTGAACTTGTACTGTAAACGAGGTCATTGTAAACAGAGGCGTCCCAAACTTTGGGGTGGCTGTGTGTTTTTGATTTTAATTTCCCTAAGCTATAGGACCATAAGTGGAAGTGCCCTAGGCTCTGTTGCTTTGTTTTTTAGATGTTTCAGGAAACACCATACACTTCTCCCGAGTGTCTGTTGGCAATTTACATCCCGCCCATCAGCATAACAAGGCTCCCAGTTCTCCATGGCCTGTACTGCCTTTCTGGATTTTACACTTTTTTCAGATGGCCCATTTAACAGGGGGGAAGTGAGACTTCATTGTAGTGCAGATTTCCTTTGTAAGCTTGCTTGGTAGGCCAAAAAGCGCGTATGCGTTTTTTCCTGAATATATTCAGGATAAAACGAATATGCCCTTTTTGGCCAAGTGCATCATTCTGGACGTTCTGCCTCTTTTCCTATGCTTTCAATGCAATTCCAGTCTACCTCCTGAAATTGGTTTCCTGCAATTCTGCCCCGCTTTCAAGTCCCCTTGGCAGCCTTACTTCAGTATATTTTTGGACGATAGCTGTCATTTATAACTCTGCAGGTTTGTGAATTACAGTGCCCCTGAGCTCCTTTCTTCAACTCGCTTTCTTGTGACCTGGCCGCAACACCGCAGGATGGCTTCAGGCCCTAATCTGGTTCCGGCACGGCACGCTGAGCCTTTGGTTAATTCCTCTTCCTGGTTGGAAATGAGAGTTAAATTTGCCCATCCAGACACCTCCAGCTAGTCTCTCATTGGTTCTCCCTATTCCTGTTCATCTTCCGCAGAAATTGCAAACTGGGCCAAACAGGAGGTTAAAGGGACTGACTCTCCATTCGGGAGAGTGTTAGTAAAGCGTCTGGAATGTTGCACCCGAGCACCAGGGTAAAAAAACTGAGACACATTTGAACACGTCTCCTGATCACATGGTTGATCATACTCTAGGTTCCACATGCATGTTTTAGCTGAAGGAAGAATACCTTAAACCTGGGTAGTTGAAACCCATGGAATGGGTACCATGAAATATGACTTCAAAGGGTCTTCATTTGCTCACTGAACTTCTCCAGTCCTATCACTGCTGCGTTTATGCCCCTGTACACATGCTTGATTCTCTTTCGGAGACATAGCAAACCATAGGTTTTAAGATACTTACTAGTCAGGTACATTCTTAGGCGTTTAATATGCGGTGTTGAGTCCATTTCGTTGAGCAAGGAGTAGCTCTTGTCTATTCCATATTTGGCTAAGGAACTTTATCTGTGCTCATTTCAATCTCTGGTTTTATGCAGCACCCGAACTCACCTTTACCCTTAAGCAAGCCTAAGTTCGTTTTCTAAATTTGAGACCCTGTTCTGTTCTGTAATTCAGTTCCTGTGTAGCCAAGTTTACATTCCGTGTATTACTGATATCTTATGATGTTTCTTTTTCTGTGTGACTTATTTCAGTTAGAATCATCATACATGAATCCACGCATTGTGCTGCTAAGGGCCTGATGACATAGATTTCATTGCTGAGTGATATTGCTTTGTAAGTAAATACCACAACTTCTTTATCCATTTTTCACTTTCTGATATGTTCAACTTGTACTGTAAACGAGGTTCTTGTAAACAGAGCCATCCCAAACTTTGGGGTTGCTGTGTCTTTTTGATTTTAATTTCCCTAAGCTATAGGACCATAAGTGGAAGTGCCCTAGGCTCTGTTGCTTTGTTTTTTAGATGTTTCAGGAAACACCATACACTTCTCCCGAGTGTCTGTTGGCAATTTACATCCCGCCCATCAGCATAACAAGGCTCCCAGTTCTCCATGGCCTGTCCTGCCTTTCTGGATTTTACACTTTTCTCAGCTGGCCCTTTTGACCGGGGGGAAGTGAGACTTCATTGTAGTGCAGATTTCCTTTGCAAGTTTGCTTGGTTGGCCAAAAAGTGTGTATGCGTTTTTTCCTGAATATATTCAGGATAAAACGCATACGCCCTTTTTGGCCAAGTGCATCATTGTGGACGTTCTGCCTCTTTTCCTATGCTTTCAATGCAATTCCAGTCTACCTCCTGAAATCGGTTTCCTGCAATTCTGCCCCACTTTGAAGTCCTCTTGGCAGCCTTACTTCAGTATATTTTTGGACGATAGCTGTCATTTATAACTCTGCAGGTTTGTGAATTACAGTGCCCCTGAGCTCCTTTCTTCAACTCGCTTTCTTGTGACCTGGCCGCAACACCGCAGGATGGCTTCAGGCCCTAATCTGGTTCCGGCACGGCATGCTGAGCCTTTGGTTAATTCCTCTTCCTGGTGGGAAATGAGAGTTAAATTTGCCCATCCAGACACCTCCAGCTAGTCTCTCATTGGTTCTCGCTATTCCTGTTCATCTTCCACAGAAATTGCAAACTGGGCCAAACAGGAGGTTAAAGGGACTAACTCTCCAAGTCGGGAGAGTGTTAGTAAAGCGTCTGGAATGTTGCACCCGAGTACCAGGGTACGAAAACTGAGACATATTTGAACACGTCTCCCGATCACATGGTTGATCATACTCTAGGTTCCACATGCATGTTTTAGCTGAAGGAAGAATACCTTAAACCTGGGTAGTTGAAACCCGTGGAAGGGGTACCATGCAATATGACTTCAAAGGGTCTTCATTTGCTCACCGAACCTCTCCAATCTTATCACTGCTGCGTTTATGCCCCTGTACACATGCTTGATTCTCTTTCGGAGACATAGCAATCCATAGGTTTTAAGATACTTACTAGTCAGGTACATTCTTAGGCGTTTAATATGGGGTGTTGAGTCCATTTCGTTGAGCAAGGAGTAGCTCTTGTCTATTCCATATTTGGCTTAAGGAACTTTATCTGTGCTCATTTCAATCTCTGGTTTTATGCAGCACCCCAACTCAACTTTACCCTTAAGCAAGCATAAGTTGGTTTTCTAAATTTGAGACCCTGTTCTGTTCTGTAATTCAGTTCCTGTGTAGCCAGGTTTACATTCCGTGTATTACTGATATCTTATGATGTTTCTTTTTCTGTGTGACTTATTTCAGTTAGAATCATCATACCTGAATCCACTCATTGTGCTGCTAAGGGCGTGATGACATAGATTTCATTGCTGAGTGATATTGCTTGTTAAGTAAATACCACAACTTCTTTATCCATTTTTCACTTTCTGCGATGTTGAACTTGTACTGTAAACGAGGTCATTGTAAACAGAGGCGTCCCAAACTTTGGGGTGGCTGTGTGTTTTTGATTTTAATTTCCCTAAGCTATAGGACCATAAGTGGAAGTGCCCTAGGCTCTGTTGCTTTGTTTTTTAGATGTTTCAGGAAACACCATACACTTCTCCCGAGTGTCTGTTGGCAATTTACATCCCGCCCATCAGCATAACAAGGCTCCCAGTTCTCCATGGCCTGTACTGCCTTTCTGGATTTTACACTTTTTTCAGATGGCCCATTTAACAGGGGGGAAGTGAGACTTCATTGTAGTGCAGATTTCCTTTGTAAGCTTGCTTGGTAGGCCAAAAAGCGCGTATGCGTTTTTTCCTGAATATATTCAGGATAAAACGAATATGCCCTTTTTGGCCAAGTGCATCATTCTGGACGTTCTGCCTCTTTTCCTATGCTTTCAATGCAATTCCAGTCTACCTCCTGAAATTGGTTTCCTGCAATTCTGCCCCGCTTTCAAGTCCCCTTGGCAGCCTTACTTCAGTATATTTTTGGACGATAGCTGTCATTTATAACTCTGCAGGTTTGTGAATTACAGTGCCCCTGAGCTCCTTTCTTCAACTCGCTTTCTTGTGACCTGGCCGCAACACCGCAGGATGGCTTCAGGCCCTAATCTGGTTCCGGCACGGCACGCTGAGCCTTTGGTTAATTCCTCTTCCTGGTTGGAAATGAGAGTTAAATTTGCCCATCCAGACACCTCCAGCTAGTCTCTCATTGGTTCTCGCTATTCCTGTTCATCTTCCGCAGAAATTGCAAACTGGGCCAAACAGGAGGTTAAAGGGACTGACTCTCCATTCGGGAGAGTGTTAGTAAAGCGTCTGGAATGTTGCACCCGAGCACCAGGGTAAAAAAACTGAGACACATTTGAACACGTCTCCTGATCACATGGTTGATCATACTCTAGGTTCCACATGCATGTTTTAGCTGAAGGAAGAATACCTTAAACCTGGGTAGTTGAAACCCATGGAATGGGTACCATGAAATATGACTTCAAAGGGTCTTCATTTGCTCACTGAACTTCTCCAGTCCTATCACTGCTGCGTTTATGCCCCTGTACACATGCTTGATTCTCTTTCGGAGACATAGCAAACCATAGGTTTTAAGATACTTACTAGTCAGGTACATTCTTAGGCGTTTAATATGCGGTGTTGAGTCCATTTCGTTGAGCAAGGAGTAGCTCTTGTCTATTCCATATTTGGCTAAGGAACTTTATCTGTGCTCATTTCAATCTCTGGTTTTATGCAGCACCCGAACTCACCTTTACCCTTAAGCAAGCCTAAGTTCGTTTTCTAAATTTGAGACCCTGTTCTGTTCTGTAATTCAGTTCCTGTGTAGCCAAGTTTCCATTCCGTGTATTACTGATATCTTATGGTGTTTCTTTTTCTGTGTGACTTATTTCAGTTAGAATCATCATACATGAATCCACGCATTGTGCTGCTAAGGGCCTGATGACATAGATTTCATTGCTGAGTGATATTGCTTTGTAAGTAAATACCACAACTTCTTTATCCATTTTTCACTTTCTGATATGTTCAACTTGTACTGTAAACGAGGTTCTTGTAAACAGAGCCATCCCAAACTTTGGGGTTGCTGTGTCTTTTTGATTTTAATTTCCCTAAGCTATAGGACCATAAGTGGAAGTGCCCTAGGCTCTGTTGCTTTGTTTTTTAGATGTTTCAGGAAACACCATACACTTCTCCAGAGTGTCTGTTGGCAATTTACATCCCGCCCATCAGCATAACAAGGCTCCCAGTTCTCCATGGCCTGTCCTGCCTTTCTGGATTTTACACTTTTCTCAGCTGGCCCTTTTGACCGGGGGGAAGTGAGACTTCATTGTAGTGCAGATTTCCTTTGCAAGTTTGCTTGGTTGGCCAAAAAGTGTGTATGCGTTTTTTCCTGAATATATTCAGGAAAAAACGCATACGCCCTTTTTGGCCAAGTGCATCATTGTGGACGTTCTGCCTCTTTTCCTATGCTTTCAATGCAATTCCAGTCTACCTCCTGAAATCGGTTTCCTGCAATTCTGCCCCACTTTGAAGTCCTCTTGGCAGCCTTACTTCAGTATATTTTTGGACGATAGCTGTCATTTATAACTCTGCAGGTTTGTGAATTACAGTGCCCCTGAGCTCCTTTCTTCAACTCGCTTTCTTGTGACCTGGCCGCAACACCGCAGGATGGCTTCAGGCCCTAATCTGGTTCCGGCACGGCACGCTGAGCCTTTGGTTAATTCCTCTTCCTGGTGGGAAATGAGAGTTAAATTTGCCCATCCAGACACCTCCAGCTAGTCTCTCATTGGTTCTCTCTATTCCTGTTCATCTTCCACAGAAATTGCAAACTGGGCCAAACAGGAGGTTAAAGGGACTAACTCTCCAAGTCGGGAGAGTGTTAGTAAAGCGTCTGGAATGTTGCACCCGAGTACCAGGGTACGAAAACTGAGACATATTTGAACACGTCTCCCGATCACATGGTTGATCATACTCTAGGTTCCACATGCATGTTTTAGCTGAAGGAAGAATACCTTAAACCTTGGTAGTTGAAACCCGTGGAAGGGGTACCATGCAATATGACTTCAAAGGGTCTTCATTTGCTCACCGAACCTCTCCAATCTTATCACTGCTGCGTTTATGCCCCTGTACACATGCTTGATTCTCTTTCGGAGACATAGCAATCCATAGGTTTTAAGATACTTACTAGTCAGGTACATTCTTAGGCGTTTAATATGGGGTGTTGAGTCCATTTCGTTGAGCAAGGAGTAGCTCTTGTCTATTCCATATTTGGCTTAAGGAACTTTATCTGTGCTCATTTCAATCTCTGGTTTTATGCAGCACCCCAACTCAACTTTACCCTTAAGCAAGCATAAGTTGGTTTTCTAAATTTGAGACCCTGTTCTGTTCTGTAATTCAGTTCCTGTGTAGCCAAGTTTACATTCCGTGTATTACTCATATCTTATGATGTTTCTTTTTCTGTGTGACTTATTTCAGTTAGAATCATCATACCTGAATCCACTCATTGTGCTGCTAAGGGCCTGATGACATAGATTTCATTGCTGAGTGATATTGCTTGTTAAGTAAATACCACAACTTCTTTATCCATTTTTCACTTTCTGCGATGTTGAACTTGTACTGTAAACGAGGTCATTGTAAACAGAGGCGTCCCAAACTTTGGGGTGGCTGTGTGTTTTTGATTTTAATTTCCCTAAGCTATAGGACCATAAGTGGAAGTGCCCTAGGCTCTGTTGCTTTGTTTTTTAGATGTTTCAGGAAACACCATACACTTCTCCCGAGTGTCTGTTGGCAATTTACATCCCGCCCATCAGCATAACAAGGCTCCCAGTTCTCCATGGCCTGTCCTGCCTTTCTGGATTTTACACTTTTTTCAGATGGCCCATTTAACAGGGGGGAAGTGAGACTTCATTGTAGTGCAGATTTCCTTTGTAAGCTTGCTTGGTAGGCCAAAAAGCGCGTATGCGTTTTTTCCTGAATATATTCAGGAAAAAACGCATACGCCCTTTTTGGCCAAGTGCATCATTGTGGACGTTCTGCCTCTTTTCCTATGCTTTCAATGCAATTCCAGTCTACCTCCTGAAATCGGTTTCCTGCAATTCTGCCCCGCTTTCAAGTCCCCTTGGCAGCCTTACTTCAGTATATTTTTGGACGATAGCTGTCATTTATAACTCTGCAGGTTTGTGAATTACAGTGCCCCTGAGCTCCTTTCTTCAACTCGCTTTCCTGTGACCTGGCCGCAACACCGCAGGATGGCTTCAGGCCCTAATCTGGTTCCGGCACGGCACGCTGAGCCTTTGGTTAATTCCTCTTCCTGGTTGGAAATGAGAGTTAAATTTGCCCATCCAGACACCTCCAGCTAGTCTCTCATTGGTTCTCGCTATTCCTGTTCATCTTCCGCAGAAATTGCAAACTGGGCCAAACAGGAGGTTAAAGGGACTGACTCTCCATTCGGGAGAGTGTTAGTAAAGCGTCTGGAATGTTGCACCCGAGCACCAGGGTACGAAAACTGAGACACGTTTGAACACGTCTCCTGATCACATGGTTGATCATACTCTAGGTTCCACATGCATGTTTCAGCTGAAGGAAGAATACCTTAAACCTGGGTAGTTGAAACCCATGGAATGGGTACCATGAAATATGACTTCAAAGGGTCTTCATTTGCTCACTGAACTTCTCCAATCCTATCACTGCTGCGTTTATGCCCCTGTACACATGCTTGATTCTCTTTCGGAGACATAGCAATCCATAGGTTTTAAGATACTTACTAGTCAGGTACATTCTTAGGCGTTTAATATGCGGTGTTGAGTCCATTTCGTTGAGCAAGGAGTAGCTCTTGTCTATTCCATATTTGGCTAAGGAACTTTATCTGTGCTCATTTCAATCTCTGGTTTTATGCAGCACCCCAACTCACCTTAACCCTTAAGCAAGCCTAAGTTCGTTTTCTAAATTTGAGACCCTGTTCTGTTCTGTAATTCAGTTCCTGTGTAGCCAAGTTTACATTCCGTGTATTACTGATATCTTATGATGTTTCTTTTTCTGTGTGAATTATTTCCGTTAGAATCATCATACCTGAATCCAGGCATTGTGCTGCTAAGGGCCTGATGACATAGATTTCATTGCTGAGTGATATTGCTTTGTAAGTAAATACCACAACTTCTTTATCCATTTTTCACTTTCTGCGATGTTGAACTTGTACTGTAAACGAGGTTCTTGTAAACAGAGCCGTCCCAAACTTTGGGGTTGCTGTGTCTTTTTGATTTTAATTTCCCTAAGCTATAGGACCATAAGTGGAAGTGCCCTAGGCTCTGTTGCTTTGTTTTTTAGATGTTTCAGGAAACACCATACACTTCTCCCGAGTGTCTGTTGGCAATTTACATCCCGCCAATCAGCATAACAAGGCTCCCAGTTCTCCATGGCCTGTCCTGCCTTTCTGGATTTTACACTTTTTTCAGATGGCCCTTTTGACTGGGGGGAAGTGAGACTTCATTGTAGTGCAGATTTCCTTTGCAAGCTTGCTTGGTTGGCCAAAAAGGGCGTATGCGTTTTTTCCTGAATATATTCAGGAAAAAACGCATACGCCTTTTTTGGCCAAGTGCATCATTGTGGACGTTCTGCCTCTTTTCCTATGCTTTCAATGCAATTCCAGTCTACCTCCTGAAATCGGTTTCCTGCAATTCTGCCCCGCTTTCAAGTCCTCTTGGCAGCCTTACTTCAGTATATTTTTGGACGATAGCTGTCATTTATAACTCTGCAGGTTTGTGAATTACAGTGCCCCTGAGCTCCTTTCTTCAACTCACTTTCTTGTGACCTGGCCGCAACACCGCAGGATGGCTTCAGGCCCTAATCTTGTTCCGGCACGGCACGCTGAGCCTTTGGTTAATTCCTCTTCCTGGTGGGAAATGAGAGTTAAATTTGCCCATCCAGACACCTCCAGCTAGTCTCTCATTGGTTCTCGCTATTCCTGTTCATCTTCCGCAGAAATTGCAAACTGGGCCAAACAGGAGGTTAAAGGGACTGACTCTCCAAGTCGGGAGAGTGTTAGTAAAGCGTCTGGAATGTTGCACCCGAGTACCAGGGTACGAAAACTGAGACATATTTGAACACGTCTCCCGATCACATGGTTGATCATATTCTAGGTTCCACATGCATGTTTTAGCTGAAGGAAGAATACCTTAAACCTGGGTAGTTGAAACCCGTGGAATGGGTACCATGCAATATGACTTCAAAGGGTCTTCATTTGCTCACCGAACCTCTCCAATCCTATCACTGCTACGTTTATGCCCCTGTACACATGCTTCGTTCTCTTTCCGAGACATAGCAATCCATAGGTTTTAAGATACTTACTAGTCAGGTACATTCTTAGGCGTTTAATATGCGGTGTTGAGTCCATTTCGTTGAGCAATGAGTAGCTCTTGTCTATTCCATATTTGGCTTAAGGAACTTTATCTGTGCTCATTTCAATCTCTGGTTTTATGCAGCACCCCAACTCACCTTTCCCCTTAAGCAAGCATAAGTTGGTTTTCTAAATTTGAGACCCTGTTCTGTTCTGTAATTCAGTTCCTGTGTAGCCAAGTTTACATTCCGTGTATTAGTGATATCTTATGATGTTTCTTTTTCTGTGTGACTTATTTCAGTTAGAATCATCGTACCTGAATCCACTCATTATGCTACTACAGGCCTGATGACATAGATTTCATTGCTGAGTGATACTGCATTGTACGTAAGTAACACAAGTTCTTTATCCATTTTTCACTTTCTGTGATATTGAACTTGTACGGTAAACGAGGTTCCTGTAAACAGAGGCATCCCAAACTTTGGGGTGTCTGTGTCTTTTTGATTTTAATTTCCCTAAGCTATAGGACCATAAGTGGAAGTGCCGTAGGCTCTGTTGCTTTGTTTTTTAGATGTTTCAGGAAACACCATACACTTCTCCCGAGTGTTTGTTGACAATTTACATCCCGCCCATCAGCATAACAAGGCTCCCAGTTCTCCATGGCCTGTCCTGCCTTTCTGGATTTTACACTTTTTTCAGATGGCCTTTTTGACCGGGGGGAAGTGAGACTTCATTGTAGTGCAGATTTCCTTTGCAAGCTTGCTTGGTTGGCCAAAAAGGGCGTATGCGTTTTTTCCTGAATATATTCAGGAAAAAACGCATACGCCCTTTTTGGCCAAGTGCATCATTGTGGACGTTCTGCCTCTTTTCCTATGCTTTCAATGCAATTCCAGTCTACCTCCTGAAATCGGTTTCCTGCAATTCTGCCCCGCTTTCAAGTCCTCTTGGCAGCCTTACTTCAGTATATTTTTGGACGATAGCTGTCGTTTATAACTCTGCAGGTTAGTGAATTACAGTGCCCCTGAGCTCCTTTCTTCAACTCACTTTCTTGTGACCTGGCCGCAACACCGCAGGATGGCTTCAGGCCCTAATATGGTTCCGGCACGGCACGCTGAGCCTTTGGTTAATTCCTCTTCCTGGTTGGAAATGAGAGTTAAATTTGCCCGTCGAGACACCTCCAGCTAGTCTTTCATTGGTTCTCGCTATTCCTATTCATCTTCCGCAGAAATTGCAAACTGGGCCAAACAGGAGGTTAAAGGGACTGACTCTCCAAGTCGGGAGAGTGTTAGTAAAGCGTCTGGAATGTTGCACCCGAGTACCAGGGTACGAAAACTGAGACATATTTGAACACGTCTCCCGATCACATGGTTGATCATACTCTAGGTTCCACATGCATGTTTTAGCTGAAGGAAGAATACCTTAAACCTGGGTAGTTGAAACCCGTGGAATGGGTACCATGCAGTATGACTTCAAAGGGTGTTCATTTGTTCACCGAACCTCTCCAATCCTATCACTGCTGCGTTTATGCACCTGTATACATGCTTGATTCTCTTTCGGAGACATAGCAATCCATAGGTTTTAAGATACTTACTAGTCAGGTACATTCTTAGGCGTTTAATATGCGGTGTTGAGTCCATTTCGTTGAGCAAGGAGTAGCTCTTGTCTATTCCATATTTGGCTTAAGGAACTTTATCTGTGCTCATTTCGATCTCTGGTTTTATGCAGCACCCCAACTCAACTTTCCCCTTAAGCAAGCATAAGTTGGTTTTCTAAATTTGAGACCTTGTTCTGTTCTGTAATTCAGTTCCTGTGTAGCCAAGTTTACATTCTGTGTATTACTGATATCTTATGATGTTTATTTTTCTGTGTGACTTATTTCAGTTAGAATCATCATACCTGAATCCACTCATTGTGCTGCTAAGGGCCTGATGACATAGATTCCATTGCTGAGTGATATTGCTTTGTAAGTAAATACCACAACTTCTTTATCCATTTTTCACTTTCTGCGATGTTGAACTTGTACGGTAAACGAGGTTCTTGTAAACAGAGGCGTCCCAAACTTTGGGGTGGCTGTGTCTTTTTGATTTTAATTTCCCTAAGCTATAGGACCATAAGTGGAAGTGCCCTAGGCTCTGTTGCTTTGTTTTTTAGATGTTTCAGGAAACACCATACACTTCTCCCAAGTGTCTGTTGGCAATTTACATCCTGCCCATCAGCATAACAAGGCTCCCAGTTCTCCATGGCCTGTCTTGCCTTTCTGGATTTTACACTTTTTTCAGATGGCCCTTTTGACCGTGGGGAAGTGAGACTTCATTGTAGTGCAGATTTCCTTTGAAAGCTTGCTTGGTTGGCCAAAAAGGGCGTATGCTTTTTTTCCTGAATATGTTCAGGAAAAAACGCATACGCCCTCTTTGACCAAGTGCATCATGGTGGACGTTCTGCCTCTTTTCCTATGCTTTCAATGCAATTCCAGTCTACCTCCTGAAATCGGTTTCCTGCAATTCTGCCCCGCTTTCAAGTCCTCTTGGCAGCCTTACTTCAGTATATTTTTGGAAGATAGCTGTCATTTATAACTCTGCAGGTTTGTGAATTACAGTGCCCCTGAGCTCCTCTCTTCAACTCGCTTTGTTGTGAGCTGGCCGCAACACCGCTGGATGGCTTCAGGCCCTAATCTGGTTCCGGCACGGCACGCTGAGCCTTTGGTTAATTCCTCTTCCTGGTGGGAAATGAGAGTTAAATTTGCCCGTCCAGACACCTCCAGCTAGTCTCTCATTGGTTCTCCCTATTCCTGTTCATCTTCCGCAGAAATTACAAACTGGGCCAAACAGGAGGTTAAAGGGACTGACTCTCCAAGTCGGGAGAGTGTTAGTAAAGCGTCTGGAATGTTGCACCCGAGTACCAGGGGAGGAAAACTGAGACATATTTGAACACGTCTCCCGTTCACACGGTTGATTATACTCTGGGTTCCACATGCATGTTTTAGCTGAAGGAAGAATACCTTAAACCTGGGTAGTTGAAAGCCGTGGAATGGGTACCATGCAATATGACTTCAAAGGGTCTTCATTTGCTCACCGAACCTCTCCAATCTTATCACTGCTGCGTTTATGCCCCTGTACACATGCTTGATTCTCTTTCGGAGACATAGCAATCCATAGGTTTTAAGATACTTACTAGTCAGGTACATTCTTAGGCGTTTAATATGGGGTGTTGAGTCCATTTCGTTGAGAAAGGAGTAGCTCTTGTCTATTCCATATTTGGCTTAAGGAACTTTATCTGTGCTCATTTCAATCTCTGGTTTTATGCAGCACCCCAACTCACCTTTCCCCTTAAGCAAGCATAAGTTGATTTTCTAAATTTGAGACCCTGTTCTGTTCTGTAATTCAGTTCCTGTGTAGCCAAGTTTCCATTCCGTGTATTAGTGATATCTTATGATGTTTCTTTTTCTGTGTGACTTATTTCAGTTAGAATCATTGTACCTGAATCCACTCATTATGCTGCTACGGGCCTGATGACATAGATTTCATTGCTGAGTGATACTGCATTGTACGTAAGTAACACAAGTTCTTTATCCATTTTTCACTTTCTGTGATATTGAACTTGTATGGGAAACGAGGTTCTTGTAAACAGAGGCGTCCCAAACTTTGGGGTGGCTGTGTCTTTTTGATTTTAACTTCCCTAAGCTATAGGACCATAAGTGGAAGTGCCCTAGGCTCTGTTGCTTTGTTTTTTAGATGTTTCAGGAAACACCATACACTTCTCCCGAGTGTCTGTTGGCAATTTACATCCCGCCCATCAGCATAACAAGGCTCCCAGTTCTCCATGGCCTGTCCTGCCTTTCTGGATTTTACACTTTTTTCAGATGGCCCTTTTGACCGGGGGGAAGTGAGACTTCATTGTAGTGCAGATTTCCTTTGCAAGCTTGCTTGGTTGGCCAAAAAGGGCGTATGCGTTTTTTCCTGAATATATTCAGGAAAAAAACGCATACGCCCTTTTTGGCCAAGTGCATCATTGTGGACGTTCTGCCTCTTTTCCTATGCTTTCAATGCAATTCCAGTCTACCTCCTGAAATCGGTTTCCTGCAATTCTGCCCCGCTTTCAAGTCCTCTTGGCAGCCTTACTTCAGTCTATTTTTGGACGATAGCTGTCATTTATAACTCTGCAGGTTTCTCAGTTGCAGTGCCCCTGAGCTCCTTTCTTCAACTCGCTTTCTTGTGACCTGGCCGCAACACCGCAGGATGGCTTCAGGCCCTAATCTGGTTCCGGCACGGCACGCTGAGCCTTTGGTTATTTCCTCTTCCTGGTGGGAAATGAGAGTTAAATTTGCCCGTCCAGACACCTCCAGCTAGTCTCTCATTGGTTCTCGCTATTCCTGTTCATCTTCCGCAGAAATTGCAAACTGGGCCAAACAGGAGGTTAAAGGGACTGACTCTCCAAGTCAGGAGAGTGTTAGTAAAGCGTCTGGAATGTTGCACCCGAGTACCAGGGTACGAAAACTGAGACATATTTGAACACGTCTCCCGATCACATGGTTGATCATACTCTAGGTTCCACATGCATGTTTTAGCTGAAGGAAGAATACCTTAAACCTGGGTAGTTGAAACCCGTGGAATGGGAACCATGCAATATGACTTCAAAGGGTGTTCATTTGCTCACCGAACCTCTCCAATCCTATCACTGCTGCGTTTATGCCCTTGTACACATGCTTGATTCTCTTTCGGAGATATAGCAATCCATAGGTTTAAAGATACTTACTAGTCAGGTACATTCTTAGGCGTTTAATATGTGGTGTTGAGTCCATTTCATTGAGCAAGGAGTAGCTCTTGTCTATTCCATATTTGGCTTAAGGAACTTTATCTGTGCTCATTTCAATCTCTGGTTTTATGCAGCACCCCAACTCACCTTTGCCCTTAAGCAAGCATAAGTTGGTTTTCTAAATTTGAGACCCTGTTCTTTTCTGTAATTCAGTTCCTGTGTAGCCAAGTTTACATTCCGTGTATTACTGATATCTTATGATGTTTCTTTTTCTGTGTGACTTATTTCAGTTAGAATCATCATACCTGAATCCACTCATTGTGCTGCTAAGGGCCTGATGACAGAGATTTCATTGCTGAGTGATACTGCATTGTACCTAAGTACCACAAGTTCTTTATCCATTTTTTCACTTTCTGTGATATTGAACTTGTATGGAAAACGAGGTTCTTGTAAACAGAGGCGTCGCAAACATTGGGGTGGCTGTGTCTTTTTGATTTTAATTTCCCTAAGCTATAGGACCATAAGTGGAAGTGCCCTAGGCTCTGTTGCTTTGTTTTTTAGATGTTTCAGGAAACACCATACACTTCTCCCGAGTGTCTGTTGGCAATTTACATCCAGCCCATCAGCATAACAAGGCTCCCAGTTCTCCATAGCCTGTCTTGCCTTTCTGGATTTTACACTTTTTTCAGATGGCCCTTTTGACCGGGGGGAAGTGAGACTTCATTGTAGTGCAGATTTCCTTTGAAAGCTTGCTTGGTTGGCCAAAAAGGGCGTATGCGTTTTTTCCTGAATATATTCAGGAAAAAACGCATACGCCCTTTTTGGCCAAGTGCATCATGGTGGACGTTCTGCCTCTTTTCCTATGCTTTCAATGCAATTCCAGTCTACCTCCTGAAATCGGTTTCCTGCAATTCTGCCCCGCTTTCAAGTCCTCTTGGCAGCCTTACTTCAGTATATTTTTGGAAGATAGCTGTCATTTATAACTCTGCAGGTTTGTGAATTACAGTGCCCCTGAGCTCCTCTCTTCAACTCGCTTTGTTTTCAGCTGGCCGCAACACCGCTGGATGGCTTCAGGCCCTAATCTGGTTCCGGCACGGCACGCTGAGCCTTTGGTTAATTCCTCTTCCTGGTGGGAAATGAGAGTTAAATTTGCCCGTCCAGACACCTCCAGCTAGTCTCTCATTGGTTCTCCCTATTCCTGTTCATCTTCCGCAGAAATTGCAAACTGGGCCAAACAGGAGGTTAAAGGGACTGACTCTCCAACCGGGGAGAGTGTTAGTAAAGCGTCTGGAATGTTGCACCCGAGTACCAGGGGAGGAAAACTGAGACATATTTGAACACGTCTCCCGTTCACACGGTTGATCATACTCTGGGTTCCACATGCATGTTTCAGCTGAAGGAAGAATACCTTAAACCTGGAGAGTTGAGACCCGTGTAATGGGTACCATGCAATATGACTTCAAAGGGTCTTCATTTGCTCACCGAACCTCTCCAATCTTATCACTGCTGCGTTTATGCCCCTGTACACATGCTTGATTCTCTTTCGGAGACATAGCAATCCATAGGTTTTAAGATACTTACGAGTCAGGTACATTCTTAGGCGTTTAATATGGGGTGTTGAGTCCATTTCGTTGAGAAAGGAGTAGCTCTTGTCTATTCCATATTTGGCTTAAGGAACTTTATCTGTGCTCATTTCAATCTCTGGTTTTATGCAGCACCCCAACTCACCTTTCCCCTTAAGCAAGCATAAGTTGGTTTTCTAAATTTGAGACCCTGTTCTGTTTTGGAATTCAGTTCCTGTGTAGCCAAGTTTACATTCCGTGTATTAGTGATATCTTATGATGTTTCTTTTTCTGTGTGACTTATTTCAGTTAGAATCATTGTACCTGAATCCACTCATTATGCTGCTACGGGCCTGATGACATAGATTTCATTGCTGAGTGATACTGCATTGTACGTAAGTAACACAAGTTCTTTATCCATTTTTCACTTTCTGTGATATTGAACTTGTATGGGAAACGAGGTTCTTGTAAACAGAGGCGTCCCAAACTTTGGGGTGGCTGTGTCTTTTTGAGTTTAACTTCCCTAAGCTATAGGACCATAAGTGGAAGTGCCCTAGGCTCTGTTGCTTTGTTTTTTAGATGTTTCAGGAAACACCATACACTTCTCCCAAGTGTCTGTTGGCAATTTACATCCCGCCCATCAGCATAACAAGGCTCCCAGTTCTCCATGGCCTGTCCTGCCTTTCTGGATTTTACACTTTTTTCAGATGGCCCTTTTGACTGGGGGGAAGTGAGACTTCATTGTAGTGCAGATTTCCTTTGCAAGCTTGCTTGGTTGGCCAAAAAGGGCGTATGCGTTTTTTCCTGAATATATTCAGGAAAAAACGCATACGCACTTTTTGGCCAAGTGCATCATTGTGGACGTTCTGCCTCTTTTCCTATGCTTTCAATGCAATTCCAGTCTACCTCCTGAAATCGGTTTCCTGCAATTCTGCCCCGCTTTCAAGTCCTCTTGGCAGCCTTACTTCAGTATATTTTTGGACGATAGCTGTCATTTATAACTCTGCAGGTTTGTGAATTACAGTGCCCCTGAGCTCCTTTCTTCAACTCACTTTCTTGTGACCTGGCCGCAACACCGCAGGATGGCTTCAGGCCCTAATCTGGTTCCGGCACGGCACGCTGAGCCTTTGGTTAATTCCTCTTCCTGGTTGGAAATGAGAGTTAAATTTGCCCGTCCAGACACCTCCAGCTAGTCTCTCATTGGTTCTCGCTATTCCTGTTCATCTTCCGCAGAAATTGCAAACTGGGCCAAACAGGAGGTTAAAGGGACTGACTCTCCAGGTCGGGAGAGTGTTAGTAAAGCGTCTGGAATGTTGCACCCGAGTACCAGGGTACGAAAACTGAGACATATTTGAACACGTCTCCCGATCACATGGTTGATCATACTCTAGGTTCCACATGCATGTTTTAGCTGAAGGAAGAATACCTTAAACCTTGGTAGTTGAAACCCGTGGAATGGGTACCATGCAATATGACTTCAAAGGGTCTTCATTTGCTCACTGAACCTCTCCAATCCTATCACTGCTGCGTTTATGTCCCTGTACACATGCTTGGTTCTCTTTTGGAGACATAGCAATCCATAGGTTTTAAGATACTTACTAGTCAGGTACATTCTTAGGCGTTTAATATGGGGTGTTGAGTCCATTTCGTTGAGCAAGGAGTAGCTCTTGTCTATTCCATATTTGGCTTAAGGAACTTTATCTGTGCTCATTTCAATCTCTGGTTTTATGCAGCACCCCAACTCACCTTTCCCCTTAAGCAAGCATAAGTTGGTTTTCTAAATTTGAGACCCTGTTCTGTTTTGGAATTCAGTTCCTGTGTAGCCAAGTTTACATTCCGTGTATTAGTGATATCTTATGATGTTTCTTTTTCTGTGTGACTTATTTCAGTTAGAAGCATCGTACCTGAATCCACTCATTATGCTGCTATGGGCCTGATGACATAGATTTCATTGCTGAGTGATACTGCATTGTACGTAAGTAACACAAGTTCTTTATCCATTTTTCACTTTCTGTGATATTGAACTTGTACGGTAAACGAGGTTCTTGTAAACAGAGGAATCCCAAACTTTGGGGTGGCTGTGTCTTTTTGATTTTAATTTCCCTAAGCTATAGGTCCATAAGTGGAAGTGCCGTAGGCTCTGTTGCTTTGTTTTTTAGATGTTTCAGGAAACACCATACACTTCTCCGGAGTGTTTGTTGGCAATTTACATCCCGCCCATCAGCATAACAAGGCTCCCAGTTCTCCATGGCCTGTCCTGCCTTTCTGGATTTTACACTTTTTTCAGATGGCCCTTTTGACTGGGGGGAAGTGAGACTTCATTGTAGTGCAGATTTCCTTTGCAAGCTTGCTTGGTTGGCCAAAAAGGGCGTATGCGTTTTTTCCTGAATATATTCAGGAAAAAACGCATACGCTCTTTTTGGCCAAGTGCATCATTGTGGACGTTCTGCCTCTTTTCCTATGCTTTCAATGCAATTCCAGTCTACCTCCTGAAATCGGTTTCCTGCAATTCTGCCCCGCTTTCAAGTCCTCTTGGCAGCCTTACTTCAGCCTATTTTTGGACGATAGCTGTCATTTATAACTCTGCAGGTTTGTGAATTACAGTGCCCCTGAGCTCCTTTCTTCAACTCACTTTCTTGTGACCTGGCCGCAACACCGCAGGATGGCTTCAGGCCCTAATCTGGTTCCGGCACGGCACGCTGAGCCTTTGGTTAATTCCTCTTCCTGGTTGGAAATGAGAGTTAAATTTGCCCGTCCAGACACCTCCAGCTAGTCTCTCATTGGTTCTCGCTATTCCTGTTCATCTTCCGCAGAAATTGCAAACTGGGCCAAACAGGAGGTTAAAGGGACTGACTCTCCAAGTCGGGAGAGTGTTAGTAAAGCGTCTGGAATGTTGCACCCGAGTACCAGGGTACGAAAACTGAGACATATTTGAACACGTCTCCCGATCACATGGTTGATCATACTCTAGGTTCCACATGCATGTTTTAGCTGAAGGAAGAATACCTTAAACCTTGGTAGTTGAAACCCGTGGAATGGGTACCATGCAATATGACTTCAAAGGGTCTTCATTTGCTCACTGAACCTCTCCAATCCTATCACTGCTGCGTTTATGTCCCTGTACACATGCTTGGTTCTCTTTTGGAGACATAGCAATCCATAGGTTTTAAGATACTTACTAGTCAGGTACATTCTTAGGCGTTTAATATGCGGTGTTGAGTCCATTTCATTGAGCAAGGAGTAGCTCTTGTCTATTCCATATTTGGCTTAAGGAACTTTATCTGTGCTCATTTCGATCTCTGGTTTTATGCAGCACCCCAACTCACCTTTCCCCTTAAGCAAGCATAAGTTGGTTTTCTAAATTTGAGACCCTGTTCTGTTCTGTAATTCAGTTCCTGTGTAGCCAAGTTTACATTCTGTGTATTACTGATATCTTATGATGTTTCTTTTTCTGTGTGACTTATTTCAGTTAGAATCATCATACCTGAATCCACTCATTGTGCTGCTAAGGGCCTGATGACAGAGATTTCATTGCTGAGTGATACTGCATTGTACCTAAGTACCACAAGTTCTTTATCCATTTTTTCACTTTCTGTGATATTGAACTTGTATGGAAAACGAGGTTCTTGTAAACAGAGGCGTCGCAAACATTGGGGTGGCTGTGTCTTTTTGATTTTAATTTCCCTAAGCTATAGGACCATAAGTGGAAGTGCCCTAGGCTCTGTTGCTTTGTTTTTTAGATGTTTCAGGAAACACCATACACTTCTCCCGAGTGTCTGTTGGCAATTTACATCCAGCCCATCAGCATAACAAGGCTCCCAGTTCTCCATAGCCTGTCTTGCCTTTCTGGATTTTACACTTTTTTCAGATGGCCCTTTTGACCGGGGGGAAGTGAGACTTCATTGTAGTGCAGATTTCCTTTGAAAGCTTGCTTGGTTGGCCAAAAAGGGCGTATGCGTTTTTTCCTGAATATATTCAGGAAAAAACGCATACGCCCTTTTTGGCCAAGTGCATCATGGTGGACGTTCTGCCTCTTTTCCTATGCTTTCAATGCAATTCCAGTCTACCTCCTGAAATCGGTTTCCTGCAATTCTGCCCCGCTTTCAAGTCCTCTTGGCAGCCTTACTTCAGTATATTTTTGGAAGATAGCTGTCATTTATAACTCTGCAGGTTTGTGAATTACAGTGCCCCTGAGCTCCTCTCTTCAACTCGCTTTGTTTTCAGCTGGCCGCAACACCGCTGGATGGCTTCAGGCCCTAATCTGGTTCCGGCACGGCACGCTGAGCCTTTGGTTAATTCCTCTTCCTGGTGGGAAATAAGAGTTAAATTTGCCCGTCCAGACACCTCCAGCTAGTCTCTCATTGGTTCTCCCTATTCCTGTTCATCTTCCGCAGAAATTGCAAACTGGGCCAAACAGGAGGTTAAAGGGACTGACTCTCCAACCGGGGAGAGTGTTAGTAAAGCGTCTGGAATGTTGCACCCGAGTACCAGGGGAGGAAAACTGAGACATATTTGAACACGTCTCCCGTTCACATGGTTGATCATACTCTGGGTTCCACATGCATGTTTCAGCTGAAGGAAGAATACCTTAAACCTGGAGAGTTGAGACCCGTGTAATGGGTACCATGCAATATGACTTCAAAGGGTCTTCATTTGCTCACCGAACCTCTCCAATCTTATCACTGCTGCGTTTATGCCCCTGTACACATGCTTGATTCTCTTTCGGAGACATAGCAATCCATAGGTTTTAAGATACTTACTAGTCAGGTACATTCTTAGGCGTTTAATATGGGGTGTTGAGTCCATTTCGTTGAGAAAGGAGTAGCTCTTGTCTATTCCATATTTGGCTTAAGGAACTTTATCTGTGCTCATTTCAATCTCTGGTTTTATGCAGCACCGCAACTCACCTTTCCCCTTAAGCAAGCATAAGTTGGTTTTCTAAATTTGAGACCCTGTTCTGTTTTGGAATTCAGTTCCTGTGTAGCCAAGTTTACATTCCGTGTATTAGTGATATCTTATGATGTTTCTTTTTCTGTGTGACTTATTTCAGTTAGAATCATTGTACCTGAATCCACTCATTATGCTGCTACGGGCCTGATGACATAGATTTCATTGCTGAGTGATACTGCATTGTACGTAAGTAACACAAGTTCTTTATCCATTTTTCACTTTCTGTGATATTGAACTTGTATGGGAAACGAGGTTCTTGTAAACGGAGGCGTCCCAAACTTTGGGGTGGCTGTGTCTTTTTGAGTTTAACTTCCCTAAGCTATAGGACCATAAGTGGAAGTGCCCTAGGCTCTGTTGCTTTGTTTTTTAGATGTTTCAGGAAACACCATACACTTCTCCCAAGTGTCTGTTGGCAATTTACATCCCGCCCATCAGCATAACAAGGCTCCCAGTTCTCCATGGCCTGTCCTGCCTTTCTGGATTTTACACTTTTTTCAGATGGCCCTTTTGACTGGGGGGAAGTGAGACTTCATTGTAGTGCAGATTTCCTTTGCAAGCTTGCTTGGTTGGCCAAAAAGGGCGTATGCGTTTTTTCCTGAATATATTCAGGAAAAAACGCATACGCACTTTTTGGCCAAGTGCATCATTGTGGACGTTCTGCCTCTTTTCCTATGCTTTCAATGCAATTCCAGTCTACCTCCTGAAATCGGTTTCCTGCAATTCTGCCCCGCTTTCAAGTCCTCTTGGCAGCCTTACTTCAGTATATTTTTGGACGATAGCTGTCATTTATAACTCTGCAGGTTTGTGAATTACAGTGCCCCTGAGCTCCTTTCTTCAACTCACTTTCTTGTGACCTGGCCGCAACACCGCAGGATGGCTTCAGGCCCTAATCTGGTTCCGGCACGGCACGCTGAGCCTTTGGTTAATTCCTCTTCCTGGTTGGAAATGAGAGTTAAATTTGCCCGTCCAGACACCTCCAGCTAGTCTCTCATTGGTTCTCGCTATTCCTGTTCATCTTCCGCAGAAATTGCAAACTGGGCCAAACAGGAGGTTAAAGGGACTGACTCTCCAAGTCGGGAGAGTGTTAGTAAAGCGTCTGGAATGTTGCACCCGAGTACCAGGGTACGAAAACTGAGACATATTTGAACACGTCTCCCGATCACATGGTTGATCATACTCTAGGTTCCACATGCATGTTTTAGCTGAAGGAAGAATACCTTAAACCTCGGTAGTTGAAACCCGTGTAATGGGTACCATGCAATATGACTTCAAAGGGTCTTCATTTGCTCACTGAACCTCTCCAATCCTATCACTGCTGCGTTTATGTCCCTGTACACATGCTTGGTTCTCTTTTGGAGACATAGCAATCCATAGGTTTTAAGATACTTACTAGTCAGGTACATTCTTAGGCGTTTAATATGCGGTGTTGAGTCCATTTCATTGAGCAAGGAGTAGCTCTTGTCTATTCCATATTTGGCTTAAGGAACTTTATCTGTGCTCATTTCGATCTCTGGTTTTATGCAGCACCCCAACTCACCTTTCCCCTTAAGCAAGCATAAGTTGGTTTTCTAAATTTGAGACCCTGTTCTGTTCTGTAATTCAGTTCCTGTGTAGCCAAGTTTACATTCTGTGTATTACTGATATCTTATGATGTTTCTTTTTCTGTGTGACTTATTTCAGTTAGAATCATCATACCTGAATCCACTCATTGTGCTGCTAAGGGCCTGATGACAGAGATTTCATTGCTGAGTGATACTGCATTGTACCTAAGTACCACAAGTTCTTTATCCATTTTTTCACTTTCTGTGATATTGAACTTGTATGGAAAACGAGGTTCTTGTAAACAGAGGCGTCGCAAACATTGGGGTGGCTGTGTCTTTTTGATTTTAATTTCCCTAAGCTATAGGACCATAAGTGGAAGTGCCCTAGGCTCTGTTGCTTTGTTTTTTAGATGTTTCAGGAAACACCATACACTTCTCCCGAGTGTCTGTTGGCAATTTACATCCTGCCCATCAGCATAGCAAGGCTCCCAGTTCTCCATAGCCTGTCTTGCCTTTCTGGATTTTACACTTTTTTCAGATGGCCCTTTTGACCGGGGGGAAGTGAGACTTCATTGTAGTGCAGATTTCCTTTGAAAGCTTGCTTGGTTGGCCAAAAAGGGCGTATGCGTTTTTTCCTGAATATATTCAGGAAAAAACGCATACGCACTTTTTGGCCAAGTGCATCATGGTGGACGTTCTGCCTCTTTTCCTATGCTTTCAATGCAATTCCAGTCTACCTCCTGAAATCGGTTTCCTGCAATTCTGCCCCGCTTTCAAGTCCTCTTGGCAGCCTTACTTCAGTATATTTTTGGAAGATAGCTGTCATTTATAACTCTGCAGGTTTGTGAATTACAGTGCCCCTGAGCTCCTCTCTTCAACTCGCTTTGTTTTCAGCTGGCCGCAACACCGCTGGATGGCTTCAGGCCCTAATCTGGTTCCGGCACGGCACGCTGAGCCTTTGGTTAATTCCTCTTCCTGGTGGGAAATGAGAGTTAAATTTGCCCGTCCAGACACCTCCAGCTAGTATCTCATTGGTTCTCCCTATTCCTGTTCATCTTCCGCAGAAATTGCAAACTGGGCCAAACAGGAGGTTAAAGGGACTGACTCTCCAACCGGGGAGAGTGTTAGTAAAGCGTCTGGAATGTTGCACCCGAGTACCAGGGGAGGAAAACTGAGACATATTTGAACACGTCTCCCGTTCACACGGTTGATCATACTCTGGGTGCCACATGCATGTTTCAGCTGAAGGAAGAATACCTTAAACCTGGAGAGTTGAGACCCGTGTAATGGGTACCATGCAATATGACTTCAAAGGGTCTTCATTTGCTCACCGAACCTCTCCAATCTTATCACTGCTGCGTTTATGCCCCTGTACACATGCTTGATTCTCTTTCGGAGACATAGCAATCCATAGGTTTTAAGATACTTACTAGTCAGGTACATTCTTAGGCGTTTAATATGGGGTGTTGAGTCCATTTCGTTGAGAAAGGAGTAGCTCTTGTCTATTCCATATTTGGCTTAAGGAACTTTATCTGTGCTCATTTCAATCTCTGGTTTTATGCAGCACCCCAACTCACCTTTCCCCTTAAGCAAGCATAAGTTGGTTTTCTAAATTTGAGACCCTGTTCTGTTTTGGAATTCAGTTCCTGTGTAGCCAAGTTTACATTCCGTGTATTAGTGATATCTTATGATGTTTCTTTTTCTGTGTGACTTATTTCAGTTAGAATCATTGTACCTGAATCCACTCATTATGCTGCTACGGGCCTGATGACATAGATTTCATTGCTGAGTGATACTGCATTGTACGTAAGTAACACAAGTTCTTTATCCATTTTTCACTTTCTGTGATATTGAACTTGTATGGGAAACGAGGTTCTTGTAAACAGAGGCGTCCCAAACTTTGGGGTGGCTGTGTCTTTTTGATTTTAACTTCCCTAAGCTATAGGACCATAAGTGGAAGTGCCCTAGGCTCTGTTGCTTTGTTTTTTAGATGTTTCAGGAAACACCATACACTTCTCCTGAGTGTCTGTTGGCAATTTACATCCCGCCCATCAGCATAACAAGGCTCCCAGTTCTCCATGGCCTGTCCTGCCTTTCTGGATTTTACACTTTTTTCAGATGGCCCTTTTGACCGGCGGGAAGTGAGAATTCATTGTAGTGCAGATTTCCTTTGCAAGTTTGCTTGGTTGGCCAAAAAGGGCGTATGCGTTTTTTCCTGAATATATTCAGGAAAAAACGCATACGCCCTTTTTGGCCAAGTGCATCATTGTGGACGTTCTGCCTCTTTTCCTATGCTTTCAATGCAATTCCAGTCTACCTCCTGAAATCGGTTTCCTGCAATTCTGCCCCGCTTTCAAGTCCTCTTGGCAGCCTTACTTCAGTATATTTTTGGAAGATAGCTGTCATTTATAACTCTGCAGGTTTGTGAATTACAGTGCCCCTGAGCTCCTCTCTTCAACTCGCTTTGTTTTCAGCTGGCCGCAACACCGCTGGATGGCTTCAGGCCCTAATCTGGTTCCGGCACGGCACGCTGAGCCTTTGGTTAATTCCTCTTCCTGGTGGGAAATGAGAGTTAAATTTGCCCGTCCAGACACCTCCAGCTAGTATCTCATTGGTTCTCCCTATTCCTGTTCATCTTCCGCAGAAATTGCAAACTGGGCCAAACAGGAGGTTAAAGGGACTGACTCTCCAACCGGGGAGAGTGTTAGTAAAGCGTCTGGAATGTTGCACCCGAGTACCAGGGGAGGAAAACTGAGACATATTTGAACACGTCTCCCGTTCACACGGTTGATCATACTCTGGGTGCCACATGCATGTTTCAGCTGAAGGAAGAATACCTTAAACCTGGAGAGTTGAGACCCGTGTAATGGGTACCATGCAATATGACTTCAAAGGGTCTTCATTTGCTCACCGAACCTCTCCAATCTTATCACTGCTGCGTTTATGCCCCTGTACACATGCTTGATTCTCTTTCGGAGACATAGCAATCCATAGGTTTTAAGATACTTACTAGTCAGGTACATTCTTAGGCGTTTAATATGGGGTGTTGAGTCCATTTCGTTGAGAAAGGAGTAGCTCTTGTCTATTCCATATTTGGCTTAAGGAACTTTATCTGTGCTCATTTCAATCTCTGGTTTTATGCAGCACCCCAACTCACCTTTCCCCTTAAGCAAGCATAAGTTGGTTTTCTAAATTTGAGACCCTGTTCTGTTTTGGAATTCAGTTCCTGTGTAGCCAAGTTTACATTCCGTGTATTAGTGATATCTTATGATGTTTCTTTTTCTGTGTGACTTATTTCAGTTAGAATCATTGTACCTGAATCCACTCATTATGCTGCTACGGGCCTGATGACATAGATTTCATTGCTGAGTGATACTGCATTGTACGTAAGTAACACAAGTTCTTTATCCATTTTTCACTTTCTGTGATATTGAACTTGTATGGGAAACGAGGTTCTTGTAAACAGAGGCGTCCCAAACTTTGGGGTGGCTGTGTCTTTTTGATTTTAACTTCCCTAAGCTATAGGACCATAAGTGGAAGTGCCCTAGGCTCTGTTGCTTTGTTTTTTAGATGTTTCAGGAAACACCATACACTTCTCCTGAGTGTCTGTTGGCAATTTACATCCCGCCCATCAGCATAACAAGGCTCCCAGTTCTCCATGGCCTGTCCTGCCTTTCTGGATTTTACACTTTTTTCAGATGGCCCTTTTGACCGGCGGGAAGTGAGAATTCATTGTAGTGCAGATTTCCTTTGCAAGTTTGCTTGGTTGGCCAAAAAGGGCGTATGCGTTTTTTCCTGAATATATTCAGGAAAAAACGCATACGCCCTTTTTGGCCAAGTGCATCATTGTGGACGTTCTGCCTCTTTTCCTATGCTTTCAATGCAATTCCAGTCTACCTCCTGAAATCGGTTTCCTGCAATTCTGCCCCGCTTTCAAGTCTTCTTGGCAGCCTTACTTCAGTATATTTTTGGACGATAGCTGTCATTTATAACTCTGCAGGTTTGTGAATTACAGTGCCCCTGAGCTCCTTTCTTCAACTCGCTTTCTTGTGACCGGGCCGCAATACCGCAGGATGGCTTCAGGCCCTAATCTGCTTCCGGCACGGAACGCTGAGCCTTTGGTTAATTCCTCTTCCTGGTGGGAAATGAGAGTTAAATTTGCCCGTCCAGACACCTCCAGCTAGTCTCTCATTGGTTCTCGCTATTCCTGTTCATCTTCCGCAGAAATTGCAAACTGGGCCAAACAGCAGGTTAAAGGGACTGACTCTCCAAGTTGGGAGAGTGTTAGTAAAGCGTCTGGAATGTTGCACCCGAGTACCAGGGTACGAAAACTGAGACATATTTGAACACGTCTCCCGTTCACACGGTTGATCATACTATGGGTTCCACATGCATGTTTTAGCTGAAGGAAGAATACCTTAAACCTGGCGAGTTGAGACCCATGGAATGGGTACCATGCAATATGACTTCAAAGGGTCTTCATTTGCTCACCGAACCTCTCCAATCCTATCACTGCTGCCTTTATGCCCCTGTACACACGCTTGATTCTCTTTCGGAGACATAGCAATCCATAGGTTTTAAGATACTTACTAGTCAGGTACATTCTTAGGTGTTTAATATGGGGTGTTGAGTCCATTTCGTTGAGCAAGGAGTAGCTCTTGTCTATTCCATATTTGGCTTAAGGAACTTTATCTGTGCTCATTTCAATCTCTGGTTTTATGCAGCACCCCAACTCACCTTTACCCTTAAGCAAGCATAAGTTGGTTTTCTAAATTTGAGACCCTGTTCTGTTTTGGAATTCAGTTCCTGTGAAGCCAAGTTTACATTCCGTGTATTAGTGATATCTTATGATGATTCTTTTTCTGTGTGACTTATTTCAGTTAGAATCATCGTACCTGAATCCACTGATTATGCTGCTACGGGCCTGATGACATAGATTTCATTGCTGAGTGATACTGCATTGTACGTAAGTACCACAAGTTTTTTATCCATTTTTCACTTTCTGTGATATTGAACTTGTACGGTAAACGAGGTTCTTGTAAACAGAGGCGTCCCAAACTTTGGGGTGGCTGTGTCTTTTTTATTTTAATTCCCTAAGCTGTAGGACCATAAGTGGAAGTGCCCTAGGCTCTGTTGCTTTGTTTTTTAGATGTTTCAGGAAACACCATACACTTCTCCGGAGTGTCTGTTGGCAATTTACATCCCGCCCATCAGCATAACAAGGCTCCCAGTTCTCCATGGCCTGTCCTGCCTTTCTGGATTTTACACTTTTTTCAGATGGCCCTTTTGACCGGGGGGAAGTGAGACTTCATTGTAGTGCAGATTTCCTTTGCAAGCTTGCTTGGTTGGCCAAAAAGGGCGTATGCGTTTTTTCTTGAATATATTCAGGAAAAAGCGCATACGCCCTTTTTGGCCAAGTGCATCATTGTGGACGTTCTGCCTCTTTTCCTATGCTTTCAATGCAATTCCAGTCTACCTCCTGAAATCGGATTCCTGCAATTCTGCCCCACGTTCAAGTCCTCTTGGCAGCCTTACTTCAGTATATTGTTGGACGATAGCTGTCATTTATATCTCTGCAGGTTTGTGAATTACAGTGCCCCTGAGCTCCTTTCTTCAACTCGCTGTCTTGTGACCTGGCCGCAACCCCGCAGGATGGCTTCAGGCCCTAATCTGGTTCCGGCACGGCACGCTGAGCCTTTGGTTAATTCCTCTTCCTGGTGGAAAATGAGAGTTAAATTTGCCCGTCCAGACACCTCCAGCTAGTCTCTCATTGGTTCTCCCTATTCCTGTTCATCTTCCGCAGAAATTGCAAACTGGGCCAAACAGGAGGTTAAAGGGACTGACTCTCCCAGTGGGGAGAGTGTTAGTAAAGCGTCTGGAGTGTTGCACCCGAGGACCAGGGTACGAAAACTGAGACATATTTGAACACGTCTCCCGATCACATGGTTGATCATACTCTAGGTTCCACATGCATGTTTTAGCTGAAGGAAGAATACCTTAAACCTTGGTAGTTGAAACCCGTGGAATGGGTACCATGCAATATGACTTCAAAGGGTCTTCATTTGCTCACCGAACCTCTACAATCCTATCACTGCTGCGTTTATGCCCCTGTACACATGCTTGATTCTCTTTCGGAGACATAGCAATCCATAGGTTTTAAGATACTTACTAGTCAGGTACATTCTTAGGCGTTTAATATGCGGTGTTGAGTCCATTTCATTGAGGAAGGAGTAGCTCTTGTCTATTCCATATTTGGCTTAAGGAACTTTATCTGTGCTCATTTCAATCTCTGGTTTTATGCAGCACCCCAACTCACCTTTCCCCTTAAGCAAGCATAAGTTGGTTTTCTAAATTTGAGACCCTGTTCTGTTTTGGAATGCAGTTCCTGTGTATCCAAGTTTACATTCCATGTATTACTGATATCTTATGATGTTTCTTTTTCTGTGTGACTTATTTCAGTTAGAATCATCATACCTGAATCCACTCATTTTGCTGCTAAGGGCCTGATGACATAGATTTGATTGCTGAGTGATACTGCATTGTAAGTAAATACCACAACTTCTTTATCCATTTTTCACTTTCTGCGATGTTGAACTTGTACTGTAAACGAGTTTCTTGTAAACAGAGGTGTCCCAAACTTTGGGGTGGCTGTGTCTTTTTGATTTTAATTTCCCTAAGCTATAGGACCATAAGTGGAAGTGCCCTAGGCTCTGTTGCTTTGTTTTTTAGATGTTTCAGGAAACACCATACACTTCTCTCGAGTGTCTGTTGGCAATTTACATCCCGCCCATCAGCATAACAAGGCTCCCAGTTCTCCATGGCCTGTCCTGCCTTTCTGGATTTTACACTTTTTTCAGATGGCCCTTTTGACCGGGTGAAAGTGAGACTTCATTGTAGTGCAGATTTCCTTTGCAAGCTTGCTTGGTTGGCCAAAAAGGGCGTATGCGTTTTTTCCTGAATATATTCAGGAAAAAACGCATACGCCCTTTTTGGCCAAGTGCATCATTGTGGACATTCTGCCTCTTTTCCTATGCTTTCAATGCAATTCCAGTCTACCTCCTGAAATCGGTTTCCTGCAATTCTGCCCCGCTTTCAAGTCCTCTTGGCAGCCTTACTTCAGCCTATTTTTGGACGATAGCTGTCATTTATAACTCTGCAGGTTTGTGAATTACAGTGCCCCTGAGCTCCTTTCTTCAACTCACTTTCTTTTGACCTGGCCGCAACACCGCAGGATGGCTTCAGGCCCTAGTCTGGTTCTGGCACGGCACGCTGAGCCTTTTGTTAATTCCTCTTCCTTGTAGGAAATGAGAGTTAAATTTGCCCGTCCAGACACCTCCAGCTAGTCTCTCATTGGTTCTCGCTATTCCTGTTCATCTTCCGCAGAAATTGCAAACTGGGCCAAACAAGAGGTTAAAGGGACTGACTCTCCAAGTCGGGAGAGTGTTAGTAAAGCGTCTGGAATGTTGCACCCGAGTACCAGGTTACAAAAACTGAGACATATTTGAACACGTCGACCGATCACATGGTTGATCATACTCTAGGTTCCACATGCATGTTTTAGCTGAAGGAAGAATACCTTAAAACTGGGTAGTTGAAACCTGTGGAATGGGTACCATGCAATATGACTTCAAAGGGTCTTCATTTGCTCACCGAACCTCTCCACTACTATCACTGCTGCGTTTATGCCCCTGTACACATGCTTGATTCTCTTTCGGAGACATAGCAATCCATAGGTTTTAACATACTTACTAGTCAGGTACATTCTTAGGCGTTTAATATGCGGTGTTGAGTCCATTTCGTTGAGCAAGGAGTAGCTCTTGTCTATTCCATATTTGGCTTAAGGAACTTTATCTGTGCTCATTTCAATCTCTGGTTTTATGCAGCACCCCAACTCACCTTTCCCCTTAAGCAAGCATAAGTTGGTTTTCTAAATTTGAGACCCTGTTCTGTTCTGTAATTCAGTTCCTGTGTAGCCAAGTTTACATTCCGTGTATTACTGATATCTTATGATGTTTCTTTTTCTGTGTGACTTATTTCAGTTTGAATCATCATACCTGAATCCACTCATTGTGCTGCTAAGGGCCTGATGACATAGATTTCATTGCTGAGTGATATTGCTTTGTAAGTAAATACCACAACTTCTTTATCCATTTTTCAGTTTCTGTGATGTTGAACTTGTACTGTAAACGAGGTTCTTGTAAACAGAGGCATCCCAAACTTTGGGGTGGCTGTGTCTTTTTGATTTTAATTTCCGTAAGCTATAGGATCATAAGTGGAAGTGCCCTAGGCTCTGTTGCTTTGTTTTTTAGATGTTTCAGGAAACACCATACACTTCTCCAGAGTGGCTGTTGGCAGTTTACATCCCGCCCATCAGCATAACAAGGCTCCCAGTTCTCCATGGCCTGTCCTGCCTTTCTGGATTTTACACTTTTTTCAGATGGCCCTTTTGACCGGGGGGAAGTGAGACTTCATTGTAGTGCCGATTTCCTTTGCAAGCTTGCTTGGTTGCCAAAAAGGGCGCATGCGTTTTTTCCTGAATATATTCAGGAAAAAACGCATATGCCCTTTTTGACCAAGTGCATCATTGTGGACGTTCTGCCTCTTTTCCTATGCTTTCAATGCAATTCCAGTCTACCTCCTGAAATCGGTTTCCTGCAATTCTGCCCCGCTTTCAAGTCCTCTTGGCAGCCTTACTTCAGTATATTTTTGGACGATAGCTGTCATTTATAACTCTGCAGGTTTGTGAATTACAGTGCCCCTGAGCTCCTTTCTTCAACTCGCTTTCTTGTGAGCTGGCCGCAACACCGCAGGATGGCTTTAGGCCCTAATCTGGTTCCGGCACGGCACGCTGCCCCTTTGGTTAATTCCTCTTCCTGGTGGGAAATGAGAGTTAAATTTGCCCGTCCAGACACCTCCAGCTAGTCTCTCATTGGTTCTCGTTATTCCTGTTCATCTTCCGCAGAAATTGTAAACTGGGCCAAACAGGAGGTTAAAGGCACTGACTCTCCAAGTCGGGAGAGTGTTAGTAAAGCGTCTGGAATGTTGCACCCGAGTACCAGGGGACGAAAACTGAGACATATTTGAACACGTCTCCCGATCACACGGTTGATCATACTCTGGGTTCCACATGCATGTTTTAGCTGAAGGAAGAATACGTTAAACCTGGAGAGTTGAGACCCGTGGAATGGGTACCATGCAATATGACTTCAAAGGGTCTTCATTTGCTCACCGAACCTCTCCAATCCTATCACTGCTGCATTTATGCCCCAGTACACACGCTTGATTCTCTTTCGGAGACATAGCAATCCCTAGGTTTGAAGATACTTACTAGTCAGGTACATTCTTAGGCGTTTGATATGGGGTGTTGAGTCAATTTCGTTGAGCAAGGAATAGCTCTTGTCTATTCCATATTTGGCTTAAGGAGCTTTATCTGTGCTCATTTCAATCTCTGGTTTTATGCAGCACCCCAACTCACCTTTCCCCTTAAGCAAGCATAAGTTGGTTTTCTAAATTTGAGACCCTGTTCTGTTTTGTAATTCAGTTCATGTGTAGCGAAGTTCACATTCTGTGTATTAGTGATACCTTATGATGTTTCTTTTCTGTGTGACTTATTTCAGTTCGAATCATCATACCTGAATCCACTCATTATGGTGGTACGGGCCTGATGACATAAATTTCATTGCTGAGTGATATTGCATTGTACGTAAGTACCACAACTTCATTATCCATTTTTCACTTTCTGCGATATTGAACTTGTACCATAAACGAGGTTCTTGTAAACAGAGCCGTCCCTAACTTTTGGTTGGCTGTGTCATTTTTATTTTAATTTCCCTAATCTATAGGACCATAAGTGGAAGTGCCATAGCCTCTGTTGCTTTGTTTTTTAGATGTTTCAGGAAACACCATACACTTCTCCAGAGTGGCTGTTGGCAATTTACATCCCGCCCATCAGCATAAGAAGGCTCCCAGTTCTCCATTGCCTGTTGTACCTTTATGGATTTTACAATTTTTTCAGATGACCCTTTTGACCAGGTGGAAGTGAGACTTCATTGTAGTGCAGATTTCCTTTGCAAGCTTGCTTGGTTGGCCAAAAAGTGCGTATGCATTTTTTCCTGAATATATTCAGGAAAAAACACATAAGCCTTTTTGGCCAAGTGCATCATTGTCGAGGTTCTGACTCTCTTCGTATGTTTTCAGTGCAATTCCAGTCTACCTCCTGAAATCGGTTTCCTGCAATTCTGCCTTGCTTTCAATGTCTCTTCATAGCATTACCTCAATATATTTTTTGAAAATAGTTGGCCTTTATAACTCTGCAGGTTTTTGAATTGCAGTGGCCCTTAGCCCCAGTTTTCAGCTCTTATTTTTGTGGTCTTGCCCCATAACCGCAGGATTCCTTGAAGCCCTATTTTTCTTCTGGGGCACCTTGCTGTGCCTTTGGTTAATTCTTCTTACTGATGTGATATTAGAGTGACATGTGCCCATTGAAACCGCTACAGCTAGTTTCTCACTGGTTCCCCCTATTCCCATTCATCCTCTGCACTAACTGCAGACTGTGTGATACCAGAACTTAAAGGCATTGACTCCATGTGGGGATGTTGTTAGTAAAGCGGCTGGAATGTCGATCCGGAGCCCCAGGAGAGGAAAAATGAGGTGCATTTTAGAAACCTTTCCCGATCATATGGTATACCAGTCGCTGGGTTTCCCAAGCATGGTTTAGCTGTAGGAAGATTCCCTTCAACCTGGAGTGTTGGGACCCTTGGAATGAGTAGCATGAAGTATTGCATTAAACTTTCGGCAGTTGCTCACCAAAGCTCACCAATCCTCTCAGCCCCAAGTGTCCAGCCTTATGTCTTATCCAGCTGTGGGTTTATATGTGGTCAATCCAGGTTGCATCACAGCCCCTGAGCGAATTTTGTAAGAATTTTTCTCTCTTTCATTGTTTCAGCGTTTTGTTTTTAAAATTTATTTCTATAATGGGGTTTAGCTCCTTTTCACTGCTGTGTTTGTGCCGCTCTGCACACACTTGATTCCCTTATGGAGATATATCAATACATGGGTTTTAAGATTCTTATTACTCAGATATATTTCTCTGCGGTGTATAGGGTGTGTTGAGGCCAGTTCATTGAGCAAGGTGTAGATCTTGTCTAATACCTATTTGGTTTATTGAACGGTATCTGTGCTAATTTCAAACTCTGGTTTTATGCATCACCCCACCTCTCCTTTCCCCTTAAGCTGACATAAGTGTGTTTTCTAAATGTGAGACACTGTTCTGTTCTGTAATTCATTTCTTGTGCAGCCATATTTACCCTCCCTCTATAAGTGATATCTTATGATATGTTTCTTTTTCTGTTTGACTTATTTCAAGTAGTATTATCAGACCTAAATCCACTCTTTATCCTTCTACTAGCCTTATTACATTGATTTCATGGTGAAGAGATATTCCATTGTACATAAGTACCACATCTTCTTTATCCATTGTTCTCTTTCCTGGGATATTTAAGGTGTACTGAAGTTGAGGTTCTTGTAAACAGAGTAGCCCTAAACTGTGGTGTGCTTGTGTCTTGTTGATTTTTAGACTTCCCTAGATATACTCCCATGATTGGAAGTGTCCTATGCTCTGTAGCTCTGTTTTTTAGATGATTTAGGAACCACCATACGCTTCTCCAGAGTGGCTCTCGGCAGTTCACACACTGCCCATCAGCGTATAAAGGCTCCCTGTTCTCCATGGCCTGTCCTGCATTTCTGGTTTTTACAATTTTTTAGGATGGCCCTTTTGACCGGTGGGAAGTGAGACTTCTTTGTTGTGCACATTTGCATTGCTTGCTTGCTTCGTTGCCCATAAAGTGCGTATGCGTTTTTTCCTGGATATAATCAGGAAAAAACGCATACGCCCTTTTGGGCCAACTGCATCATTGTCGAAATTCTGCCGCTTTTCATGTGCGTTAAAGACGAGTCCAATCTATCTCTTGAAATCTGTTTCTTGCAATTCTGTCTTGCATTCAGATCCTCTTCTTTGCCTTACCTCAACATATTTTTGGACGTTAGTTTTCATTTATAACTCTGCAGGTTTGTGAATTGCAGTGACCCTGAGCTCCATTTTTTAAGTTGCTCTTTTGTGAGCTGGCCTCAAACCCACAGGATTGCTTCAGGCCCTATTTTGGCTCCGGCGAGGCAGGCTGAGCCTTTCTTTAATTCTTATTCTTAATGGGAAATTAGAGTGATATGTGCCCGTCCAAACCCCTACAACTCTTCTCTCATTGGTTCCCCCTCTTCCCGTTCATCCTCCTCACAATTTGCAAAATGTGTGAAACAGAAGTTTAAATGTGCTGATTCTCCAAGTGGGGAGATTCTAAGTAGCGTGGCTGGAATGGTGAACAGGAGCACCAGGAGAGGATAAATGAGGTGCATTTTAGACACATCTCCCGATCACATGGTGTACAGTCCTCTGGGTTTTCCATGCATGTTTTAGCTGTAGGAAGATCCCTTGAACCTGCAGATTTGGGACCCATTGAATGGGTACCAGGTAGTATTACTTTAAAGGGTGTGCATTTCCTCACCCAACCTCACATTTCTCTTAGTGCAAACAGTTTCCAGCCTTATGTCTCATCCTGCTGTGGGTCTAGATGTGTTCAATCCATGTTGCATCACCGTCCCTGAGGAAAAGTTGTAAGAGGTTTTCTCTGTCTCTCTGTCGTTTATTTTTTTCAATTTATTACTATATTGGTTACAGCTGATTTTCAAAGCTCTGTTTCTTGCTGCTGTACATCCACTTGATTCACGTACAGAGAGACATCAATAAATTCTTTTTCAGATTCTTACCAGTCGTATATATTCTTTTCCAGTGACTTGAGTGTGCTGAGTGCAGTTCTTTTAGCTACCGTGTAGGCCTTGTTGATTATCAGTTTGGTATTTGGAATGGTATCTTTGCTAATTTCAACCTCCTGGATGATGCCTCACCCCTCCCCACCTTTCCCGTTTAGCAGCCTTATGCGTGTTTTCTACATATTTGACTATGTTTTTGTTTTGTAATTTATTTCATGTGTAGCCATTTTGGATTCCACCTTTAAGTGATATCTTATGATATGTGTCTTTTTCTTTTTGAATTCTGTCACTTAGAATGATCATACGTAACTCCTCTGGAGTTGTTACAACTGGCCATATTTCATTGATTTCCAGGCTGAATAATATTCCACTCTACCTAAGTACCACATCTCTATCCATTTTTTCCCTCCAGAGACATTTAAGTTATATCCTAGTCGAGGATCTTTTAAACAGAGAGGGGGTAAACATTGGGGTGCCTGTGTCCTCTCGATTTTTGTTTTTCCCAAGATATACGCCCATGAGTGCAAGTGCCCTATGCTCTGTAGCTCATTTTTTAGATGCTTTAGTAAACACAATACACTTCTCCAGAATGGCCGTTGGCAATATACATTTCCACTATAAGTCTCACAGGGCTCCCTCTTCTCGTTGCCCTGTCCTGCATTTCTGTTGTTTACGCTTTATGAGGATGGCTCTTCTGACTGATGCGAAGTGATATCTTTTGTAGTATTGACTTCCAGTGCCCACCTGTTTGGTTGGCTAAAAAAGTGTATGCCCTTTTCTTGAATATATACAGAAAAGAACGCATACACCCTTTTTGGCCAACTGCAATGTTGGCAATGTTGGCAATGTTCAGCTCCTTTTCTTGTGCTTAATGGCGAGTCCTTTCTACCTCCTCAAATCCCTTTCCTGCCATTCTCCCTTGCTTACAAGTCCTTTTCTCTGACTTTCCTCAAGACATTTTTCAGTGATGGATATTTTCAACTCTGCAGTTTTGTGAATTTTACTGCCCCTGAGTTCCATTGTTCAACTTGTGTTTATGGGAACTGGCCACAAAGCAGCGGGATTTCCTCAAGCCCTATACTGTTTCCATGGGCAACCCTAGCCTTTGGTCAATTCGTCTTCCTGATTGGAAATTAGAGTGACATGTGCCTGTCTGAACACCTAGGACTTGTCTCTCATTGTTCCTCATCCTTCCGCTTCATCCTCTGGACAAATTCCAAACTGTACGCAACAGGATGTTGACAGTGCTGACATCTCCAAGTGGGGAGACTGTTAGTAAAGACGCTGGAGGGGTGAACCCGAGCACCAGGAGATGAGGAGATGAGATGCCTTTTCCAAACTCTTCCCGATCAGACGGTATACCATCCTCTGGGTGTGACAGACATGTTTTAGCAGTAGGAAGAGTCCCATTCATGTAAGGAGAACACCAGGGCTTTTTCAAAATCAGTGTCTCCCCGAAACCCAAACTGGGGAAGTTTTTAAGCTACAGCTACACATATGTTCATTAAGGGCCTTGGGAAGTAGGCAGAGTCCAAACTTTAGATGATTGAAGTCTTCAGGGTCAGAAGCACTCACCACCAGCTTCCCTTAGGCTACACTTTAACTGTCATTGATAGATGATGTCAATAAAAATATCTATTCTTTTTCAGATTATTTCCCCTTATAGGTTATTGCAAAATGTTGAGTGTAGTTCCCTGTGCTATACAGTAGTTCCTTGTTGATGATCTATTTTATACATAGCAGTGTGTATGTGTTCATTCCAAACTGTTAATTTATCCCTCCTCCCACCTTTCCCCTTTGGTAATAATAAATTATAAGATTTTATACTTCTCAGAAATGGGGGAGCTGAAAGAGAGGTATCATTTTCAATGGAAAAGCATTTAAAACAAGATTGAAGGTTTAACCAAGATTATTAGCTGTACATCCTTGGAAAGAAATCACTTCGTTTCTCTAATATTGACCTGACAAATAAGACAAACCTTTTCACTGAACTTGCTTATAAAAAGTGATGGAAATATCAAATGGAAGTGTTAAAAACATCTTATTTTACCCGAGCCTTATACACTGTTCTATGTTAACTACAGTTTGGCTCACACATCTGTTCATTGAGGTTACAATAGTCTCAATTTCTGTTACTGATCCTCCAGAGTGGACCCCAACAAGTGTCCCCCTGCCCAGTGTCATTGGGGCCAACAGATCGAGACTGAGTTTGGTTCACAAGCAAAGGAAACTTTATATTTTGATCAGAGAATGGAGAGGTGAGAGCATGCACTACCCCGTGGGCTGTGGGCTGGGCTGCTGTGTAGAGATCCTGTCAGAGTCAGTGGGAGGGAGGGAGGCGACGGAGCTCTCGAGGGCCGGGTTGGCTGTAGCTCAGGCTCTATATCGTGGAGTCTGCACTGGGCCCCAGGAGCTGAGGTGTCGACCCAGCCATTCTGCACTAGGAAATCTGGTCTGAAGTGCCGGGTGTGGAACCTCTGCATGCGGGACCCTAGGAGCATGTGAAATTAGACAAAGCACAAAGGATAAAAAAGGTTAGACTTGACTTTATTGCCCAGATTCTATTTTTATCTCCCAGGGATTTTTAATGGGCTTTGCTGGGGACAAACCCCTCCTCTGCCTTTTGTCCCGTTCCTCATTCTTGGAGTGCTGAGGGTGCAGACCCTTCTTCTGTAACTGCTGAGTGCTGAGTTGGGAGCCCTCATACCCTGGGGCGAGGGTCAGAGCTTCTCCCCAGCAGCCTCCCGGTGACGTTGATTGTCCCCAGGACCCCTGCCTCCCTGCTCGTCCACCTGAGCACCAGCATTGGAAGTGTTATAGATTCTAATGACCTTTAAGGGTCCAGGAAAGAGATGTGCAGAGACGCTGTGGGGGTCGGTTTCACCCCGCCCCACATTTGTTCGGCCACCTTAGGCTGACCGTCTCTGCCAGCCTAGATGCTCTGACCAGTAGTCTGCGCTTTCTTCAATTAGGCCCCTGAATTAACGTACAAACAGCACCAGGTGTCAGAGCCCTGCCCGCTCAACTCCCAGACAGTCCAGGGTCAGTGGTGACCAAGGACCATGATGGCTACTGAGTCAACAGCCTTTTGAAGTAAACAGGAGTCCAGCCGGTCTTATTGGCCACCATCATCACGGTGTCTGTCGGCTTTTCTATGGTGACAGTGTGGTATACTGTTCCCCCGCCAAGATTATTAGCTCCCCTCTGGGTGCAGTAAGTCCTGCAAGCAGTAGTCTACTCTTTTGGGACACACTCTTGTTGTTTTATGAGAGAAACTCCAGGTCAAGTGATGTTCACACGAGTCGTCATGGTGCCCTGTTGCCCCCGGTTATCTCTCTGGATGTTGGAGTTGGAGGGCCTCCTCACTCGAGGTCGGTGTGCCCACGGAGCGAACCCTGCAACTTCAGGGCATGGTTGGTGGTTAGGATCACCACGTGGGGTCCTTTTCCCTTAGGAGGGAGGTGGCCTTTTGGGCTGCTGATTTCCAGGTTTTTAGATACCGCCAGTATCTTGGCCAGATGTGGCAGTGGGCCAAGCCCCTTAGTGACCGTAGTTTATCCTACCTGGATGGCATTCTTGCATTGTTCCATTTCAAGTGGTCCCAGTTTTTGCACTAATTCTCCAATGGCGATTCACCTTTCACCGGGAATGTAAAGGTCAAAGGGTTTAGCTAAATTAGGGAGTTCCAGGGCAAGGGTCTGAATTGACTGCTCTTTCCATTCTTGAAAGGCCACTTCTGGATTCTATTCAAAAGGATCATCATCTTTTCCTTTCAGTGTTTCATATAGAGGCCCAGCTAGTAGACTGTAGTTAGGGATCCAGAAGCAGCAAACCCTGGCCTCCCCAGGAACCCCTAAGCTGTCTTCTAGTTTTAGAAAGGGGTAAGGCTGAAAATGGTTTCTTCCCTTTCCTGGGATGGGCTTCTCTGACCTTCTGTGAGAATGAAGCCCAGGCAGGTCACCGCAGTCTGTGATATTTGAGCTTTTTCTTGGACAACTTCTATCCTTTATTGGCTTGGTAGTTCAGAGGCCTCCTTAGTAGGGCTGGTGATCAGAATGTCGTCTGCATATTGAAGGAGGGTTTCCTTTTCCAGAGGTAGAACTTTTAGGTCTTTAGCTAAGCTTTCCCCAAAGATGGTGTGGGAATTTTTGCACCCTTGGGGCCAGACGGCCCGGAAGTATTGTTTTAGTTGTATGTTGAGTCCTGCCACTCACAAGCCAAAATTTCTTGTGACTCTGGGACTAATGGAATACAAAAGAAGGCATCATTGAAGACTAATACAGAATACCATGTCCTGGTGGTTGGTAGAATGACCAGCAGGGTGTAGGAATTAGGAGCAACTGGAGGTATATCCTCGGTGGCTTCACTGACTGTCCTGACATCCTTTACCAGGTCCCCAGCAGCCCATGGGGCTCTCGTGGTCAGACCAATCCCAGAATATGGAGCTCACCTGGGCAGGTACCCCACCCCCACCCCAGCCCACGGGGCTCTCGTGGTCAGGCCCCTCCCAGGATACAGAGCTACCCTTGCGGGTACCGTGGCAGGGCTGGGCACACAGGAACCGTGCACATAGCCCTCATTGCAGAGCACCCCCAGCTCACCTGTCGCTCAGAGCTGACACAGAGCACCTCAGAGCAGGACTTGAACTAACAAACAGCAGCTGCGACAGGTCTGTGACCCTGGGCATCACTCCGTGAGGCCTCCCTCCACCTGGTCTTCCAGAGACTTCCACTGCACCCGGGGCACCAGGCCTCTGTCTCCAACCACCACCCACCCCTCCTCTGCCTGACTCCTGGGTTCCTCTCATTAGGAGAGGGTTTTCTTGAAGTTGTCTCCCACTCATGGGCCAGATAAAATGATTAGAAAACAAGCCAAAGCTGCAGCCCCTTGTCTATCCTGACTCTCAGGAGCCCACACCTGTTCCTTGGACCTGGCCGGTTCAGCAAGTTCCATTTTCTGCAACTGTGAGCCCCTGAGGGGTGATGATTGGCTGACCTGGGCAGCCTTACCGTGCCGGCCAGCCCTCCCCAGGTGTGCCTGGGTTGAGATCAATATAAATACCACTCCAGGCAGCAAGAGCCCCTGCAGCCGTGCCTGACGCCATTTTCTCTGCCCTGTCAGCAGTCTCGGGGCTGGGCTGGTGGGAGGGAGTGAGAGGCCACGGCTTTGTGGGTGGCCCAGTGTGAGTGGGGCTCTGCTGGACTTTCTGCAGCAGTTGCCAGGCTGCCACCTGCTAAAGAAGAGGATGTGTCACCCATACCTGCTGCTGGAATTTCTCCCTGGGCAGAGGTGAGGAAGGAAAAAAGCAGTGGGGGCAGGGACAGGACGGGTATCTCAGGCAGGGAAATGGAAATCTTCCAGAAGAGCACCCAGGGCCAGGACCATCCTGGCTGGCCTGCAGGCACCAAGTCGGCCGGCATGCTGTCACTCGTGTGGCTCTATGGCCCTTCCTCTAGGCTTTCAAGTCCTTGTATATATTCAGGTGTTTTACCTGGGACGGGTGGGAATAGTTCAGCAGCAACTGGCCTGGGGCTCAGCTCACGTTTACTCACAGATGCCTCGGCACGGTGCCCCAGCTTTGCAATGAGGACGCCTGTTGCGTGGGGGCTGCTGGCTGAATGGGAGACGATTCCCCACCACTGACCAACTTCAGAATTGTTTACAACTGGAGCAAGTGCCCTGATACGGTTTTCCTCTGTGTAACTGGTGGGTTCTGTGTTTTTTTTCTCTTTTTCGTTTTTGGTTCAAGGTAGATTTTATTCCTCTTTTTTGTATTTACAGATATAAGCATGGAAATAATTTATTCATATAAATACATGTATGTGCAGGGAATAATTGTTTTTTCTGTTTTATTTTTTAAATTTTACTTCTTTTTAATTTTGAATTTTATTTTATATTTTTATACAGCAGGTTCTTATTGGTTATCTATTTTATACATATAAATGTATACATGCCAATCCCAGTCTCTCAACTCCTCCCACCACCACCCCCCCAACAGCTTTCCCCCCTTGTTGTCCATACGTTTGTTGTCTACATCTGTTGCTCTGTTTATGCCTTGCAAAATGGTTAATCTGTACAGTTTTTCTAGGTTCCACATATATGCATGAATATACAAGATTTGTTTTTCTCTTTCTGACTTACTTCACTCTGTATGACAGTCTCTAGATCCATCGACGTCTCTACAAATGACCCAATTTCATTCCTTTTCATGGCTTAGTAATATTCCATTTTATATATGTACCACAGCTTTATGCATTCGTCTGTCTGTGGGCATTTAGGTTGCTTCCATTACCTCGATATTGTAAATAGTGATGCAATGAACATTGCGGTGAATGACTCTTTTTGATTTATGGTTTTGTCTGGGTATATGTCCAGTACTGGGATTGCTGTATCATATGGTAATTCTATTGTTAGTTTCTTAAGAAATTCCATATTGTTCTCCATAATGACTGTATCAATTTATATTCCCAACAATAGTGGAAGAGGGTTCCTTTTCTCCACACCCTTTCCAGCATTTTTTGTTTGTAGATTTTCAATGATGCCTATTCTACCAGGTGTGAGGTGATACCTCATTGTTGAATCCATTTCGTTGAGCAAGGGGTAGCTCTTGTCTATTACATATTTGGCTTATGGAACGGTATCTCTGCTAATTTCAAACTCTGCTTTTATGCAGCACCCCAACTCACCTTCCCCCTTAAGCAGGCATAAGTTGGTTTTCTAAACTTGAGACCCTGTTCTGTTTTGTAATTCAGTTCATGTGTAGCCAAGTTCACATTCCGTGTATTAGTGATACCTTATGATGTTTCTTTTTCTGTGTGACTTATTTCACTTAGAATCATCGTGCCTCAATCCACTCATTATGCTGGTACGGGCCTGGTGACATAGATTTCATTGCTGAGTGGTATTCTGTTGTACAGAAGTACCGCAACTTCTTTATCCATTATTTGCTCTCTGGGATATTTAACTTGTGCCGTAGAAGAGATTCCTGTAGAAAGAGCCGTCCCAAATTTTGGGGTTGCTGTGTCTTTTTGATATTAATTTCCCTAAGCTATAGGACCATAAGTGGAAGTGCCCTAGGCTCTGTTGCTTTGTTTTTTAGATGTTTCAGGAAACACCATACACTTCTCCCGAGTGTCTGTTGGCAATTTACATCCCGCCCATCAGCATAACAAGGCTCCCAGTTCTCCATGGCCTGTCCTGCCTTTCTGGATTTTACACTTTATTCTGATGGCCCTTTTGACCGGGGGGAAGTGAGACTTCATTGTAGTGCAGATTTCCTTTGCAAGCTTGCTTGGTTGGCCAAAAAGGGCGTATGCGTTTTTTCCTGAATATATTCAGGAAAAAACGCATATGCCCTTTTGGCAAAGTGCATCATTGTGGACGTTCTGACTCTTTTCCTACGCTTTCAATGCAATTCCAGTCTACCTCCTGAAATCGGTATCCTGCAATTATGCCCCACTTTCAAGTCCTCTTGGAAGACTTACTTCAGTATATTTTTGGAGGATAGCTGTCATTTATAACTCTGCAGGTTTGTGAATTACAGAGACCCTGAGCTCCTTTCTTCAACTCGCTTTCTTTTGAGCTGGCCGCAACACCGCAGGATGGCTTCAGGCCCTAATCTGGTTCCGGCACGGCACGCTGAGCCTTTGGTTATTTCCTCTTCCTGGTGGGAAATGAGAGTTAAATTTGCCCGTCCAGACACCTCCAGCTAGTCTCTCATTGGTTCTCCCTATTCCTGTTCATCTTCCGCAGAAATTGCAAACTGGGCCAAACAGGAGGTTAAAGGCGCTGACTCTCCAAGTTGGGAGAGTGTTAGTAAAGGGTCTGGAATGTTTCACCCGAGTACCAGGGTATGAAAACTGAGACATATTTGAACACGTCTCCCGTTCACACGGTTGATCATACTCTGGGTTCCACATGCATGTTTTAGCTGAAGGAAGAATACCTTAAACCTGGAGAGTTGAGACCCGTGGAATGGGTACCATGCAATATGACTTCAAAGGGTCTTCATTTGCTCACCGAACCTCTCCAATCCTATCACTGCTGCGTTTATGCCCCTGTACACACGCTTGATTCTCTTTCGGAGACATAGCAATCCATAGGTTTTAAGATACTTACTAGTCAGGTACATTCTTAGGCGTTTAATATGGGGTGTTGAGTCCATTTCATTGAGCAAGGAGTAGCTCTTGTCTATTCCATATTTGGCTTAAGGAACTTTATCTGTGCTCATTTCAATCTCTGGTTTTATGCAGCACCCCAACTCACCTTCCCCCTTAAGCAAGCGTGAGTTGGTTTTCTAAACTTGAGACACTGTTCTGTTTTGTAATTCAGTTCATGTGTAGCCAAGTTCACATTCTCTGTATTAGTGATACCTTATGATGTTTCTTTTCTGTGTGACTTATTTCAGTTCGAATCATCATACCTGAATCCACTCATTATGCTGCTACGGGCCTGATGACATAGATTTCATTGCTGAGTGATATTGCATTGTACGTAAGTACCACAAGTTCTTTATCCATTTTTCACTTTCTGCGATATTGAACTTGTACGGTAAACGAGGTTCTTGTAAACAGAGCCGTCCCAAACTTTGGGGTGGCTGTGTCTTTTTGATTTTAATTTCCCTAAGCTATAGGACCATAAGTGGAAGTGCCCTAGGCTCTGTTGCTTTGTTTTTTAGATGTTTCAGGAAACACCATACACTTCTCCAGAATGGCTGTTGGCAATTTACATCCCGCCCATCAGCATAAGAAGGCTCCCAGTTCTCCATGGCCTGTCGTGCCTTTATGGATTTTACACTTTTTTCAGATGGCCCTTTTGACCGGGTGGAAGTGAGACTTCATTGTAGTGCAGATTTCCTTTGCAAGCTTGCTTGGTTGGCCAAAAAGGGCGTATGCGTTTTTTCCTGAATATATTCAGGAAAAAACGCATACGCCCTTTTTGGCCAAGTGCATCATTGTCGAGTTTCTGACTCTCTTCATATGCTTTCAATGCAATTCCAGTCTACCTCCTGAAATCGGTTTCCTGCGATTCTGCCTTGCTTTCAATGCCTCTTCATAGCCTTACCTCAATATATTTTTTAAAAATAGTTGGCCTTTATAACTCTGCAGGTTTTTGAATTGCAGTGGCCCTTAGCTCCATTTTTTAGCTCTTATTTTTGTGGTCTTGCCCCGTAACCACAGGATTCCTTGAAGCCCTATTTTTCTTCTGGGGCACCTTGCTGTGCCTTTGGTTAATTCTTCTTACTGATGTGATATTAGAGTGACATGTGCCCATTGAAACCGCTACAGCTAGTTTCTCACTGGTTCCCCCTATTCCCATTCATCCTCTGCACTAACTGCAGACTGTGCGATACCAGAACTTAAAGGCATTGACTCCATGTGGGGATGTTGTTAGTAAAGCGGCTGGAATGTCGATCCGGAGCCCCAGGAGAGGAAAAATGAGGTGCGTTTTAGAAACCTTTCCCGATCATATGGTATACCAGTCGCTGGGTTTCCCAAGCATGGTTTAGCTGTAGGAAGATTCCCTTCAACCTGGAGTGTTGGGACCCTTGGACTGAGTAGCATGAAGTATTGCATTAAACTTTCGGCAGTTGCTCACCAAAGCTCACCAATCCTCTCAGCCCCAAGTGTCCAGCCTTATGTCTTATCCAGCTGTGGGTTTATATGTGGTCAATCCAGGTTGCATCACAGCCCCTGAGCGAATTTTGTAAGAATTTTTCTCTCTTTCATTGTTTCAGCGTTTTGTTTTTAAAATTTATTTCTATAATGGGGTTTAGCTCCTTTTCACTGCTGTGTTTGTGCCGCTCTGCACACACTTGATTCCCTTATGGAGATATATCAATACATGGGTTTTAAGATTCTTATTCCTCAGATATATTTCTCTGCGGTGTATAGGGTGTGTTGAGGCCTGTTCATTGAGCAAGGTGTAGATCTTGTCTAATACCTATTTGGTTTATTGAACGGTATCTGTGCTAATTTCAAACTCTGGTTTTATGCATCACCCCACCTCTCCTTTCCCCTTAAGCTGACATAAGTGTGTTTTCTAAATGTGAGACACTGTTCTGTTCTGTAATTCATTTCTTGTGCAGCCATATTTACCCTCCCTCTATAAGTGATATCTTATGATATGTTTCTTTTTCTGTTTGACTTATTTCAAGTAGTATTTTCGGACCTAAATCCACTCTTTATCCTTCTACTAGCCTTATTACATTGATTTCATGGTGAAGAGATATTCCATTGTACATAAGTACCACATCTTCTTTATCCATTGTTCTCTTTCCTGGGATATTTAAGGTGTACTGAAGTTGAGGTTCTTGTAAACAGAGTAGCCCTAAACTGTGGTGTGCTTGTGTCTTGTTGATTTTTAGACTTCCCTAGATATACTCCCATGATTGGAAGTGTCCTATGCTCTGTAGCTCTGTTTTTTAGATGATTTAGGAACCACCATACGCTTCTCCAGAGTGGCTCTCGGCAGTTCACACACTGCCCATCAGCGTATAAAGGCTCCCTGTTCTCCATGGCCTGTCCTGCATTTCTGGTTTTTACAATTTTTTAGGATGGCCCTTTTGACTGGTGGGAAGTGAGACTTCTTTGTTGTGCACATTTGCATTGCTTGCTTGCTTCGTTGCCCATAAAGTGCGTATGCGTTTTTTCCTGGATATAATCAGGAAAAAACGCATACGCCCTTTTGGGCCAACTGCATCATTGTCGAAATTCTGCCGCTTTTCATGTGCGTTAAAGACGAGTCCAATCTATCTCTTGAAATCTGTTTCTTGCAATTCTGTCTTGCATTCAGATCCTCTTCTTTGCCTTACCTCAACATATTTTTGGACGTTAGTTTTCATTTATAACTCTGCAGGTTTGTGAATTGCAGTGACCCTGAGCTCCATTTTTTAAGTTGCTCTTTTGTGAGCTGGCCTCAAACCCGCAGGATTGCTTCAGGCCCTATTTTGGCTCCGGCGAGGCAGGCTGAGCCTTCCTTTAATTCTTACTCTTAATGGGAAATTAGAGTGATATGTGCCCGTCCAAACCCCTACAACTCTTCTCTCATTGGTTCCCCCTCTTCCCGTTCATCCTCCTCACAATTTGCAAAATGTGTGAAACAGAAGTTTAAATGTGCTGATTCTCCAAGTGGGGAGATTCTAAGTAGCGTGGCTGGAATGGTGAACAGGAGCACCAGGAGAGGATAAATGAGGTGCATTTTAGACACATCTCCCGATCACATGGTGTACAGTCCTCTGGGTTTTCCATGCATGTTTTAGCTGTAGGAAGATCCCTTGAACCTGCAGATTTGGGACCCATTGAATGGGTACCAGGTAGTATTACTTTAAAGGGTGTGCATTTCCTCACCCAACCTCACATTTCTCTTAGCGCAAACAGTTTCCAGCCTTATGTCTCATCCTGCTGTGGGTCTAGATGTGTTCAATCCATGTTGCATCACCGTCCCTGAGGAAAAGTTGTAAGAGGTTTTCTCTGTCTCTCTGTCGTTTATTTTTTTCAATTTATTACTATATTGGTTACAGCTGATTTTCAAAGCTCTGTTTCTTGCTGCTGTACATCCACTTGATTCGCGTACAGAGAGACATCAATAAATTCTTTTTCAGATTCTTACCAGTCGTATATATTCTTTTCCGGTGACTTGAGTGTGCTGAGTGCAGTTCTTTTAGCTACCGTGTAGGCCTTGTTGATTATCAGTTTGGTATTTGGAATGGTATCTTTGCTAATTTCAACCTCCTGGATGATGCCTCACCCCTCCCCACCTTTCCCGTTTAGCAGCCTTATGCGTGTTTTCTACATATTTGACTATGTTTTTGTTTTGTAATTTATTTCATGTGTAGCCATTTTGGATTCCACCTTTAAGTGATATCTTATGATATGTGTCTTTTTCTTTTTGAATTCTGTCACTTAGAATGATCATACGTAACTCCTCCGGAGTCGTTACAACTGGCCATATTTCATTGATTTCCAGGCTGAATAATATTCCACTCTACCTAAGTACCACATCTCTATCCATTTTTCCCCTCCAGAGACATTTAAGTTATATCCTAGTCGAGGATCTTTTAAACAGAGAGGGGGTAAACATTGGGGTGCCTGTGTCCTCTCGATTTTTGTTTTTCCCAAGATATACGCCCATGAGTGCAAGTGCCCTATGCTCTGTAGCTCATTTTTTAGATGCTTTAGTAAACACAATACACTTCTCCAGAATGGCCGTTGGCAATATACATTTCCACTATAAGTCTCACAGGGCTCCCTCTTCTCGTTGCCCTGTCCTGCATTTCTGTTGTTTACGCTTTATGAGGATGGCTCTTCTGACTGATGCGAAGTGATATCTTTTGTAGTATTGACTTCCAGTGCCCACCTGTTTGGTTGGCTAAAAAAGTGTATGCCCTTTTCTTGAATATATACAGAAAAGAACGCATACACCCTTTTTGGCCACCTGCAATGTTGGCAATGTTCAGCTCCTTTTCTTGTGCTTAATGGCGAGTCCTTTCTACCTCCTCAAATCCCTTTCCTGCCATTCTCCCTTGCTTACAAGTCCTTTTCTCTGACTTTCCTCAAGACATTTTTCAGTGATGGATATTTTCAACTCTGCAGTTTTGTGAATTTTACTGCCCCTGAGTTCCATTGTTCAACTCGTGTTTATGGGAACTGGCCACAAAGCAGCGGGATTTCCTCAAGCCCTATACTGTTTCCATGGGCAACCCTAGCCTTTGGTCAATTCGTCTTCCTGATTGGAAATTAGAGTGACATGTGCCTGTCTGAACACCTAGGACTTGTCTCTCATTGTTCCTCATCCTTCCGCTTCATCCTCTGGACAAATTCCAAACTGTACGCAACAGGATGTTGACAGTGCTGACATCTCCAAGTGGGGAGACTGTTAGTAAAGACGCTGGAGGGGTGAACCCGAGCACCAGGAGATGAGGAGATGAGATGCCTTTTCCAAACTCTTCCCGATCAGACGGTATACCATCCTCTGGGTGTGACAGACATGTTTTAGCAGTAGGAAGAGTCCCATTCATGTAAGGAGAACACCAGGGCTTTTTCAAAATCAGTGTCTCCCCGAAACCCAAACTGGGGAAGTTTTTAAGCTACGGCTACACATATGTTCATTAAGGGCCTTGGGAAGTAGGCAGAGTCCAAACTTTAGATGATTGAAGTCTTCAGGGTCAGAAGCACTCACCACCAGCTTCCCTTAGGCTACACTTTAACTGTCATTGATAGATGATGTCAATAAAAATATCTATTCTTTTTCAGATTATTTCCCCTTATAGGTTATTGCAAAATGTTGAGTGTAGTTCCCTGTGCTATACAGTAGTTCCTTGTTGATGATCTATTTTATACATAGCAGTGTGTATGTGTTCATTCCAAACTGTTAATTTATCCCTCCTCCCACCTTTCCCCTTTGGTAATAATAAATTATAAGATTTTATACTTCTCAGAAATGGGGGAGCTGAAAGAGAGGTATCATTTTCAATGGAAAAGCATTTAAAACAAGATTGAAGGTTTAACCAAGATTATTAGCTGTACATCCTTGGAAAGAAATCACTTCGTTTCTCTAATATTGACCTGACAAATAAGACAAACCTTTTCACTGAACTTGCTTATAAAAAGTGATGGAAATATCAAATGGAAGTGTTAAAAACATCTTATTTTACCCGAGCCTTATACACTGTTCTATGTTAACTACAGTTTGGCTCACACATCTGTTCATTGAGGTTACAATAGTCTCAATTTCTGTTACTGATCCTCCAGAGTGGACCCCAACAAGTGTCCCCCTGCCCAGTGTCATTGGGGCCAACAGATCGAGACTGAGTTTGGTTCACAAGCAAAGGAAACTTTATATTTTGATCAGAGAATGGAGAGGTGAGAGCATGCACTACCCCGTGGGCTGTGGGCTGGGCTGCTGTGTAGAGATCCTGTCAGAGTCAGTGGGAGGGAGGGAGGCGGCGGAGCTCTCGAGGGCCGGGTTGGCTGTAGCTCAGGCTCTATATCGTGGAGTCTGCACTGGGCCCCAGGAGCTGAGGTGTCGACCCAGCCATTCTGCACTAGGAAATCTGGTCTGAAGTGCCGGGTGTGGAACCTCTGCATGCGGGACCCTAGGAGCACGTGAAATTAGACAAAGCACAAAGGATAAAAAAGGTTAGACTTGACTTTATTGCCCAGATTCTATTTTTATCTCCCAGGGATTTTTAATGGGCTTTGCTGGGGACAAACCCCTCCTCTGCCTTTTGTCCCGTTCCTCATTCTTGGAGTGCTGAGGGTGCAGACCCTTCTTCTGTAACTGCTGAGTGCTGAGTTGGGAGCCCTCATACCCTGGGGCGAGGGTCAGAGCTTCTCCCCAGCAGCCTCCCGGTGACGTTGATTGTCCCCAGGACCCCTGCCTCCCTGCTCGTCCACCTGAGCACCAGCATTGGAAGTGTTATAGATTCTAATGACCTTTAAGGGTCCAGGAAAGAGATGTGCAGAGACGCTGTGGGGGCCGGTTTCACCCCGCCCCACATTTGTTCGGCCACCTTAGGCTGACCGTCTCTGCCAGCCTAGATGCTCTGACCAGTAGTCTGCGCTTTCTTCAGTTAGGCCCCTGAATTAACGTACAAACAGCACCAGGTGTCAGAGCCCTGCCCGCTCAACTCCCAGACAGTCCAGGGTCAGTGGTGACCAAGGACCATGATGGCTACTGAGTCAACAGCCTTTTGAAGTAAACAGGAGTCCAGCCGGTCTTATTGGCCACCATCATCACGGTGTCTGTAGGCTTTTCTATGGTGACAGTGTGGTATACTGTTCCCCCGCCAAGATTATTAGCTCCCCTCTGGGTGCAGTAAGTCCTGCAAGCAGTAGTCTACTCTTTTGGGACACACTCTTGTTGTTTTATGAGAGAAACTCCAGGTCAAGTGATGTTCACACGAGTCGTCATGGTGCCCTGTTGCCCCCGGTTATCTCTCTGGATGTTGGAGTTGGAGGGCCTCCTCACTCGAGGTCGGTGTGCCCACGGAGCGAACCCTGCAACTTCAGGGCATGGTTGGTGGTTAGGATCACCACGTGGGGTCCTTTTCCCTTAGGAGGGAGGTGGCCTTTTGGGCTGCTGATTTCCAGGTTTTTAGATACCGCCAGTATCTTGGCCAGATGTGGCAGTGGGCCAAGCCCCTTAGTGACCGTAGTTTATCCTACCTGGATGGCATTCTTGCATTGTTCCATTTCAAGTGGTCCCAGTTTTTGCACTAATTCTCCAATGGCGATTCACCTTTCACCGGGAATGTAAAGGTCAAAGGGTTTAGCTAAATTAGGGAGTTCCAGGGCAAGGGTCTGAATTGACTGCTCTTTCCATTCTTGAAAGGCCACTTCTGGATTCTATTCAAAAGGATCATCATCTTTTCCTTTCAGTGTTTCATATAGAGGCCCAGGTAGTAGACTGTGGTTAGGGATCCAGAAGCAGCAAACCCTGGCCTCCCCAGGAACCCCTAAGCTGTCTTCTAGTTTTAGAAAGGGGTAAGGCTGAAAATGGTTTCTTCCCTTTCCTGGGATGGGCTTCTCTGACCTTCTGTGAGAATGAAGCCCAGGCAGGTCACCGCAGTCTGTGATATTTGAGCTTTTCCTTGGACAACTTCTATCCTTTATTGGCTTGGTAGTTCAGAGGCCTCCTTAGTAGGGCTGGTGATCAGAATGTCGTCTGCATATTGAAGGAGGGTTTCCTTTTCCAGAGGTAGAACTTTTAGGTCTTTAGCTAAGCTTTCCCCAAAGATGGTGTGGGAATTTTTGCACCCTTGGGGCCAGACGGCCCGGAAGTATTGTTTTAGTTGTATGTGGAGTCCTGCCACTCACAAGCCAAAATTTCTTGTGACTCTGGGACTAATGGAATACAAAAGAAGGCATCATTGAAGACTAATACAGAATACCATGTCCTGGTGGTTGGTAGAATGACCAGCAGGGTGTAGGAATTAGGAGCAACTGGAGGTATATCCTCGGTGGCTTCACTGACTGTCCTGACATCCTTTACCAGGTCCCCAGCAGCCCATGGGGCTCTCGTGGTCAGACCAATCCCAGAATATGGAGCTCACCTGGGCAGGTACCCCACCCCCACCCCAGCCCACGGGGCTCTCGTGGTCAGGCCCCTCCCAGGATACAGAGCTACCCTTGCGGGTACCGTGGCAGGGCTGGGCACACAGGAACCGTGCACATAGCCCTCATTGCAGAGCACCCCCAGCTCACCTGTCGCTCAGAGCTGACACAGAGCACCTCAGAGCAGGACTTGAACTAACAAACAGCAGCTGCGACAGGTCTGTGACCCTGGGCATCACTCCGTGAGGCCTCCCTCCACCTGGTCTTCCAGAGACTTCCACTGCACCCGGGGCACCAGGCCTCTGTCTCCAACCACCACCCACCCCTCCTCTGCCTGACTCCTGGGTTCCTCTCATTAGGAGAGGGTTTTCTTGAAGTTGTCTCCCACTCATGGGCCAGATAAAATGATTAGAAAACAAGCCAAAGCTGCAGCCCCTTGTCTATCCTGACTCTCAGGAGCCCACACCTGTTCCTTGGACCTGGCCGGTTCAGCAAGTTCCATTTTCTGCAACTGTGAGCCCCTGAGGGGTGATGATTGGCTGACCTGGGCAGCCTTACCGTGCCGGCCAGCCCTCCCCAGGTGTGCCTGGGTTGAGATCAATATAAATACCACTCCAGGCAGCAAGAGCCCCTGCAGCCGTGCCTGACGCCATTTTCTCTGCCCTGTCAGCAGTCTCGGGGCTGGGCTGGTGGGAGGGAGTGAGAGGCCACGGCTTTGTGGGTGGCCCAGTGTGAGTGGGGCTCTGCTGGACTTTCTGCAGCAGTTGCCAGGCTGCCACCTGCTAAAGAAGAGGATGTGTCACCCATACCTGCTGCTGGAATTTCTCCCTGGGCAGAGGTGAGGAAGGAAAAAAGCAGTGGGGGCAGGGACAGGACGGGTATCTCAGGCAGGGAAATGGAAATCTTCCAGAAGAGCACCCAGGGCCAGGACCATCCTGGCTGGCCTGCAGGCACCAAGTCGGCCGGCATGCTGTCACTCGTGTGGCTCTATGGCCCTTCCTCTAGGCTTTCAAGTCCTTGTATATATTCAGGTGTTTTACCTGGGACGGGTGGGAATAGTTCAGCAGCAACTGGCCTGGGGCTCAGCTCACGTTTACTCACAGATGCCTCGGCACGGTGCCCCAGCTTTGCAATGAGGACGCTTGTTGCGTGGGGGCTGCTGGCTGAATGGGAGACGATTCCCCACCACTGACCAACTTCAGAATTGTTTACAACTGGAGCAAGTGCCCTGATACGGTTTTCCTCTGTGTAACTGGTGGGTTCTGTGTTTTTTTTCTCTTTTTCGTTTTTGGTTCAAGGTAGATTTTATTCCTCTTTTTTGTATTTACAGATATAAGCATGGAAATAATTTATTCATATAAATACATGTATGTGCAGGGAATAATTGTTTTTTCTGTTTTATTTTTTAAATTTTACTTCTTTTTAATTTTGAATTTTATTTTATATTTTTATACAGCAGGTTCTTATTGGTTATCTATTTTATACATATAAATGTATACATGCCAATCCCAGTCTCTCAACTCCTCCCACCACCACCCCCCCAACAGCTTTCCCCCCTTGTTGTCCATACGTTTGTTGTCTACATCTGTTGCTCTGTTTATGCCTTGCAAAATGGTTAATCTGTACAGTTTTTCTAGGTTCCACATATATGCATGAATATACAAGATTTGTTTTTCTCTTTCTGACTTACTTCACTCTGTATGACAGTCTCTAGATCCATCGACGTCTCTACAAATGACCCAATTTCATTCCTTTTCATGGCTTAGTAATATTCCATTTTATATATGTACCACAGCTTTATGCATTCGTCTGTCTGTGGGCATTTAGGTTGCTTCCATTACCTCGATATTGTAAATAGTGATGCAATGAACATTGCGGTGAATGACTCTTTTTGATTTATGGTTTTGTCTGGGTATATGTCCAGTACTGGGATTGCTGTATCATATGGTAATTCTATTGTTAGTTTCTTAAGAAATTCCATATTGTTCTCCATAATGACTGTATCAATTTATATTCCCAACAATAGTGGAAGAGGGTTCCTTTTCTCCACACCCTTTCCAGCATTTTTTGTTTGTAGATTTTCAATGATGCCTATTCTACCAGGTGTGAGGTGATACCTCATTGTTGAATCCATTTCGTTGAGCAAGGGGTAGCTCTTGTCTATTACATATTTGGCTTATGGAACGGTATCTGTGCTAATTTCAAACTCTGCTTTTATGCAGCACCCCAACTCACCTTCCCCCTTAAGCAGGCATAAGTTGGTTTTCTAAACTTGAGACCCTGTTCTGTTTTGTAATTCAGTTCATGTGTAGCCAAGTTCACATTCCATGTATTAGTGATACCTTATGATGTTTCTTTTTCTGTGTGACTTATTTCACTTAGAATCATCGTGCCTCAATCCACTCATTATGCTGGTACGGGCCTGGTGACATAGATTTCATTGCTGAGTGGTATTCTGTTGTACAGAAGTACCGCAACTTCTTTATCCATTATTTGCTCTCTGGGATATTTAACTTGTGCCGTAGAAGAGATTCCTGTAAAAAGAGCCGTCCCAAATTTTGGGGTTGCTGTGTCTTTTTGATATTAATTTCCCTAAGCTATAGGACCATAAGTGGAAGTGCCCTAGGCTCTGTTGCTTTGTTTTTTAGATGTTTCAGGAAACACCATACACTTCTCCCGAGTGTCTGTTGGCAATTTACATCCCGCCCATCAGCATAACAAGGCTCCCAGTTCTCCATGGCCTGTCCTGCCTTTCTGGATTTTACACTTTATTCTGATGGCCCTTTTGACCGGGGGGCAGTGAGACTTCATTGTAGTGCAGATTTCCTTTGCAAGTTTGCTTGGTTGGCCAAAAAGGGCGTATGCGTTTTTTCCTGAATATATTCAGGAAAAAACGCATATGCCCTTTTGGCAAAGTGCATCATTGTGGACGTTCTGCCTCTTTTCCTACGCTTTCAATGCAATTCCAGTCTACCTCCTGAAATCGGTATCCTGCAATTCTGCCCCACTTTCAAGTCTTCTTGGCAGCCTTACTTCAGTCTATTTTTGGAGGATAGCTGTCATTTATAACTCTGCAGGTTTGTGAATTACAGAGCCCCTGAGCTCCTTTCTTCAACTCGCTTTCTTGTGAGCTGGCCGCAACACCGCAGGATGGCTTCAGGCCCTAATCTGTTTCCGCCACGGCACGCTGAGCCTTTGGTTAATTCCTCTTCCTAGTGGGAAATGAGAGTTAAATTTGCCCGTCCAGACACCTCCAGCTAGTCTCTCATTGGTTCTCCCTATTCCTGTTCATCTTCCGCAGAAATTGCAAACTGGGCCAAACAGGAGGTTAAAGGCACTGACTGTCCAAGTCGGGAGAGTGTTAGTAAAGCGTCTGGAATGTTGCACCCGAGTACCAGGGTATGAAAACTGAGACATATTTGAACACGTCTCCCGATCACATGGTTGATCATACTCTGGGTTCCACATGCATGTTTTAGCTGAAGGAAGAATACCTGAAACCTGGAGAGTTGAGACCCGTGGAATGGGTACCATGCAATATGACTTCAAAGGGTCTTCATTTGCTCACCGAACCTCTCCAATCCTATCACTGCTGCATTTATGCCCCAGTACACACGCTTGATTCTCTTTCGGAGACATAGCAATCCCTAGGTTTTAAGATACTTACTAGTCAGTTACATTCTTAGGCGTTTAATATGGGGTGTTGAGTCCATTTCGTTGAGCAAGGAGTAGCTCTTGTCTATTCCATATTTGGCTTAAGGAACTTTATCTGTGCTCATTTCAATCTCTGGTTTTATGCAGCACCCCAACTCACCTTTACCCTTAAGCTAGAAGATGTTGGTTTTCTAAATTTGAGACCCTGTTCTGTTTTGGAATTCAGTTCCTGTGTAGCCAAGTTTACATTCCGTGTATTAGTGATATCTTTTGATGTTTCTTTTTCTGTGTTACTTATTTCAGTTAGAATCATCGTACCTGAATCCACTGATTATGCTGCTACGGGCCTGATGACATAGATTTCATTGCTGAGTGATATTGCATTGTAGGTAAGTACCACAAGTTCTTTATCCATTTTTCACTTTCTGTGATATTGAACTTGTATGGTAAACGAGGTTCTTGTAAACAGAGGCGTCCCAAACTTTGGGGTGGCTGTGTCTTTTTTATTTTAATTTCCCTAAGCTATAGGACCATAAGTGGAAGTGCCCTAGGCTCTGTTGCTTTGTTTTTTAGATCTTTCAGGAAACACCATACACTTGTCCCGAGTGTTTGTTGGCAATTTACATCCCGCCCATCAGCATAACAAGGCTCCCAGTTCTCCATGGCCTGTCCTGCCTTTCTGGATTTTACACTTTTTTCAGATGGCCCTTTTGACCGGGGGGAAGTGAGACTTCATTGTAGTGCAGATTTCCTTTGCAAGCTTGCTTGGTTGGCCAAAAAGGGCGTATGTGCTTTTTCCTGAATATATTCAGGAAAAAACGCATACGCCCTTTTTGGCCAAGTGCATCATTGTGGACGTTCTGCCTCTTTTCCTATGCTTTCAATGCAATTCCAGTCTACCTCCTGAAATCGGTTTCCTGCAATTCTGCCCCGCTTTCAAGTCCTCTTGGCAGCCTTACTTCAGTCTATTTTTGGACGATAGCTGTCATTTATAACTCTGCAGGTTTGTGAATTACAGTGCCCCTGAGCTCCTTTCTTCAACTCGCTTTCTTGTGACCTGGCCGCAACACCGCAGGATGGCTTCAGGCCCTAATCTGGTTCCGGCATGGCACGCTGAGCCTTTGGTTAATTCCTCATCCTGGTGGGAAAATAGAGTTAAATTTGTCAATCCAGACACCTCCCGCTTGTCTCTCATTGGTTCTCCCTATTCCTGTACATCTTCCGCAGAAATTGCAAACTGGGCCAAACAGGAGGTTAAAGGCACTGACTCTCCAAGTGGGGAGAGTGTTAGTAAAGCGTCTGGAATGTTGCACCGAAGTACCAGGGGACGAAAACTGAGACATATTTGAACATGTCTCCCGATCACACGGTTGATCATACTCTGGGTTCCACATGCATGTTTTAGCTGAAGAAAGAATACCTTAAACCTGGAGAGTTGAGACCCGTGGAATGGGTACCATGCAATATGACTTCAAAGGGTCTTCATTTGCTCACCGAATCTCTCCAATCCTATCACTGCTGCGTTTATGACCCTTGTACACACGCTTGATTCTCTTTTGGAGACATAGCACTCCATAGGTTTTAAGATACTTACTAGTCTGGTATATTCTTAGGCGTTTAATATGGGGTGTGGAGTCCTTTTTGTTGAGCAAGGAGTAGCTCTTGTCTATTCCATATTTGGCTTAAGGAACTTTATCTGTGCTCATTTCAGTCTCTGTTTTTATGCAGCACACCAACTCACCTTTCCACTTAAGCAAGCATAAGTTGGTTTTCTAAATTTGAGACCCTGTTCTGTTTTGTAATTCAGTTCCTCTGTAGCCAAGTTTAAATTCCATGTATTAGTGATATTTTTTGATGTTTCTTTTTCTGTTAGACTTATTTCAGTTAGAATCACCATACCCGAATCCACTCATTATGCTGCTACGGGCCTGGTGACATAGATTTCATTGCTGAGTGATATTGCTTTGTACATGAGTACCACAACTTCTTTATCCATTTTTCAATTTCTGCGATGTTGAACTTGTACGGTAAACGAGGTTCTTGTAAACAGAGGCGTCCCAAACTTTGGGGTGGCTGTGTCTTTTTGATTTTAATTTCCCTAAGCTATAGGACCATAAGTGGAAGTGCCCTAGGTTCTGTTGCTTTGTTTTTTAGATGTTTCAGTTAACACCATACACTTCTCCCGAGTGGTTGTTGGCAATTTACATCCCGCCCATCAGCATAACAAGGCTCCCAGTTCTCCATGGCCTGTCCTGCTTTTCTGGATTTTACACTTTTTTCAGATGGCCCTTTTGACCGGGGGGAAGTGAGACTTCATTGTAGTGCAGATTTCCTTTGCAAGCTTGCTTGGTTGGCCAAAAAGGGCGTATGCGTTTTTTCCTGAATATATTCAGGAAAAAACGCATACGCCCTTTTTGGCCAAGTGCATCATTGTGGACGTTCTGCCTCTTTTCCTATGCTTTCAATGCAATTCCAGTCTACCTCCTGAAATTGGTTTCCTGCAATTCTGCTCCGCTTTCAAGTCCTCTTGGCAGCCTTACTTCAGTCTATTTTTGGACGATAGCTGTCATTTATAACTCTGCAGGTTTGTGAATTACAGTGCCCCTGAGCTCCTTTCTTCAACTCGCTTTCTTTTGAGCTGGCCGCAACACTGCAGGATGGCTTCAGGCCCTAATCTGGTTCCGGCACGGCACGCTGAGCCTTTGGTTATTTCCTCTTCCTGGTGGGAAATGAGAGTTAAATTTGCCCGTCCAGACACCTCCAGCTAGCCTCTCATTGGTTCTCGCTATTCCTGTTCATCTTCCGCAGAAATTGCAAACTGTGCCAAACAGGAGGTTAAAGGCGCTGACTCTCCAAGTGGGGAGAGTGTTAGTAAAGCGTCTGGAATGTTGCACCCGAGTACCAGGGGACGAAAACTGAGACATATTTGAACACGTCTCCCGATCACATGGTTGATCATACTCTAGGTTCCACATGCATGTTTTAGCTGAAGGAAGAATACCTAAAACCTGGGTAGTTGAAACCCGTGTAATGGGTACCATGCAATATGACTTCAAAGGGTCTTCATTTGCTCACCAAACCTCTCCAATCCTATCACTGCTGCGTTTATGCCCCTGTACACATGCTTGATTCTCCTTCGGAGACATAGCAATCCATAGGTTTTAAGATACTTACTAGTCAGGTACATTCTTAGGCGTTTAATATGCGGTGTTGAGTCCATTTCGTTGAGCAAGGAGTAGCTCTTGTCTATTCCATATTTGGCTTAAGGAACTTTATCTGTGCTCATTTCAATCTCTGGTTTTATGCAGCACCCCAACTCACCTTTCCCCTTAAGCAAGCATAAGTTGGTTTTCTAAATTTGAGACCCTGTTCTGTTCTGTAATTCAGTTCCTGTGTAGCCAAGTTTCCATTCCGTGTATTACTGATATCTTATGATGTTTCTTTTTCTGTGTGACTTATTTCAGTTAGAATCATCGTACCTGAATCCACTCATTATGCTGCTACGGGCCTGATGACATAGATTTCATTGCTGAGTGATACTGCATTGTACGTAAGTACCACAAGTTCTTTATCCATTTTTCACTTTCTGCGATGTTGAACTTGTACTGTAAACGAGGTTCTTGTAAACAGAGCCGTTCCAAACTTTGGGGTGGCTGTGTCTTTTTGATTTTATTTTCCCTAAGCTATAGGACCATAAGTGGAAGTGCCCTAGGTTCTGTTGCTTTGTTTTTTAGATGTTTCAGGAAACACCATACACTTCTCCCGAGTGGTTGTTGGCAATTTACATCCCGCCCATCAGCATAACAAGGCTCCCAGTTCTCCATGGCCTGTCCTGCCTTTCTGGATTTTACACTTTTTTCAGATGGCCCTTTTGACCTGGGGGAAGTGAGACTTCATTGTAGTGCAGAGTTCCTTTGCAAGCTTGCTTGGTTGGCCAAAAAGGGCGTATGCGTTTTTTCCTGAATATATTCAGGAAAAAACGCATACGCCCTTTTTGGCCAAGTGCATCATTGTGGACGTTCTGCCTCTTTTCCTATGCTTTCAATGCAATTCCAGTCTACCTCCTGAAATCGGTTTCCTGCAATTCTGCCCCGCTTTCAAGTCCTCTTGGCAGCCTTACTTCAGTCTATTTTTGGACGATAGCTGTCATTTATAACTCTGCAGGTTTGTGAATTACAGTGCCCCTGAGCTCCTTTCTTCAACTCGCTTTCTTGTGACCTGGCCGCAACACCGCAGGATGGCTTCAGGCCCTAATCTGGTTCCGGCACGGCACGCTGAGCCTTTGGTTAATTCCGCTTCCTGGTGGGAAATGAGAGTTAAATTTGCCCGTCCAGACACCTCCAGCTAGCCTCTCATTGGTTCTCGCTATTCCTGTTCATCTTCCGCAGAAATTGCAAACTGGGCCAAACAGGAGGTTAAAGGCGCTGACTCTCCAAGTGGGGAGAGTGTTAGTAAAGCGTCTGGAATGTTGCACCCGAGTACCAGGGGAGGAAAACTGAGACATATTTGAACACGTCTCCCGTTCACATAGTTGATCATACTTGGGTTCCACATGCATCTTTTAGCTGAAGGAAGAATACCTTAAACCTTGGTAGTTGAAACCCGTGGAATGGGTACCATGCAATATGACTTCAAAGGGTCTTCATTTGCTCACCGAACCTCTCCAATCCTATCACTGCTGCATTTATGCCCCTGTACACATGCTTCATTCTCTTTCGGAGACATAGAAATCCATAGGTTTTAAGATAGTTACTAGTCAGGTACATTCTTAGGCGTTTAATATGGGGTGTTGAGTCCATTTCGTTGAGCAAGGAGTAGCTTTTGTCTATTCCATATTTGGCTTAAGGAACTTTATCTGTGCTCATTTCAATCTCTGGTTTTATGCAGCACCCCAACTCACCTTTCCCCTTAAGCAAGCATAAGTTGGTTTTCTAAATTTGAGACCCTGTTCTGTTCTGTAATTCAGTTCCTGTGTAGCCAAGTTTCCATTCCGTGTATTACTGATATCTTATGATGTTTCTTTTTCTGTGTGACTTATTTCAGTTAGAATCATCATACCTGAATCCACTCATTGTGCTGCTAAGGGCCTGATGACACAGATTTCATTGCTGAGTGATATTGCTTTGTAAGTAAATACCACAACTTCTTTATCCATTTTTCACTTTCTGCGATGTTGAACTTGTACTGTAAACGAGGTTCTTGTAAACAGAGCCGTCCCAAACTTTGGGGTGGCTGTGTCTTTTTGATTTTAATTTCCCTAAGCTATAGGACCATAAGTGGCAGTGCCCTAGGCTCTGTTGCTTTGTTTTTTAGATGTTTCAGGAAACACCATACACTTCTCCTGAGTGTCTGTTGGTAATTTACATCCCGCCCATCAGCATAACAAGGCTCCCAGTTCTCCATGGCCTGTCCTGCCTTTCTGGATTTTACACTTTTTTCAGATGGCCCTTTTGACCGGGGGGAAGTGAGACTTCATTGTAGTGCAGATTTCCTTTGCAAGCTTGCTTGTTTGGCCAAAAAGGGCGTATGCGTTTTTTCCTGAATATATTCAGGAAAAAACGCATACGCCCTTTTTGGCCAAGTGCATCATTGTGGACGTTCTGCCTCTTTTCCTATGCTTTCAATGCAATTCCAGTCTACCTCCTGAAATCGGTTTCCTGCAATTCTGCCCCGCTTTCAAGTCCTCTTGGCAGCCTTACTTCAGTCTATTTTTGGACGATAGCTGTCATTTATAACTCTGCAGGTTTGTGAATTACAGTGCCCCTGAGCTCCTTTCTTCAACTCGCTTTCTTTTGAGCTGGCCGCAACACTGCAGGATGGCTTCAGGCCCTAATCTGGTCCGGCACGGCACACTGAGCCTTTGGTTATTTCCTCTTCCTGGTGGGAAATGAGAGTTAAATTTGCCCGTCCAGACACCTCCAGCTAGCCTCTCATTGGTTCTCGCTATTCCTGTTCATCTTCTGCAGAAATTGCAAACTGGGCCAAACAGGAGTTTAAAGGCGCTGACTTTCCAAGTGGGGAGAGTGTTCGTAAAGCGTCTGGAATGTTGCACCCGAGTACCAGGGGAAGAAACCTGAGACATATTTGAACACGTCTCCCATTCACATGGTTGATCATACTTGGGTTCCACATGCATGTTTTAGCTGAGGAAGAATACCTAAAACCTGGGTAGTTGAAACCCTTGGCATGGGTACCATGCAATATGACTTCAAAGGGTCTTCATTTGCTCACCGAACCTCTCCAATCCTATCACTGCTGCGTTTATGCCCCTGTACACATGCTTGATTCTCTTTCGGAGACATAGCAATCCATAGGTTTTAAGATACTTACTAGTCAGGTACATTCTTAGGCGTTTAATATGGGGTGTTGAGTCCATTTCGTTGAGCAAGGAGTAGCTCTTGTCTATTCCATATTTGGCTTAAGGAACTTTATCTGTGCTCATTTCAATCTCTGGTTTTATGCAGCACCCCAACTCACCTTTCCCCTTAAGCAAGCATAAGTTGGTTTTCTAAATTTGAGACCCTGTTCTGTTCTGTAATTCAGTTCCTGTGTAGCCAAGTTTCCATTCCGTGTATTACTGATATCTTATGATGTTTCTTTTTCTGTGTGACTTATTTCAGTTAGAATCATCATACCTGAATCCACTCATTGTGCTGCTAAGGGCCTGATGACACAGATTTCATTGCTGAGTGATATTGCTTTGTAAGTAAATACCACAACTTCTTTATCCAATTTTCAATTTCTGTGATGTTGAACTTGTACTGTAAACGAGGTTCTTGTAAACAGAGCCGTCCCAAACTTTGGGGTGGCTGTGTCTTTTTGATTTTAATTTCCCTAAGCTATAGGACCATAAGTGGCAGTGCCCTAGGCTCTGTTGCTTTGTTTTTTAGATGTTTCAGGAAACACCATACACTTCTCCTGAGTGTCTGTTGGTAATTTACATCCCGCCCATCAGCATAACAAGGCTCCCAGTTCTCCATGGCCTGTCCTGCCTTTCTGGATTTTACACTTTTTTCAGATGGCCCTTTTGACCGGGGGGAAGTGAGACTTCATTGTAGTGCAGATTTCCTTTGCAAGCTTGCTTGGTTGGCCAAAAAGGGCGTATGCGTTTTTTCCTGAATATATTCAGGAAAAAACGCATACGCCCTTTTTGGCCAAGTGCATCATTGTGGACGTTCTGCCTCTTTTCCTATGCTTTCAATGCAATTCCAGTCTACCTCCTGAAATCGGTTTCCTGCAATTCTGCCCCGCTTTCAAGTCCTCTTCGCAGCCTTACTTCAGTCTATTTTTGGACGATAGCTGTCATTTATAACTCTGCTGGTTTGTCAATTGCAGTGCCCCTGAGCTCCTTTCTTCAACTCGCTTTCTTGTGACCTGGCCGCAACACCGCAGGATGGCTTCAGGCCCTAATCTGGTTCCGGCCCAGCATGCTGAGCCTTTGGTTAATTCCTCTTCCTGGTGGGAAATGAGAGTTAAATTTGCCCGTCCAGACACCTCCAGCTAGCCTCTCATTGGTTCTCGCTATTCCTGTTCATCTTCCGCAGAAATTGCAAACTGGGCCAAACAGGAGGTTAAAGGGACTGACTTTCCAAGTGGGGAGAGTGTTAGTAAAGGGTCTGGAATGTTGCACCCGAGTACCAGGGGAGGAAAACTGAGACATATTTGAACACGTCTCCCATTCACATGGTTGATCATACTCTGGGTTCCACATGCATGTTTTAGCTGAAGGAAGAATACCTTAAACCTGGAGAGTTGAGACCCGTGTAATGGGTACCATGCAATATGACTTCAAAGGGTCTTCATTTGCTCACCGAACCTCTCCAATCCTATCACTGCTGCGTTTATGCCCCTGTACACATGCTTTATTCTCTTTTGGAGGCATAGCAATCCATAGGTTTTAAGATACTTACTAGTCAGGTACATTCTTAGGCATTTAATGTGGGGTTTTGCGTCCATTTCGTTGAGCAAGGGGTAGCTCTTGTCTATTCCATATTTGGCTTAAGGAACTTTATCTGTGCTCATTTCAATCTCTGGTTTTATGCAGCACCCCAACTCACCTTTCCCCTTAAGCAAGCATAAGTTGGTTTTCTAAATTTGAGACCCTGTTCTGTTCTGTAATTCAGTTCCTGTGTAGCCAAGTTTCCATTCCGTGTATTAGTGATATCTTATGATGTTTCTTTTTCTGTGTGACTTATTTCAGTTAGAATCATCGTACCTGAATCCACTCATTATGCTGCTACGGGCCTGATGACATAGATTTCATTGCTGAGTGATACTGCATTGTACGTAAGTACCACAAGTTCTTTATCCATTTTTCAATTTCTGCGATGTTGAACTTGTACTGTAAACGAGGTTCTTGTAAACAGAGGCGTCCCAAACTTTGGGGTGGCTGTGTCTTTTTGATTTTAATTTCCCTAAGCTATAGGACCATAAGTGGCAGTGCCCTAGGCTCTGTTGCTTTGTTTTTTAGATGTTTCAGGAAACACCATACACTTCTCCTGAGTGTCTGTTGGTAATTTACATCCCGCCCATCAGCATAACAAGGCTCCCAGTTCTCCATGGCCTGTCCTGCCTTTCTGGATTTTACACTTTTTTCAGATGGCCCTTTTGACCGGGGGGAAGTGAGACTTCATTGTAGTGCAGATTTCCTTTGCAAGCTTGCTTGGTTGGCCAAAAAGGGCGTATGCGTTTTTTCCTGAATATATTCAGGAAAAAACGCATACGCCCTTTTTGGCCAAGTGCATCATTGTGGACGTTCTGCCTCTTTTCCTATGCTTTCAATGCAATTCCAGTCTACCTCCTGAAATCGGTTTCCTGCAATTCTGCCCCGCTTTCAAGTCCTCTTGGCAGCCTTACTTCAGTCTATTTTTGGACGATAGCTGTCATTTATAACTCTGCAGGTTTGTGAATTACTGTGCTCCTGAGCTCCTTTCTTTAACTCGCTTTCTTGTGACCTGGCCGCAACACCGCAGGATGTCTTCAGGCCCTAATCTGGTTCTGGCACGGCACGCTGAGCCTTTGGTTAATTCCTCTTCCTGGTGGGAAATGAGAGTTAAATTTGCCCATCCAGACACCTCCAGCTAGTCTCTCATTGGTTCTCGCTATTCCTGTTCATCTTCCACAGAAATTGCAAACTGGGCCAAAAAGGAGGTTAAAGGGACTGACTCTCCAAGTGGGGAGAGTGTTAGTAAAGTGTCTGGAATGTTGCACCCAAGTACCAGGGTACGAAAACTGAGACATATTTGAACACGTCTCCCGATCACATGGTTGATCATACTCTAGGTTCCACATGCATGTTTTAGCTGAAGGAAGAATACCTTAAACCTGGGTAGTTGAAACCCGTGGAATGGGTACCATGCAATATGACTTCAAAGGGTCTTCATTTGCTCACCGAACCTCTCCAATCCTATCACTGCTGCGTTTATGCCCCTGTACACATGCTTGATTCTCCTTCGGAGACATAGAAATCCATAGGTTTTAAGATACTTACTAGTCAGGTACATTCTTAGGTGTTTAATATGCGGTGTTGAGTCCATTTCGTTGAGCAAGGAGTAGCTCTTGTCTATTCCATATTTGGCTTAAGGAACTTTATCTGTGCTCATTTCAATCTCTGGTTTTATGCAGCACCCCAACTCACCTTTCCCCTTAAGCAAGCATAAGTTGGTTTTCTAAATTTGAGACCCTGTTCTGTTCTGTAATTCAGTTCCTGTGTAGCCAAGTTTACATTCCGTGTATTACTGATATCTTATGATGTTTCTTTTTCTGTGTGACTTATTTCAGTTAGAATCATCATACCTGAATCCACTCATTGTGCTGCTAAGGGCCTGATGACACAGATTTCATTGCTGAGTGATATTGCTTTGTAAGTAAATACCACAACTTCTTTATCCATTTTTCACTTTCTGCGATGTTGAACTTGTACTGTAAACGAGGTTCTTGTAAACAGAGCCGTTCCAAACTTTGGGGTGGCTGTGTCTTTTTGATTTTAATTTCCCTAAGCTATAGAACCATAAGTGGAAGTGCCCTAGGTTCTGTTGCTTTGTTTTTTAGATGTTTCAGGAAACGCCATACACTTCTCCCGAGTGGTTGTTGGCAATTTACATCCCGCCCATCAGCATAACAAGGCTCCCAGTTCTCCATGGCCTGTCCTGCCTTTCTGGATTTTACCCTTTTTTCAGATGGCCCTTTTGACCGGGGGGAAGTGAGACTTCATTGTAGTGCAGATTTCCTTTGCAAGCTTGCTTGGTTGGCCAAAAAGGGCGTATGCGTTTTTTCCTGAATATATTCAGGAAAAAACGCATACGCCCTTTTTGGCCAAGTGCATCATTGTGGACGTTCTGCCTCTTTTCCTATGCTTTCAATGCAATTCCAGTCTACCTCCTGAAATCGGTTTCCTGCAATTCTGCCCCGCTTTCAAGTCCTCTTGGCAGCCTTACTTCAGTCTATTTTTGGACGATAGCTGTCATTTATAACTCTGCAGGTTTGTTAATTACAGTGCCCCTGAGCTCCTTTCTTCAACTCGCTTTCTTGTGACCTGGCCGCAACACCGCAGGATGGCTTCAGGCCCTAATCTGGTTCCGGCATGGCACGCTGAGCCTTTGGTTATTTCCTCTTCCTGGTGGGAAATGAGAGTTAAATTTGCCCGTCCAGACACCTCCAGCTAGCCTCTCATTGGTTCTCGCTATTCCTGTTCATCTTCCGCAGAAATTGCAAACTGTGCCAAACAGGAGGTTAAAGGCACTGACTCTCCAAGAGGGGAGAGTGTTAGTAAAGCGTCTGGAATGTTGCACCCGAGTACCAGGGTACGAAAACTGAGACATATTTGAACACGTCTCCCGTTCACATGGTTGATCATACTTGGGTTCCACATGCATGTTTTAGCTGAAGGAAGAATACCTAAAACCTGGGTAGTTGAAACCCGTGTAATGGGTACCATGCAATATGACTTCAAAGGGCCTTCATTTGCTCACCGAACCTCTCCAATCCTATCACTGCTGCGTTTATGCCCCTGTACACATGCTTGATTTCCTTCGGAGACATAGCAATCCATAGGTTTTAAGATACTTACTAGTCATGTACATTCTTAGGCGTTTAATATGCGGTGTTGAGTCCATTTCGTTGAGCAAGGAGTAGCTCTTGTCTATTCCATATTTGGCTTAAGGAACTTTATCTGTGCTCATTGCAATCTCTAGTTTTATGCAGCACCAAAACTCACCTTTCCCCTTAAGCAAGCATAAGTTGGTTTTCTAAATTTGAGACCCTGTTCTGTTCTGTAATTCAGTTCTTGTGTAGCCAAGTTTCCATTCCGTGTATTACTGATATCTTATGATGTTTCTTTTTCTGTGTGACTTATTTCAGTTAGAATCATCATACCTGAATCCACTCATTGTGCTGCTAAGGGCCTGATGACACAGATTTCATTGCTGAGTGATATTGCTTTGTAATTAAATACCACAACTTCTTTATCCATTTTTCAATTTCTGCGATGTTGAACTTGTACTGTAAACGAGGTTCTTGTAAACAGAGGCGTCCCAAACTTTGGGGTGGCTGTGTCTTTTTGATTTTAGTTTCCCTAAGCTATAGGACCATAAGTGGCAGTGCCCTAGGCTCTGTTGCTTTGTTTTTTAGATGTTTCAGGAAACACCATACACTTCTCCTGAGTGTCTCTTGGCAATTTACATCCCGCCCATCAGCATAACAAGGCTCCCAGTTCTCCATGGCCTGTCCTGCCTTTCTGGATTTTACACTTTTTTCAGATGGCCCTTTTGACCGGGGGTAAGTGAGACTTCATTGTAGTGCAGATTTCCTTTGCAAGCTTGCTTGGTTGGCCAAAAAGGGCGTATGCGTTTTTTCCTGAATATATTCAGGAAAAAACGCATACGCCCTTTTTGGCCAAGTGCATCATTGTGGACGTTCTGCCTCTTTTCCTATGCTTTCAATGCAATTCCAGTCTACCTCCTGAAATCGGTTTCCTGCAATTCTGCCCCGCTTTCAAGTCCTCTTGGCAGCCTTACTTCAGTATATTTTTGGACGATAGCTGTCATTTATAACTCTGCAACTTTGTGAATTACAGTGCTCCTGAGCTCCTTTCTTTAACTCGCTTTCTTGTGACCTGGCCGCAACACCGCAGGATGTCTTCAGGCTCTAATCTGGTACTGGCACGGCACGCGGAGCCTTTGGTTAATTCCTCTTCCTGGTGGGAAATGAGAGTTAAATTTCCCCATCCAGACACCTCCAGCTAGTCTCTCATTGGTTCTCGCTATTCCTGTTCATCTTCCACAGAAATTGCAAACTGGGCCAAACAGGAGGTTAAAGGGACTGGCTCTCCAAGTGGGGAGAGTGTTAGTAAAGCGTCTGGAATGTTGCACCCGAGTACCAGGGTACGAAAACTGAGACATATTTGAACACGTCTCCCGATCACATGGTTGATCATACTCTAGGTTCCACATGCATGTTTTAGCTGAAGGAAGAATACCTTAAACCAGGGTAGTTGAAACCTGTGGAATGGGTACCATGCAATATGACTTCAAAGGGTCTTCATTTGCTCACCGAACCTCTCCAATCCTATCACTGCTGCGTTTATGCCCCTGTACACACGCTTGATTCTCTTTTGGAGACATAGCAATCCATAGGTTTTAAGATACTTACTAGTCAGGTACATTCTTAGGCGTTTAATATGGGGTGTTGAGTCCATTTCGTTGAGCAAGGAGTAGCTCTTGTCTATTCCATATTTGGCTTAAGGAACTTTATCTGTGCTCATTTCAATCTCTGGTTTTATGCAGCACCCCAACTCACCTTTCCCCTTAAGCAAGCATAAGTTGGTTTTCTAAATTTGAGACCCTGTTCTGTTCTGTAATTCAGGTCCTGTGTAGCCAAGTTTACATTCCGTGTATTAGTGATATCTTATGATGTTTCTTTTTCTGTGTGACTTATTTCAGTTAGAATCATCGTACCTGAATCCACTCATTATGCTGCTACGGGCCTGATGACATAGATTTCATTGCTGAGTGATACTGCATTGTACGTAAGTACCACAAGTTCTTTATCCATTTTTCACTTTCTGTGATATTGAACTTGTACGGTAAACGAGGTTCTTGTAAACGGAGGCGTCCCAAACTTTGGGGTGGCTGTGTCTTTTTGATTTTAATTTCCCTAAGCTATAGGACCATAAGTGGAAGTGCCCTAGGTTCTGTTGCTTTGTGTTTTAGATGTTTCAGGAAACACCATACACTTCTCCCGAGTGGTTGTTGGCAATTTACATCCCGCCCATCAGCATAACAAGGCTCCCAGTTCTCCATGGCCTGTCCTGCCTTTCTGGATTTTACCCTTTTTTCAGATGGCCCTTTTGACCGGGGGGAAGTGAGACTTCATTGTAGTGCAGATTTCCTTTGCACGTTTGCTTGGTTGGCCAAAAAGGGTGTATGCGTTTTTTCCTGAATATATTCAGGAAAAAACGCATACACCCTTTTTGGTCAAGTGCATCATTGTGGACGTTCTGCCTCTTTTCCTATGCTTTCAATGTAATTCCAGTCTACCTCCTGAAATCGGTTTCCTGCAATTCTGCCCCGCTTTCAAGTCCTCTTGGCAGCCTTACTTCAGTCAATTTTTGGACGATAGCTGTCATTTATAACTCTGCATGTTTGTGAATTACAGTGCCCCTGAGCTCCTTTCTTCAACTCGCTTTCTTGTGACCTGGCCGCAACACCGCAGGATGGCTTCAGGCCCTAATCTGGTTCCGGCACGGCATGCTGAGCCTTTGGTTATTTCCTCTTCCTGGTGGGAAATGAGAGTTAAATTTGCCCGTCCAGACACCTCCAGCTAGTCTCTCATTGGTTCTTGCTATTCCTGTTCATCTTCCACAGAAATTGCAAACTGGGCCAAACAGGAGGTTAAAGGGACTGACTCTCCAAGTCGGGAGAGTGTTAGTAAAGCGTCTGGAATGTTGCACCCGAGTACCAGGGGAGGAAAACTGAGACATATTTGAACACGTCTCCCGTTCACATGGTTGATCATACTTGGGTTCCACATGCATGTTTTAGCTGAAGGAAGAATACCTTAAACCTGGAGAGCTGAGACCCGTGTAATGGGTACCATGCAATATGACTTCAAAGGGTCTTCATTTGCTCACCGAACCCCTCCAATCCTATCACTGCTGCGTTTATGCCCCTGTACACATGCTTGATTCTCTTTTGGAGACATAGCAATCCATAGGTTTTAAGATACTTACTAGTCAGGTACATTCTTAGGCGTTTAATATGGGGTGTTGAGTCCATTTCGTTGAGCAAGGAGTAGCTCTTGTCTATTCCATATTTGGCTTAAGGAACTTTATCTGTGCTCATTTCAATCTCTGGTTTTATGCAGCACCCCAACTCACCTTTCCCCTTAAGCAAGCATAAGTTGGTTTTCTAAATTTGAGACCCTGTTCTGTTCTGTAATTCAGGTCCTGTGTAGCCAAGTTTACATTCCGTGTATTAGTGATATCTTATGATGTTTCTTTTTCTGTGTGACTTATTTCAGTTAGAATCATCGTACCTGAATCCACTCATTATGCTGCTACGGGCCTGATGACATAGATTTCATTGCTGAGTGATACTGCATTGTACGTAAGTACCACAAGTTCTTTATCCATTTTTCACTTTCTGTGATATTGAACTTGTACGGTAAACGAGGTTCTTGTAAACGGAGGCGTCCCAAACTTTGGGGTGGCTGTGTCTTTTTGATTTTAATTTCCCTAAGCTATAGGACCATAAGTGGCAGTGCCCTAGGCTCTGTTGCTTTGTTTTTTAGATGTTTAAGGAAACACCATACACTTCTCCCGAGTCTGTTGGCAATTTACATCCCACCCATCAGCATAACAAGGCTCCCAGTTCTCCATGGCTTGTCCTGCCTTTCTGGATTTTACCCTTTTTTCAGATGGCCCTTTTGACCGGGGGGAAGTGAGACTTCATTGTAGTGCAGATTTCATTTGCAAGCTTGCTTGGTTGGCCAAAAAGGGCGTATGCGTTTTTTCCTGAATATATTCAGGAAAAAACGCATACGCCCTTTTTGGCCAAGTGCATCATTGTGGACGTTCTGCCTCTTTTCCTATGCTTTCAATGCAATTCCAGTCTACCTCCTGAAATCGGTTTCCTGCAATTCTGCCCCGCTTTCAAGTCCTCTTCGCAGCCTTACTTCAGTCTATTTTTGGACGATAGCTGTCATTTATAACTCTGCAGGTTTTAGAATTACAGTGCCCCTGAGCTCCTTTCTTCAACTCGCTTTCTTTTGAGCTGGCCGCAACACCGCAGGATGGCTTCAGGCCCTAATCTGGTTCCGGTACGGCACACTGAGCCTTTGGTTATTTCCTCTTCCTGGTGGGAAATGAGAGTTAAATTTGCCCGTCCAGACACCTCCAGCTAGCCTCTCATTGGTTCTCGCTATTCCTGTTCATCTTCCGCAGAAATTGCAAACTGTGCCAAACAGGAAGTTAAAGGCGCTGACTCTCCAAGTGGGGAGAGTGTTAGTAAAGCGTCTGGAATGTTGCACCCGAGTACCAGGGTACGAAAACTGAGACATATTTGAACACGTCTCCCGATCACATGGTTGATCATACTCTGGGTTCCACATGCATGTTTTAGCTGAAGGAAGAATAACTAAAACCTGGGTAGTTGAAACCCGTGGAATGGGTACCATGCAATATGACTTCAAAGGGTCTTCATTTGCTCACCGAACCTCTCCAATCCTATCACTGCTGCGTTTATGCCCCTGTACACATGCTTGATTCTCTTTCGGAGACATAGCAATCCATAGGTTTTAAGATACTTACTAGTCAGGTACATTCTTAGGCGTTTAATATGCGGTGTTGAGTCCATTTCGTTGAGCAAAGAGTAGCTCTTGTCTATTCCATATTTGGCTTAAGGAACTTTATCTGTGCTCATTTCAATCTCTGGTTTTATGCAGCACCCCAACTCACCTTTACCCTTAAGCAAGCATCAGTTGGTTTTCTAAATTTGAGACCCTGTTCTGTTCTGTAATTCAGTTCCTTTGTAGCCAAGTTTACATTCCGTGTATTAGTGATATCTTATGATGTTTCTTTTTCTGTGTGACTTATTTCAGTTAGAATCATCGTACCTGAAATCACTCATTATGCTGCTACGGGCCTGATGACATAGATTTCATTGCTGAGTGATACTGCATTGTATGTAAGTACCACAAGTTCTTTATCCATTTTTCACTTTCTGTGATATTGAACTTGTACGGTAAACGAGGTTCTTGTAAACAGAGGCGTCCCAAACTTTGGGGTGGCTGTGTCTTTTTGATTTTAATTTCCCTAAGCTATAGGACCATAAGTGGAAGTGCCCTAGGCTCTGTTGCTTTGTTTTTTAGATGTTTCAGGAAACACCATACACTTCTCCCGAGTGTCTGTTGGCAATTTACATCCCGCCCATCAGCATAACAAGGCTCCCAGTTCTCCATGGCCTGTCCTGCCTTTCTGGATTTTACACTTTTTTCAGATGGCCCTTTTGACCGGGGGGAAGTGAGACTTCATTGTAGTGCAGATTTCCTTTGCAAGTTTGCTTGGTTGGCCAAAAAGGGCGTATGCGTTTTTTCCTGAATATATTCAGGAAAAAACGCATACGCCCTTTTTGGCCAAGTGCATCATTGTGGACGTTCTGCCTCTTTTCCTATGCTTTCAATGCAATTCCAGTCTACCTCCTGAAATCGGTTTCCTGCAATTCTGCCCCGCTTTCAAGTCCTCTTGGCAGCCTTACTTCAGTGTATTTTTGGACGATAGCTGTCATTTATAACTCTGCAGGTTTGTGAATTACAGTGCCCCTGAGCTCCTTTCTTCAACTCGCTTTCTTGTGACCTGGCCGCAACACCGCAGGATGTCTTCAGGCCCTAATCTGGTTCCGGCACGGCACGCTGAGCCTTTGGTTAATTCCTCTTCCTGGTGGGAAATGAGAGTTAAATTTGCCCATCCAGACACCTCCAGCTAGTCTCTCATTGGTTCTCGCTATTCCTGTTCATCTTCCACAGAAATTGCAAACTAGGCCAAACAGGAGGTTAAAGGGACTGACTCTCCAAGTGGGGAGAGTGTTAGTAAAGCATCTGGAATGTTGCACCCGAGTACCAGGGTACGAAAACTGAGACATATTTGAACACGTCTCCCGATCACATGGTTGATCATACTCTGGGTTCCACATGCATGTTTTAGCTGAAGGAAGAATACCTAAAACCTGGGTAGTTGAAACCCGTGGAATGGGTACCATGCAATATGACTTCAAAGGGTCTTCATTTGCTCACCGAACCTCTCCAATCCTATCACTGCTGCGTTTATGCCCCTGTACACATGCTTGATTCTCTTTCGGAGACATAGCAATCCATAGGTTTTAAGATACTTACTAGTCAGGTACATTCTTAGGCGTTTAATATGCGGTGTTGAGTCCATTTCGCTGAGCAAGGAGTAGCTCTTGTCTATTCCATATTTGGCTTAAGGAACTTTATCTGTGCTCATTTCAATCTCTGGTTTTATGCAGCACCCCAACTCACCTTTACCCTTAAGCAAGCATCAGTTGGTTTTCTAAATTTGAGACCCTGTTCTGTTCTGTAATTCAGTTCCTTTGTAGCCAAGTTTACATTCCGTGTATTAGTGATATCTTATGATGTTTCTTTTTCTGTGTGACTTATTTCAGTTAGAATCATCGTACCTGAAATCACTCATTATGCTGCTACGGGCCTGATGACATAGATTTCATTGCTGAGTGATACTGCATTGTATGTAAGTACCACAAGTTCTTTATCCATTTTTCACTTTCTGTGATATTGAACTTGTACGGTAAACGAGGTTCTTGTAAACAGAGGCGTCCCAAACTTTGGGGTGGCTGTGTCTTTTTGATTTTAATTTCCCTAAGCTATAGGACCATAAGTGGAAGTGCCCTAGGCTCTGTTGCTTTGTTTTTTAGATGTTTCAGGAAACACCATACACTTCTCCGGAGTGTCTGTTGGCAATTTACATCCCGCCCATCAGCATAACAAGGCTCCCAGTTCTCCATGGCCTGTCCTGCCTTTCTGGATTTTACACTTTTTTCAGATGGCCCTTTTGACCGGGGGGAAGTGAGACTTCATTGTAGTGCAGATTTCCTTTGCAAGCTTGCTTGGTTGGCCAAAAAGGGCGTATGCGTTTTTTCCTGAATATATTCAGGAAAAAACGCATACGCCCTTTTTGGCCAAGTGCATCATTGTGGACGTTCTGCCTCTTTTCCTATGCTTTCAATGCAATTCCAGTCTACCTCCTGAAATCGGTTTCCTGCAATTCTGCCCCGCTTTCAAGTCCGCTTGGCAGCCTTACTTCAGTCTATTTTTGGACGATAGCTGTCATTTATAACTCTGCAGGTTTGTGAATTACAGTGTCCCTGAGCTCCTTTCTTCGACTCGCTTTCTTGTGACCTGGCCGCAACACCGCAGGATGGCTTCAGGCCCTAATCTGGTTCCGGCCCGGCACGCTGAGCCTTTGGTTAATTCCTCTTCCTGGTGGGAAATGAGAGTTAAATTTGCCCGTCCAGACACCTCCAGCTAGCCTCTCATTGGTTCTCGCTATTCCTGTTCATCTTCCGCAGAAATTGCAAACTGTGCCAAACCGGAGGTTAAAGGCGCTGACTCTCCAAGTGGGGAGAGTGTTAGTAAAGCGTCTGGAATGTTGCACCCGAGTACCAGGGGAGGAAAACTGAGACATATTTGAACACGTCTCCCGTTCACATGGTTGATCATACTCTGGGTTCCACATGCATGTTTTAGCTGAAGGAAGAATACCTTAAACCTGGAGAGTTGAGACCCGTGTAATGGGTACCATGCAATATGACTTCAAAGGGTCTTCATTTGCTCACCGAACATCTCCAATCCTATCACTGCTGCGTTTATGCCCCTGTACACATGCTTGATTCTCTTTCGGAGACATAGCAATCCATAGGTTTTAAGATACTTACTAGTCAGGTACATTCTTAGGCGTTTAATATGCGGTGTTGAGTCCATTTCGTTGAGCAAGGAGTAGCTCTTGTCTATTCCATATTTGGCTTAAGGAACTTTATCTGTGCTCATTTCAATCTCTGGTTTTATGCAGCAATCCAACTCACCTTTCCCCTTAAGCAAGCATAAGTTGGTTTTCTAAATTTGAGAACCTGTTCTGTTTTGGAATTCAGTTCCTGTGTAGCCAAGTTTACATTCCGTGTATTAGTGATATCTTATGATGTTTCTTTTTCTGTGTGACTTATTTCAGTTAGAATCATCGTACCTGAATCCACTCATGATGCTGCTACGGGCCTGATGACATAGATTTCATTGTTTAGTGATACTGCATTGTACGTAAGTACCACAAGTTCTTTATCCATTTTTCACTTTCTGCGATGTTGAACTTGTACTGTAAACGAGGTTCTTGTAAACAGAGCCGTCCCAAACTTTGGGGTGGCTGTCTTTTTGATTTTAATTTCCCTAAGCTATAGGACCATAAGTGGAAGTGCCCTAGGTTCTGTTGCTTTGTTTTTTAGATGTTTCAGGAAACACCATACACTTCTCCCGAGTGGTTGTTGGCAATTTACATCCCGCCCATCAGCATAACAAGGCTCCCAGTTCTCCATGGCCTGTCCTGCCTTTCTGGATTTTACACTTTTTTCAGATGGCCCTTTTGACCGGGGGGAAGTGAGACTTCATTGTAGTGCAGATTTCCTTTGCAAGCTTGCTTGGTTGGCCAAAAAGGGTGTATGCGTTTTTTCCTGAATATATTCAGGAATAAACGCATACGCCCTTTTTGGCCAAGTGCATCATTGTGGACGTTCTGCCTCTTTTCCTATGCTTTCAATGCAATTCCAGTCTACCTCCTGAAATCGGTTTCCTGCAATTCTGCCCCGCTTTCAAGTCCTCTTGGCAGCCTAACTTCAGCCTATTTTTGGACGATAGCTGTCATTTATAACTCTGCAGGTTTGTGAATTACAGTGCCCCTGAGCTCCTTTCTTCAACTCGCTTTCTTGTGACCTGGCCGCAACACCGCAGGATGGCTTCAGGCCCTAATCTGGTTCCGTTACGGCACACTGAGCCTTTGGTTATTTCCTCTTCCTGGTGGGAAATGAGAGTTAAATTTGCCCGTCCAGACACCTCCAGCTAGCCTCTCATTGGTTCTCGCTATTCCTGTTTATCTTCCGCAGAAATTGCAAACTGGGCCAAACAGGAGGTTAAAGGCGCTGACTCTCCAAGTGGGGAGAGTGTTAGTAAAGCATCTGGAATGTTGCACCCGAGTACCAGGGTAGGAAAACTGAGACATATTTGAACACGTCTCTCGTTCACATGGTTGATCATACTTGGGTTCCACATGCATGTTTTAGCTGAAGGAAGAATACCTTAAACCTGGAGAGTTGAGACCCGTGAAATGGGTACCATGCAATATGACTTCAAAGGGTCTTCATTTGCTCACCGAACCTCTCCAATCCTATCACTGCTGCGTTTATGCCCCTGTACACACGCTTGATTCTCTTTCGGAGACATAGCAATCCATAGGTTTTAAGATACTTACTAGTCAGGTACATTCTTAGGCGTTTAATATGCGGTGTTGAGTCCATTTCATTGAGCAAGGAGTAGCTCTTGTCTATTCCATATTTGGCTTAAGGAACTTTATCTGTGCTCATTTCAATCTCTGGTTTTATGCAGTACCCCAACTCACCTTTCCCCTTAAGCAAGCATAAGTTGGTTTTCTAAATTTGAGACCCTGTTCTGTTCTGTAATTCAGTTCCTGTGTAGCCAAGTTTCCATTCCGTGTATTAGTGATATCTTATGATGTTTCTTTTTCTGTGTGACTTATTTCAGTTAGAATCATCATACCTGAATCCACTCATTGTGCTGCTAAGGGCCTGATGACATAGATTTCATTGCTGAGTGATATTGCTTTGTAAGTAAATACCACAACTTCTTTATCCATTTTTCACTTTCTGCGATGTTGAACTTGTACTGTAAACGAGGTTCTTGTAAACAGAGGCGTCCCAAACTTTGGGGTGGCTGTGTCTTTTTGATTTTAATTTCCCTAAGCTATAGGACCATAAGTGGCAGTGCCCTAGGCTCTGTTGCTTTGTTTTTTAGATGTTTCAGGAAACACCATACACTTCTCCCAAGTGTCTGTTGGCAATTTACATCCCGCCCATCAGCATAACAAGGCTCCCAGTTCTCCATGGCCTGTCCTGCCTTTCTGGATTTTACACTTTTTTCAGATGGCCCTTTTGACCGGGGGGAAGTGAGACTTCATTGTAGTGCAGATTTCCTTTGCAAGTTTGCTTGGTTGGCCAAAAAGGGCGTATGCGTTTTTTCCTGAATATATTCAGGAAAAAACGCATACGCCCTTTTTGGCCAAGTGCATCATTGTGGACGTTCTGCCTCTTTCCTATGCTTTCAATGCAATTCCAGTCTACCTCCTGAAATCGGTTTCCTGCAATTCTGCCCCGCTTTCAATGCCTCTTCATAGCCTTACCTCAATATATTTTTAAAAATAGTTGGCCTTTATAACTCTGCAGGTTTTTGAATTGCAGTGGCCCTTAGCTCCATTTTTTAGCTCTTATTTTTGTGGTCTTGCCCCATAACCACAGGATTCCTTGAAGCCCTATTTTTCTTCTGGGGCACCTTGCTGTGCCTTTGGTTAATTCTTCTTACTGATGTGATATTAGAGTGACATGTGCCCATTGAAACCGCTACAGCTAGTTTCTCACTGGTTCCCCCTATTCCCATTCATCCTCTGCACTAACTGCAGACTGTGCGATACCAGAACTTAAAGGCATTGACTCCATGTGGGGATGTTGTTAGTAAAGCGGCTGGAATGTCGATCCGGAGCCCCAGGAGAGGAAAATGAGGTGCGTTTTAGAAACCTTTCCCGATCATATGGTATACCAGTCGCTGGGTTTCCCAAGCATGGTTTAGCTGTAGGAAGATTCCCTTCAACCTGGAGTGTTGGGACCCTTGGACTGAGTAGCATGAAGTATTGCATTAAACTTTCGGCAGTTGCTCACCAAAGCTCACCAATCCTGTCAGCCCCAAGTGTCCAGCCTTATGTCTTATCCAGCTGTGGGTTTATATGTGGTCAATCCAGGTTGCATCACAGCCCCTGAGCGAATTTTGTAAGAATTTTTCTCTCTTTCATTGTTTCAGCGTTTTGTTTTTAAAATTTATTTCTATAATGGGGTTTAGCTCCTTTTCACTGCTGTGTTTGTGCCGCTCTGCACACACTTGATTCCCTTATGGAGATATATCAATACATGGGTTTTAAGATTCTTATTCCTCAGATATATTTCTCTGCGGTGTATAGGGTGTGTTGAGGCCAGTTCATTGAGCAAGGTGTAGATCTTGTCTAATACCTATTTGGTTTATTGAACGGTATCTGTGCTAATTTCAAACTCTGGTTTTATGCATCACCCCACCTCTCCTTTCCCCTTAAGCTGACATAAGTGTGTTTTCTAAATGTGAGACACTGTTCTGTTCTGTAATTCATTTCTTGTGCAGCCATATTTACCCTCCCTCTATAAGTGATATCTTATGATATGTTTCTTTTTCTGTTTGACTTATTTCAAGTAGTATTATCGGACCTAAATCCACTCTTTATCCTTCTACTAGCCTTATTACATTGATTTCATGGTGAAGAGATATTCCATTGTACATAAGTACCACATCTTCTTTATCCATTGTTCTCTTTCCTGGGATATTTAAGGTGTACTGAAGTTGAGGTTCTTGTAAACAGAGTAGCCCTAAACTGTGGTGTGCTTGTGTCTTGTTGATTTTTAGACTTCCCTAGATATACTCCCATGATTGGAAGTGTCCTATGCTCTGTAGCTCTGTTTTTTAGATGATTTAGGAACCACCATACGCTTCTCCAGAGTGGCTCTCGGCAGTTCACACACTGCCCATCAGCGTATAAAGGCTCCCTGTTCTCCATGGCCTGTCCTGCATTTCTGGTTTTTACAATTTTTTAGGATGACCCTTTTGACCGGTGGGAAGTGAGACTTCTTTGTTGTGCACATTTGCATTGCTTGCTTGCTTCGTTGCCCATAAAGTGCGTATGCGTTTTTTCCTGGATATAATCAGGAAAAAACGCATACGCCCTTTTGGGCCAACTGCATCATTGTCGAAATTCTGCCGCTTTTCATGTGCGTTAAAGACGAGTCTAATCTATCTCTTGAAATCTGTTTCTTGCAATTCTGTCTTGCATTCAGATCCTCTTCTTTGCCTTACCTCAACATATTTTTGGACGTTAGTTTTCATTTATAACTCTGCAGGTTTGTGAATTGCAGTGACCCTGAGCTCCATTTTTTAAGTTGCTCTTTTGTGAGCTGGCCTCAAACCCGCAGGATTGCTTCAGGCCCTATTTTGGCTCCAGCGAGGCAGGCTGAGCCTTTCTTTAATTCTTATTCTTAATGGGAAATTAGAGTGATATGTGCCCGTCCAAACCCCTACAACTCTTCTCTCATTGGTTCCCCCTCTTCCCGTTCATCCTCCTCACAATTTGCAAAATGTGTGAAACAGAAGTTTAAATGTGCTGATTCTCCAAGTGGGGAGATTCTAAGTAGCGTGGCTGGAATGGTGAACAGGAGCACCAGGAGAGGATAAATGAGGTGCATTTTAGACACATCTCCCGATCACATGGTGTACAGTCCTCTGGGTTTTCCATGCATGTTTTAGCTGTAGGAAGATCCCTTGAACCTGCAGATTTGGGACCCATTGAATGGGTACCAGGTAGTATTACTTTAAAGGGTGTGCATTTCCTCACCCAACCTCACATTTCTCTTAGCGCAAACAGTTTCCAGCCTTATGTCTCATCCTGCTGTGGGTCTAGATGTGTTCAATCCATGTTGCATCACCGTCCCTGAGGAAAAGTTGTAAGAGGTTTTCTCTGTCTCTCTGTCGTTTATTTTTTTCAATTTATTACTATATTGGTTACAGCTGATTTTCAAAGCTCTGTTTCTTGCTGCTGTACATCCACTTGATTCGCGTACAGAGAGACATCAATAAATTCTTTTTCAGATTCTTACCAGTCGTATATATTCTTTTCCGGTGACTTGAGTGTGCTGAGTGCAGTTCTTTTAGCTACCGTGTAGGCCTTGTTGATTATCAGTTTGGTATTTGGAATGGTATCTTTGCTAATTTCAACCTCCTGGATGATGCCTCACCCCTCCCCACCTTTCCCGTTTAGCAGCCTTATGCGTGTTTTCTACATATTTGACTATGTTTTTGTTTTGTAATTTATTTCATGTGTAGCCATTTTGGATTCCACCTTTAAGTGATATCTTATGATATGTGTCTTTTTCTTTTTGAATTCTGTCACTTAGAATGATCATACGTAACTCCTCCGGAGTTGTTACAACTGGCCATATTTCATTGATTTCCAGGCTGAATAATATTCCACTCTACCTAAGTACCACATCTCTATCCATTTTTCCCCTCCAGAGACATTTAAGTTATATCCTAGTCGAGGATCTTTTAAACAGAGAGGGGGTAAACATTGGGGTGCCTGTGTCCTCTCGATTTTTGTTTTTCCCAAGATATACGCCCATGAGTGCAAGTGCCCTATGCTCTGTAGCTCATTTTTTAGATGCTTTAGTAAACACAATACACTTCTCCAGAATGGCCGTTGGCAATATACATTTCCACTATAAGTCTCACAGGGCTCCCTCTTCTCGTTGCCCTGTCCTGCATTTCTGTTGTTTACGCTTTATGAGGATGGCTCTTCTGACTGATGCGAAGTGATATCTTTTGTAGTATTGACTTCCAGTGCCCACCTGTTTGGTTGGCTAAAAAAGTGTATGCCCTTTTCTTGAATATATACAGAAAAGAACGCATACACCCTTTTTGGCCACCTGCAATGTTGGCAATGTTCAGCTCCTTTTCTTGTGCTTAATGGCGAGTCCTTTCTACCTCCTCAAATCCCTTTCCTGCCATTCTCCCTTGCTTACAAGTCCTTTTCTCTGACTTTCCTCAAGACATTTTTCAGTGATGGATATTTTCAACTCTGCAGTTTTGTGAATTTTACTGCCCCTGAGTTCCATTGTTCAACTCGTGTTTATGGGAACTGGCCACAAAGCAGTGGGATTTCCTCAAGCCCTATACTGTTTCCATGGGCAACCCTAGCCTTTGGTCAATTCGTCTTCCTGATTGGAAATTAGAGTGACATGTGCCTGTCTGAACACCTAGGACTTGTCTCTCATTGTTCCTCATCCTTCCGCTTCATCCTCTGGACAAATTCCAAACTGTACGCAACAGGATGTTGACAGTGCTGACATCTCCAAGTGGGGAGACTGTTAGTAAAGACGCTGGAGGGGTGAACCCGAGCACCAGGAGATGAGGAGATGAGATGCCTTTTCCAAACTCTTCCCGATCAGACGGTATACCATCCTCTGGGTGTGACAGACATGTTTTAGCAGTAGGAAGAGTCCCATTCATGTAAGGAGAACACCAGGGCTTTTTCAAAATCAGTGTCTCCCCGAAACCCAAACTGGGGAAGTTTTTAAGCTACGGCTACACATATGTTCATTAAGGGCCTTGGGAAGTAGGCAGAGTCCAAACTTTAGATGATTGAAGTCTTCAGGGTCAGAAGCACTCACCACCAGCTTCCCTTAGGCTACACTTTAACTGTCATTGATAGATGATGTCAATAAAAATATCTATTCTTTTTCAGATTATTTCCCCTTATAGGTTATTGCAAAATGTTGAGTGTAGTTCCCTGTGCTATACAGTAGTTCCTTGTTGATGATCTATTTTATACATAGCAGTGTGTATGTGTTCATTCCAAACTGTTAATTTATCCCTCCTCCCACCTTTCCCCTTTGGTAATAATAAATTATAAGATTTTATACTTCTCAGAAATGGGGGAGCTGAAAGAGAGGTATCATTTTCAATGGAAAAGCATTTAAAACAAGATTGAAGGTTTAACCAAGATTATTAGCTGTACATCCTTGGAAAGAAATCACTTCGTTTCTCTAATATTGACCTGACAAATAAGACAAACCTTTTCACTGAACTTGCTTATAAAAAGTGATGGAAATATCAAATGGAAGTGTTAAAAACATCTTATTTTACCCGAGCCTTATACACTGTTCTATGTTAACTACAGTTTGGCTCACACATCTGTTCATTGAGGTTACAATAGTCTCAATTTCTGTTACTGATCCTCCAGAGTGGACCCCAACAAGTGCCCCCTGCCCAGTGTCATTGGGGCCAACAGATCGAGACTGAGTTTGGTTCACAAGCAAAGGAAACTTTATATTTTGATCAGAGAATGGAGAGGTGAGAGCATGCACTACCCCGTGGGCTGTGGGCTGGGCTGCTGTGTAGAGATCCTGTCAGAGTCAGTGGGAGGGAGGGAGGCGGCGGAGCTCTCGAGGGCCAGGTTGGCTGTAGCTCAGGCTCTATATCGTGGAGTCTGCACTGGGCCCCAGGAGCTGAGGTGTCGACCCAGCCATTCTGCACTAGGAAATCTGGTCTGAAGTGCCGGGTGTGGAACCTCTGCATGCGGGACCCTAGGAGCACGTGAAATTAGACAAAGCACAAAGGATAAAAAAGGTTAGACTTGACTTTATTGCCCAGATTCTATTTTTATCTCCCAGGGATTTTTAATGGGCTTTGCTGGGGACAAACCCCTCCTCTGCCTTTTGTCCCGTTCCTCATTCTTGGAGTGCTGAGGGTGCAGACCCTTCTTCTGTAACTGCTGAGTGCTGAGTTGGGAGCCCTCATACCCTGGGGCGAGGGTCAGAGCTTCTCCCCAGCAGCCTCCCGGTGACGTTGATTGTCCCCAGGACCCCTGCCTCCCTGCTCGTCCACCTGAGCACCAGCATTGGAAGTGTTATAGATTCTAATGACCTTTAAGGGTCCAGGAAAGAGATGTGCAGAGACGCTGTGGGGGCCGGTTTCACCCCGCCCCACATTTGTTCGGCCACCTTAGGCTGACCGTCTCTGCCAGCCTAGATGCTCTGACCAGTAGTCTGCGCTTTCTTCAATTAGGCCCCTGAATTAACGTACAAACAGCACCAGGTGTCAGAGCCCTGCCCGCTCAACTCCCAGACAGTCCAGGGTCAGTGGTGACCAAGGACCATGATGGCTACTGAGTCAACAGCCTTTTGAAGTAAACAGGAGTCCAGCCGGTCTTATTGGCCACCATCATCACGGTGTCTGTCGGCTTTTCTATGGTGACAGTGTGGTATACTGTTCCCCCGCCAAGATTATTAGCTCCCCTCTGGGTGCAGTAAGTCCTGCAAGCAGTAGTCTACTCTTTTGGGACACACTCTTGTTGTTTTATGAGAGAAACTCCAGGTCAAGTGATGTTCACACGAGTCGTCATGGTGCCCTGTTGCCCCCGGTTATCTCTCTGGATGTTGGAGTTGGAGGGCCTCCTCACTCGAGGTCGGTGTGCCCACGGAGTGAACCCTGCAACTTCAGGGCATGGTTGGTGGTTAGGATCACCACGTGGGGTCCTTTTCCCTTAGGAGGGAGGTGGCCTTTTGGGCTGCTGATTTCCAGGTTTTTAGATACCGCCAGTATCTTGGCCAGATGTGGCAGTGGGCCAAGCCCCTTAGTGACCGTAGTTTATCCTACCTGGATGGCATTCTTGCATTGTTCCATTTCAAGTGGTCCCAGTTTTTGCACTAATTCTCCAATGGCGATTCACCTTTCACCGGGAATGTAAAGGTCAAAGGGTTTAGCTAAATTAGGGAGTTCCAGGGCAAGGGTCTGAATTGACTGCTCTTTCCATTCTTGAAAGGCCACTTCTGGATTCTATTCAAAAGGATCATCATCTTTTCCTTTCAGTGTTTCATGTAGAGGCCCAGCTAGTAGACTGTAGCTAGGGATCCAGAAGCAGCAAACCCTGGCCTCCCCAGGAACCCCTAAGCTGTCTTCTAGTTTTAGAAAGGGGTAAGGCTGAAAATGGTTTCTTCCCTTTCCTGGGATGGGCTTCTCTGACCTTCTGTGAGAATGAAGCCCAGGCAGGTCACCGCAGTCTGTGATATTTGAGCTTTTTCTTGGACAACTTCTATCCTTTATTGGCTTGGTAGTTCAGAGGCCTCCTTAGTAGGGCTGGTGATCAGAATGTCGTCTGCATATTGAAGGAGGGTTTCCTTTTCCAGAGGTAGAACTTTTAGGTCTTTAGCTAAGCTTTCCCCAAAGATGGTGTGGGAATTTTTGCACCCTTGGGGCCAGACGGCCCGGAAGTATTGTTTTAGTTGTATGTGGAGTCCTGCCACTCACAAGCCAAAATTTCTTGTGACTCTGGGACTAATGGAATACAAAAGAAGGCATCATTGAAGACTAATACAGAATACCATGTCCTGGTGGTTGGTAGAATGACCAGCAGGGTGTAGGAATTAGGAGCAACTGGAGGTATATCCTCGGTGGCTTCACTGACTGTCCTGACATCCTTTACCAGGTCCCCAGCAGCCCATGGGGCTCTCGTGGTCAGACCAATCCCAGAATATGGAGCTCACCTGGGCAGGTACCCCACCCCCACCCCAGCCCACGGGGCTCTCGTGGTCAGGCCCCTCCCAGGATACAGAGCTACCCTTGCAGGTACCGTGGCAGGGCTGGGCACACAGGAACCGTGCACATAGCCCTCATTGCAGAGCACCCCCAGCTCACCTGTCGCTCAGAGCTGACACAGAGCACCTCAGAGCAGGACTTGAACTAACAAACAGCAGCTGCGACAGGTCTGTGACCCTGGGCATCACTCCGTGAGGCCTCCCTCCACCTGGTCTTCCAGAGACTTCCACTGCACCCGGGGCACCAGGCCTCTGTCTCCAACCACCACCCACCCCTCCTCTCCCTGACTCCTGGGTTCCTCTCATTAGGAGAGGGTTTTCTTGAAGTTGTCTCCCACTCATGGGCCAGATAAAATGATTAGAAAACAAGCCAAAGCTGCAGCCCCTTGTCTATCCTGACTCTCAGGAGCCCACACCTGTTCCTTGGACCTGGCCGGTTCAGCAAGTTCCATTTTCTGCAACTGTGAGCCCCTGAGGGGTGATGATTGGCTGACCTGGGCAGCCTTACCGTGCCGGCCAGCCCTCCCCAGGTGTGCCTGGGTTGAGATCAATATAAATACCACTCCAGGCAGCAAGAGCCCCTGCAGCCGTGCCTGACGCCATTTTCTCTGCCCTGTCAGCAGTCTCGGGGCTGGGCTGGTGGGAGGGAGTGAGAGGCCACGGCTTTGTGGGTGGCCCAGTGTGAGTGGGGCTCTGCTGGACTTTCTGCAGCAGTTGCCAGGCTGCCACCTGCTAAAGAAGAGGATGTGTCACCCATACCTGCTGCTGGAATTTCTCCCTGGGCAGAGGTGAGGAAGGAAAAAAGCAGTGGGGGCAGGGACAGGACGGGTATCTCAGGCAGGGAAATGGAAATCTTCCAGAAGAGCACCCAGGGCCAGGACCATCCTGGCTGGCCTGCAGGCACCAAGTCGGCCGGCATGCTGTCACTCGTGTGGCTCTATGGCCCTTCCTCTAGGCTTTCAAGTCCTTGTATATATTCAGGTGTTTTACCTGGGACGGGTGGGAATAGTTCAGCAGCAACTGGCCTGGGGCTCAGCTCACGTTTACTCACAGATGCCTCGGCACGGTGCCCCAGCTTTGCAATGAGGACGCTTGTTGCGTGGGGGCTGCTGGCTGAATGGGAGACGATTCCCCACCACTGACCAACTTCAGAATTGTTTACAACTGGAGCAAGTGCCCTGATACGGTTTTCCTCTGTGTAACTGGTGGGTTCTGTGTTTTTTTTCTCTTTTTCGTTTTTGGTTCAAGGTAGATTTTATTCCTCTTTTTTGTATTTACAGATATAAGCATGGAAATAATTTATTCATATAAATACATGTATGTGCAGGGAATAATTGTTTTTTCTGTTTTATTTTTTAAATTTTACTTCTTTTTAATTTTGAATTTTATTTTATATTTTTATACAGCAGGTTCTTATTGGTTATCTATTTTATACATATAAATGTATACATGCCAATCCCAGTCTCTCAACTCCTCCCACCACCACCCCCCCAACAGCTTTCCCCCCTTGTTGTCCATACGTTTGTTGTCTACATCTGTTGCTCTGTTTATGCCTTGCAAAATGGTTAATCTGTACAGTTTTTCTAGGTTCCACATATATGCATGAATATACAAGATTTGTTTTTCTCTTTCTGACTTACTTCACTCTGTATGACAGTCTCTAGATCCATCGACGTCTCTACAAATGACCCAATTTCATTCCTTTTCATGGCTTAGTAATATTCCATTTTATATATGTACCACAGCTTTATGCATTCGTCTGTCTGTGGGCATTTAGGTTGCTTCCATTACCTCGATATTGTAAATAGTGATGCAATGAACATTGCGGTGAATGACTCTTTTTGATTTATGGTTTTGTCTGGGTATATGTCCAGTACTGGGATTGCTGTATCATATGGTAATTCTATTGTTAGTTTCTTAAGAAATTCCATATTGTTCTCCATAATGACTGTATCAATTTATATTCCCAACAATAGTGGAAGAGGGTTCCTTTTCTCCACACCCTTTCCAGCATTTTTTGTTTGTAGATTTTCAATGATGCCTATTCTACCAGGTGTGAGGTGATACCTCATTGTTGAATCCATTTCGTTGAGCAAGGGGTAGCTCTTGTCTATTACATATTTGGCTTATGGAACGGTATCTGTGCTAATTTCAAACTCTGCTTTTATGCAGCACCCCAACTCACCTTCCCCCTTAAGCAGGCATAAGTTGGTTTTCTAAACTTGAGACCCTGTTCTGTTTTGTAATTCAGTTCATGTGTAGCCAAGTTCACATTCCATGTATTAGTGATACCTTATGATGTTTCTTTTTCTGTGTGACTTATTTCACTTAGAATCATCGTGCCTCAATCCACTCATTATGCTGGTACGGGCCTGGTGACATAGATTTCATTGCTGAGTGGTATTCTGTTGTACAGAAGTACCGCAACTTCTTTATCCATTATTTGCTCTCTGGGATATTTAACTTGTGCCGTAGAAGAGATTCCTGTAAAAAGAGCCGTCCCAAATTTTGGGGTTGCTGTGTCTTTTTGATATTAATTTCCCTAAGCTATAGGACCATAAGTGGAAGTGCCCTAGGCTCTGTTGCTTTGTTTTTTAGATGTTTCAGGAAACACCATACACTTCTCCCGAGTGTCTGTTGGCAATTTACATCCCGCCCATCAGCATAACAAGGCTCCCAGTTCTCCATGGCCTGTCCTGCCTTTCTGGATTTTACACTTTATTCTGATGGCCCTTTTGACCGGGGGGCAGTGAGACTTCATTGTAGTGCAGATTTCCTTTGCAAGTTTGCTTGGTTGGCCAAAAAGGGCGTATGCGTTTTTTCCTGAATATATTCAGGAAAAAACGCATATGCCCTTTTGGCAAAGTGCATCATTGTGGACGTTCTGCCTCTTTTCCTATGCTTTCAATGCAATTCCAGTCTACCTCCTGAAATCGGTATCCTGCAATTCTGCCCCGCTTTCAAGTCTTCTTGGCAGCCTTACTTCAGTCTATTTTTGGACGATAGCTGTCATTTATAACTCTGCAGGTTTGTGAATTACAGAGCCCCTGAGCTCCTTTCTTCAACTCGCTTTCTTGTGAGCTGGCCGCAACACCGCAGGATGGCTTCAGGCCCTAATCTGTTTCCGCCACGGCACGCTGAGCCTTTGGTTAATTCCTCTTCCTAGTGGGAAATGAGAGTTAAATTTGCCCGTCCAGACACCTCCAGCTAGTCTCTCATTGGTTCTCCTTATTCCTGTTCATCTTCCGCAGAAATTGCAAACTGGGCCAAACAGGAGGTTAAAGGCACTGACTGTCCAAGTCGGGAGAGTGTTAGTAAAGCGTCTGGAATGTTGCACCCGAGTACCAGGGTATGAAAACTGAGACATATTTGAACACGTCTCCCGATCACACGGTTGATGATACTCTGGGTTCCACATGCATGTTTTAGCTGAAGGAAGAATACCTTAAACTTGGGTAGTTGAAACCCGTGGAATGGGTACCATGCAATATGACTTCAAAGGGTCTTCATATGCTCACCGAACCTCTCCAATCCTATCACTGCTGCGTTTATGCCCCTGTACACATGCTTGATTCTCTTTCGGAGACATAGCAATCCATAGGTTGTAAGATACTTACTAGTCAGGTACATTCTTAGGCGTTTAATATGCGGTGTTGAGTCCATTTCGTTGAGCAAGGAGTAGCACTTGTCTATTCCATATTTGGCTTAAGGAACTTTATCTGTGCTCATTTCAATCTCTGGTTTTATGCAGCACCCCAACTCACCTTTACCCTTAAGCAAGCATAAGTTGGTTTTCTAAATTTGAGACCCTGTTCTGTTCTGTAATTCAGTTCCTGTGTAGCCAAGTTTCCATTCCGTGTATTACTGATATCTTATGATGTTTCTTTTTCTGTGTGACTTATTTCAGTTAGAATCATCATACCTGAATCCACTCATTGTGCTGCTAAGGGCCTGATGACATAGATTTCATTGCTGAGTGATATTGCTTTGTAAGTGAATACCACAACTTCTTTATCCATTTTTCACTTTCTGCGATGTTGAACTTGTACTGTAAATGAGGTTCTTGTAAACAGAGGTGTCCCAAACTTTGGGGTGGCTGTGTCTTTTTGATTTTAATTTCCCTAAGCTATAGGACCATAAGTGGAAGTGCACTAGGCTCTGTTGCTTTGTTTTTTAGATGTTTCAGGAAACACCATACACTTCTCCCAGTGTCTGTTGGCAATTTACATCCCGCCCATCAGCATAACAAGGCTCCCAGTTCTCCATGGCCTGTCCTGCCTTTCTGGATTTTACACTTTTTTCAGATGGCCCTTTTGACCGGGGGGAAGTGAGACTTCATTGTAGTGCAGATTTCCTTTGAAAGCTTGCTTGGTTGGCCAAAAAGGGCGTATGCGTTTTTTCCTGAATATATTCAGGAAAAAACGCATACGCCCTTTTTGGCCAAGTGCATCATTGTGGACGTTCTGCCTCTTTTCCTATGCTTTCAATGCAATTCCAGTCTACCTCCTGAAATCGGTTTCCTGCAATTCTGCCCCGCTTTCAAGTCCTCTTGGCAGCCTTACTTCAGTGTATTTTTGGACGATAGCTGTCATTTATAACTCTGCAGGTTTGTGAATTACAGTGCCCCTGAGCTCCTTTCTTCAACTCGCTTTCTTGTGAGCTGGCCGCAACACCGCAGGATGGCTTCAGGCCCTAATCTGGTTCTGGCCCGGCATGCTGAGCCTTTGGTTAATTCCTTTTCCTGGTGGGAAATGAGAGTTAAATTTGCCCGTCCAGACACCTCCATCTAGCCTCTCATTGGTTCTCGCTATTCCTGTTCATCTTCCGCAGAAATTGCAAACTGGGCCAAACAGGAGGTTAAAGGGACTGACTCTCCAAGTCGGGAGAGTGTTAGTAAAGCGTCTGGAATGTTGCACCCGAGTACCAGGGTACGAAAACTGAGACATATTTGAACACGTCTCCCGATCACATGGTTGATCATACTCTGGGTTCCACATGCATGTTTTAGCTGAAGGAAGAATACCTTAAACCTGGAGAGTTGAGACCCGTGGAATGGGTACCATGCAATATGACTTCAAAGGGTCTTCATTTGCTCACCGAACCTCTCCAATCCTATCACTGCTGCGTTTATGCCCCTGTACACATGCTTGATTCTCTTTCGGAGACATAGCAATCCATAGGTTTTAAGATACTTACTAGTCAGGTACATTCTTAGGCGTTTAATATGGGGTGTTGAGTCCATTTCGTTGAGCAAGGAGTAGCTCTTGTCTATTCCATATTTGGCTTAAGGAACTTTATCTGTGCTCATTTCAATCTCTGGTTTTATGCAGCACCCCAACTCACCTTTCCCCTTAAGCAAGCATAAGTTGGTTTTCTAAATTTGAGACCCTGTTCTGTTCTGTAATTCAGTTCCTGTGTAGCCAAGTTCCATTCCGTGTATTACTGATATCTTATGATGTTTCTTTTTCTGTGTGACTTATTTCAGTTAGAATCATCATACCTGAATCCACTCATTGTGCTGCTAAGGGCCTGATGACACAGATTTCATTGCTGAGTGATATTGCTTTGTAAGTAAATACCACAACTTCTTATCCATTTTTCACTTTCTGCGATGTTGAACTTGTACTGTAAACGAGGTTCTTGTAAACAGAGCCGTTCCAAGCTTTGGGGTGGCTGTGTCTTTTTGATTTTAATTTCCCTAAGCTATAGGACCATAAGTGGAAGTGCCCTAGGCTCTGTTGCTTTGTTTTCTAGATGTTTAAGGAAACACCATACACTTCTCCCGAGTGGTTGTTGGCAATTTACATCCCGCCCATCAGCATAACAAGGCTCCCAGTTCTCCATGGCCTGTCCTGCCTTTCTGGATTTTACACTTTTTTCAGATGGCCCTTTTGACCGGGGGGAAGTGAGACTTCATTGTAGTGCAGATTTCCTTTGCAAGCTTGCTTGGTTGGCCAAAAAGGGCGTATGCGTTTTTTCCTGAATATATTCAGGAAAAAACACATACGCCCTTTTTGGCCAAGTGCATCATTGTGGACGTTCTGCCTCTTTTCCTATGCTTTCAATGCAATTCCAGTCTACCTCCTGAAATCGGGTTCCTGCAATTCTGCCCCGCTTTCAAGTCCTCTTGGCAGCCTTACTTCAGTATATTTTTGGACGATAGCTGTCATTTATAACTCTGCAGGTTTGTGAATTACAGTGCCCCTGAGCTCCTTTCTTCAACTCGCTTTCTTGTGACCTGGCCGCAACACCGCAGGATGGCTTCAGGCCCTAATCTGGTTCCGGTACGGCACGCTGAGCCTTTGGTTATTTCCTCTTCCTGGTGGGAAATGAGAGTTAAATTTGCCCATCCAAACACCTCCAGCTAGCCTCTCATTGGTTCTCGCTATTCCTGTTCATCTTCCGCAGAAATTGCAAACTGTGCCAAACAGGAGGTTTAAGGCGCTGACTCTCCAAGTGGGGAGAGTGTTAGTAAAGCGTCTGGAATGTTGCACCCGAGTACCAGCGGAGGAAAACTGAGACATATTTGAACACGTCTCCCGATCACATGGTTGATCATACTCTAGGTTCCACATGCATGTTTTAGCTGAAGGAAGAATACCTAAAACCTGGGTAGTTGAAACCCGTGGAATGGGTACCATGCAATATGACTTCAAAGGGTCTTCATTTGCTCACCGAACCTCTCCAATCCTATCATTGCTGCGTTTATGCCCCTGTACACATGCTTGATTCTCTTTCGGAGACATAGCAATCCATAGGTTTTAAGATACTTACTAGTCAGGTACATTCTTAGGCGTTTAATATGCGGTGTTGAGTCCATTTCGTTGAGCAAGGAGTAGCTCTTGTCTATTCCATATTTGGCTTAAGGAACTTTATCTGTGCTCATTTCAATCTCTGGTTTTATGCAGCACCCCAACTCACCTTTCCCCTTAAGCAAGCATAAGTTGGTTTTCTAAATTTGAGACCCTGTTCTGTTCTGTAATTCAGTTCCTGTGTAGCCAAGTTTCCATTCCGTGTATTACTGATATCTTATGATGTTTCTTTTTCTGTGTGACTTATTTCAGTTAGAATCATCATACCTGAATCCACTCATTGTGCTGCTAAGGGCCTGATGACACAGATTTCATTGCTGAGTGATATTGCTTTGTAAGTAAATACCACAACTTCTTTATCCATTTTTCAATTTCTGCGATGTTGATCTTGTACTGTAAAGAGGTTCTTGTAAACAGAGGCGTCCCAAACTTTGGGGTGGCTGTGTCTTTTTGATTTTAATTTCCCTAAGCTATAGGACCATAAGTGGCAGTGCCCTAGGCTCTGTTGCTTTGTTTTTTAGATGTTTCAGGAAACACCATACACTTCTCCTTAGTGTCTGTTGGTAATTTACATCCCGCCCATCAGCATAACAAGGCTCCCAGTTCTCCATGGCCTGTCCTGCCTTTCTGGATTTTACACTTTTTTCAGATGGCCCTTTTGACCAGGGGGAAGTGAGACTTCATTGTAGTGCAGATTTCCTTTGCAAGCTTGCTTGGTTGGCCAAAAAGGACGTATGCGTTTTTTCCTGAATATATTCAGGAAAAAACGCATACGCCCTTTTTGGTCAAGTGCATCATTGTGGACGTTCTGCCTCTTTTCCTATGCTTTCAATGCAATTCCAGTCTACCTCCTGAAATCGGTTTCCTGCAATTCTGCCCCGCTTTCAAGTCCTCTTCGCCGCCTTACTTCAGTCTATTTTTGGACGATAGCTGTCATTTATAACTCTGCATGTTTGTGAATTACAGTGCCCCTGAGCTCCTTTCTTCAACTCGCTTTCTTGTGACCTGGCCGCAACACCGCAGGATGGCTTCAGGCCCTAATCTGGTTCCGGCCCGGCATGCTGAGCCTTTGGTTAATTCCTCTTCCTGGTGGGAAATGAGAGTTAAATTTGCCCGTCCAGACACCTCCAGCTAGCCTCTCATTGGTTCTCGCTATTCCTGTTCATCTTCCGCAGAAATTGCAAACTGGGCCAAACAGGAGGTTAAAGGGACTGACTTTCCAAGTGGGGAGAGTGTTAGCAAAGGGTCTGGAATGTTGCACCCGAGTACCAGGGGAGGAAAACTGAGACATATTTGAACACGTCTCCCGTTCACATGGTTGATCATACTCTGGGTTCCACATGCATGTTTTAGCTGAAGGAAGAATACCTTAAACCTGGGTATTTGAAACCCGTGGAATGGGTACCATGCAATATGACTTCAAAGGGTCTTCATTTGCTCACCGAACCTCTCCAATCCTATCACTGCTGCGTTTATGCCCCTGTACACATGCTTGATTCTCTTTTGGAGGCATAGCAATCCATAGGTTTTAAGATACTTACTAGTCAGGTACATTCTTAGGCATTTAATATGGGGTTTTGAGTCCATTTCGTTGAGCAAGGAGTAGCTCTTGTCTATACCATATTTGGCTTAAGGAACTTTATCTGTGCTCATTTCAATCTCTGGTTTTATGCAGCACCCCAACTCACCTTTCCCCTTAAGCAAGCATAAGTTGGTTTTCTAAATTTGAGACCCTGTTCTGTTCTGTAATTCAGTTCCTGTGTAGCCAAGTTTCCATTCCGTGTATTACTGATATCTTATGATGTTTCTTTTTCTGTGTGACTTATTTCAGTTAGAATCATCGTACCTGAATCCACTCATTATGCTGCTACGGGCCTGATGACATAGATTTCATTGCTGAGTGATACTGCATTGTACGTAAGTACCACAAGTTCTTTATCCATTTTTCACTTTCTGCGATGTTGAACTTGTACTGTAAACAAGGTTCTTGTAAACAGAGCCGTTCCAAATTTTGGGGTGGCTGTGTCTTTTTGATTTTAATTTCCCTAAGCTATAGGACCATAAGTGGAAGTGCACTAGGTTCTGTTGCTTTGCTTTTTAGATGTTTCAGGAAACACCATACACTTCTCCCGAGTGGTTGTTGGCAATTTACATCCCGCCCATCAGCATAACAAGGCTCCCAGTTCTCCATGGCCTGTCCTGCCTTTCTGGATTTTACACTTTTTTCAGATGGCCCTTTTGACTGGGGTGAAGTGAGACTTCATTGTAGTGCAGATTTCCTTTGCAAGCTTGCTTGGTTGGCCAAAAAGGGCGTATGCGTTTTTTCCTGAATATATTCAGGAAAAAACGCATACGCCCTTTTTGGCCAAGTGCATCATTGTGGACGTTCTGCCTCTTTTCCTATGCTTTCAATGCAATTCCAGTCTACCTCCTTAAATCGGTTTCCTGCAATTCTGCCCCGCTTTCAAGTCCTCTTGGCAGCCTTACTTCAGTCTATTTTTGGACGATAGCTGTCATTTATAACTCTGCAGGTTTGTGAATTACAGTGCCCCTGAGCTCCTTTCTTCAACTCGCTTTCTTGTGACCTGGCCGCAACACCGCAGGATGGCTTCAGGCCCTAATCTGGTTCCGGCACGGCACGCTGAGCCTTTGGTTATTTCCTCTTCCTGGTGGGAAATGAGAGTTAAATTTGCCCGTCCAGACACCTCCAGCTAGTCTCTCATTGGTTCTCGCTATTCCTGTTCATCTTCCGCAGAAATTGCAAACTGTGCCAAACAGGAGGTTAAAGGGACTGACTCTCCAAGTGGGGAGAGTGTTAGTAAAGTGTCTGGAATGTTGCACCCGAGTACCAGGGGAGGAAAACTGAGACATATTTGAACACGTCTCCCGTTCACATGGTTGATCATACTCTAGGTTCCACATGCATGTTTTAGCTGAAGGAAGAATACCTTAAACCTGGGTAGGTGAAACCCGTGGAATGGGTACCATGCAATATGACTTCAAAGGGTCTTCATTTGCTCACCGAACCTCTCCAATCCTATCACTGCTGCGTTTATGCCCCTGTACACATGCTTGATTCTCTTTCGGAGACATAGCAATCCATAGGTTTTAAGATACTTACTAGTCAGGTACATTCTTAGGCGTTTAATATGCGGTGTTGAATCCATTTCGTTGAGCAAGGAGTAGCTCTTGTCTATTCCATATTTGGCTTAAGGAACTTTATCTGTGCTCATTTCAATCTCTGGTTTTATGCAGCACCCCAACTCACCTTTACCCTTAAACAAGGATAAGTTGGTTTTCTAAATTTGAGACCCTGTTCTGTTCTGTAATTCTGTTCCTGTCTAGCCAGGTTTACATTCCGTGTATTACTGATATCTTAGAATGTTTCTTTTTCTGTGTGACTTATTTCAGTTAGAATCATCATACCTGAATCCACTCATTGTGCTGCTAAGGGCCTGATGACACAGATTTCATTGCTGAGTGATATTGCTTTGTAAGTAAATACCACAACTTTTTTATCCATTTTTCACTTTCTGCGATGTTGAACTTGTACTGTAAACGAGGTTCTTGTAAACAGAGCCGTTCGAAACTTTGGGGTGGCTGTGTCTTTTTGATTTTAAATTCCCTAAGCTATAGGACCATAAGTGGAAGTGCCCTAGGCTCTGTTGCTTTGTTTTTCAGATGTTTCAGGAAACACCATACACTTCTCCCGAGTGTTTGTTGGCAATTTACATCCCGCCCTTCAGCATAACAAGGCTCCCAGTTCTCCATGGCCTGTCCTGCCTTTCTGGATTTTACACTTTTTTCAGATGGCCCTTTTGACCGGGGGGAAGTGAGACTTCATTGTAGTGCAGATTTCCTTTGCAAGCTTGCTTGGTTGGCCAAAAAGGGCGTATGCGTTTTTTCCTGACTATATTCAGGAAAAACGCATACGCCCTTTTTGGCCAAGTGCATCATTGTGGACGTTCTGCCTCTTTTCCTATGCTTTCAATGCAATTCCAGTCTACCTCCTGAAATCGGTTTCCTGCAATTCTGCCCCGCTTTCAAGTCCTCTTGGCAGCCTTACTTCAGTCTATTTTTGGACGATAGCTGTCATTTATAACTCTGCAGGTTTGTGAATTACAGTGCCCCTGAGCTCCTTTCTTCAACTCGCTTTCTTTTGAGCTGGCCGCAACACTGCAGGATGGCTTCAGGCCCTAATCTTGTCCGGCACGGCACACTGAGCCTTTGGTTATTTCCTCTTCCTGGTGGGAAATGAGAGTTAAATTTGCCCGTCCAGACACCTCCAGCTAGTCTCTCATTGGTTCTCGCTATTCCTGTTCATCTTCCGCAGAAATTGCAAACTGGGCCAAACAGGAGGTTAAAGGGACTGACTCTCCAAGTCGGGAGAGTGTTAGTAAAGTGTCTGGAATGTTGCACCCGAGTACCAGGGTATGAAAACTGAGACATATTTGAACACGTCTCCCGTTCACATGGTTGATCATACTATGGGTTCCACATGCATGTTTTAGCTGAAGGAAGAATACCTTAAACCTGGAGAGTTGAGACCCGTGTAATGGGTACCATGCAATATGTCTTCAAAGGGTCTTCATTTGCTCACCGAACCTCTCCAATCCTATCACTGCTGCGTTTATGCCCCTGTACACATGCTTTATTCTCTTTTGGAGGCATAGCAATCCATAGGTTTTAAGATACTTACTAGTCAGGTACATTCTTAGGCATTTAATATGGGGTGTTGAGTCCATTTCGTTGAGCAAGGAGTAGCTCTTGTCTATTCCATATTTGGCTTAAGGAACTTTATCTGTGCTCATTTCAATCTCTGGTTTTATGCAGCACCCCATCTCACCTTTCCCCTTAAGCAAGCATAAGTTGGTTTTCTAAATTTGAGACCCTGTTCTGTTCTGTAATTCAGTTCCTGTGTAGCCAAGTTTACATTCCGTGTATTAGTGATATCTTATGATGTTTCTTTTTCTGTGTGACTTATTTCAGTTAGAATCATCATACCTGAATCCACTCATTGTGCTGCTAAGGGCCTGATGACACAGATTTCATTGCTGAGTGATATTGCTTTGTAAGTAAATACCACAACTTTTTTATCCATTTTTCACTTTCTGCGATGTTGAACTTGTACTGTAAACGAGGTTCTTGTAAACAGAGCCATTCGAAACTTTGGGGTGGCTGTGTCTTTTTGATTTTAAATTCCCTAAGCTATAGGACCATAAGTGGAAGTGCCCTAGGCTCTGTTGCTTTGTTTTTTAGATGTTTCAGGAAACACCATACACTTCTCCGGAGTGTTTGTTGGCAATTTACATCCCGCCCTTCAGCATAACAAGGCTCCCAGTTCTCCATGGCCTGTCCTGCCTTTCTGGATTTTACACTTTTTTCAGATGGCCCTTTTGACCGGGGGGAAGTGAGACTTCATTGTAGTGCAGATTTCCTTTGCAAGCTTGCTTGGTTGGCCAAAAAGGGCGTATGCGTTTTTTCCTGAATATATTCAGGAAAAAACGCATACGCCCTTTTTGGCCAAGTGCATCATTGTGGACGTTCGGCCTCTTTTCCTATGCTTTCAATGCAATTCCAGTCTACCTCCTGAAATCGGTTTCCTGCAATTCTGGCCCGCTTTCAAGTCCTCTTGGCAGCCTTACTTCAGTCTATTTTTGGACGATAGCTGTCATTTATAACTCTGCAGGTTTGTGAATTACAGTGCCCCTGAGCTCCTTTCTTCAACTCGCTTTCTTTTGAACTGGCCGCAACACTGCAGGATGGCTTCAGGCCCTAATCTGGTCCGGCACGGCACACTGAGCCTTTGGTTATTTCCTCTTCCTGGTGGGAAATGAGAGTTAAATTTGCCCGTCCAGACACCTCCAGCTAGCCTCTCATTGGTTCTCGCTATTCCTGTTCATCTTCCGCAGAAATTGCAAACTGGGCCAAACAGGAGTTTAAAGGCGCTGACTTTCCAAGTGGGGAGAGTGTTAGTAAAGCGTCTGGAATGTTGCACCCGAGTACCAGGGGAGGAAAACTGAGACATATTTGAACACGTCTCCCGTTCACATGGTTGATCATACTCTGGGTTCCACATGCATGTTTTAGCTGAAGGAAGAATACCTTAAACCTGGAGAGTTGAGACCCGTGTAATGGGTACCATGCAATATGTCTTCAAAGGGTCTTCATTTGCTCACCGAACCTCTCCAATCCTATCACTGCTGCGTTTATGCCCCTGTACACATGCTTTATTCTCTTTTGGAGGCATAGCAATCCATAGGTTTTAAGATACTTACTAGTCAGGTACATTCTTAGGCATTTAATATGGGGTGTTGAGTCCATTTCGTTGAGCAAGGAGTAGCTCTTGTCTATTCCATATTTGGCTTAAGGAACTTTATCTGTGCTCATTTCAATCTCTGGTTTTATGCAGCACCCCAACTCACCTTTCCCCTTAAGCAAGCATAAGTTGGTTTTCTAAATTTGAGACCCTGTTCTGTTCTGTAATTCAGTTCCTGTGTAGCCAAGTTTACATTCCGTGTATTAGTGATATCTTATGATGTTTCTTTTTCTGTGTGACTTATTTCAGTTAGAATCATCGTACCTGAATCCACTCTTTATGCTGCTACGGGCCTGATGACATAGATTTCATTGCTGAGTGATACTGCATTGTACGTAAGTACCACAAGTTCTTTATCCATTTTTCACTTTCTGCGATGTTGAACTTGTACTGTAAACGAGGTTCTTGTAAACAGAGGCGTCCCAAACTTTGGGGTGGCTGTGTCTTTTTGATTTTAATTTCCCTAAGCTATAGGACCATAAGTGGAAGTGCCCTAGGCTCTGTTGCTTTGTATTTTAGATGTTTCAGGAAACACCATACCCTTCTCCCGAGTGGTTGTTGGCAATTTACATCCCACCCATCAGCATGACAAGGCTCCCAGTTCTCCATGGCCTGTCCTGCCTTTCTGGATTTTACACTTTTTTCAGATGGCCCTTTTGACCGGGGGGAAGTGAGACTTCATTGTAGTGCAGATTTCCTTTGCAAGCTTGCTTGGTTGGCCAAAAAGGGCGTATACGTTTTTTCCTGAATATATTCAGGAAAAAACGCATACGCCCTTTTTGGCCAAGTGCATCATTGTGGACGTTCTGCCTCTTTTCCTATGCTTTCAATGCAATTCCAGTCTACCTCCTGAAATCGGTTTCCTGCAATTCTGCCCCGCTTTCAAGTCCTCTTGGCAGCCTTACTTCAGTATATTTTTGGACGATAGCTGTCATTTATAACTCTGAAGGTTTGTGAATTACAGTGCCCCTGAGCTCCTTTCGTCAACTCGCTTTCTTGTGACCTGGCCGCAACACCGCAGGATGTCTTCAGGCCCTAATCTGGTTCTGGCACGGCACGATGAGCCTTTGGTTAATTCCTCTTCCTGGTGGGAAATGAGAGTTAAATTTGCCCATCCAGACACCTCCAGCTAGTCTCTCATTGGTTCTCGCTATTCCTGTTCATCTTCCACAGAAATTGCAAACTGGGCCAAACAGGAGGTTAAGGGGACTGACTCTCCAAGTCGGGAGAGTGTTAGTAAAGTGTCTGGAATGTTGCACCCGAGTACCAGTGGAGGAAAACTGAGACATATTTGAACACGTCTCCCGTTCACATGGTTGATCATACTTGGGTTCCACATGTATGTTTTAGCTGAAGGAAGAATACCTTAAACCTGGGTATTTGAAACCCGTGGAATGGGTACCATGCAATATGACTTCAAAGGGTCTTCATTTGCTCACCGAACCTCTCCAATCCTATCACTGCTGCGTTTATGCCCCTGTACACATGCTTGATTCTCTTTCGGAGACATAGCAATCCATAGGTTGTAAGATACTTACTAGTCAGGTACATTCTTAGGCGTTTAATATGCGGTGTTGAGTCCATTTCGTTGAGCAAGGAGTAGCTCTTGTCTATTCCATATTTGGCTTAAGGAACTTTATCTGTGCTCATTTCAATCTCTGGTTTTATGCAGCACCCCAACTCACCTTTCCCCTTAAGCAAGCATAAGTTGGTTTTCTAAATTTGAGACCCTGTTCTGTTTTGGAATGCAGTTCCTGTGTAGCCAAGTTTACATTCCGTGTATTAGTGATATCTTATGATGTTTCTTTTTCTGTGTGACTTATTTCAGTTAGAATCATCATACCTGAATCCACTCATTGTGCTGCTAAGGGCCTGATGACACAGATTTCATTGCTGAGTGATATTGCTTTGTAAGTAAATACCACAACTTCTTTATCCATTTTTCACTTTCTGCGATGTTGAACTTGTACTATAAACGAGGTTCTTGTAACACAGCCGTTCCAAACTTTGGGGTGGCTGTGTCTTTTTCATTTTAATTTCCCTAAGCTATAGGACCATAAGTGGAAGTGCCCTAGGTTCTGTTGCTTTGTTTTTTAGTTGTTTCAGGAAACACCATAGACTTCTCCCGAGTGGTTCTTGGCAATTTACATCCCGCCCATCAGCATAACAAGGCTCCCAGTTCTCCATGGCCTGTCCTGCCTTTCTGGATTTTACACTTTTTTCAGATGGCCCTTTTGACCGGGGGGAAGTGAGACTTCATTGTAGTGCAGATTTCCTTTGCAAGCTTGCTTGGTTGGCCAAAAAGGGCGTATGCGTTTTTTCCTGAATATATTCAGGAAAAAACGCATACGCCCTTTTTGGCCAAGTGCATCATTGTGGACGTTCTGCCTCTTTTCCTATGCTTTCAATGCAATTCCAGTCTACCTCCTGAAATCGGTTTCCTGCAATTCTGCCCCGCTTTCAAGTCCTCTTGGCAGCCTTACTTCAGTCTATTTTTGGACGATAGCTGTCATTTATAACTCTGCAGGTTTGTGAATTACAGTGCCCCTGAGCTCCTTTCTTCAACTCGCTTTCTTGTGACCTGGCCGCAACACCGCAGGATGGCTTCAGGCCCTAATCTGGTTCCGGCACGGCACGCGGAGCCTTTGGTTATTTCCTCTTCCTGGTGGGAAATGAGAGTTAAATTTGCCCATCCAGACACCTCCAGCTATTCTTTCATTGGTTCTCGCTATTCCTGTTCATCTTCCACAGAAATTGCAAACTGGGCCAAACAGGAGGTTAAAGGGACTGACTCTCCAAGTCGGGAGAGTGTTAGTAAAGCGTCTGGAATGTTGCACCCGAGTACCAGGGTACGAAAACTGAGACATATTTGAACACGTCTCCCGATCACATGGTTGATCATACTCTAGGTTCCACATGCATGTTTTAGATGAAGGAAGAATACCTTAAACCTGGGTAGTTGAAACCCGTGGAATGGGTACCATGCAATATGACTTCAAAGGGTCTTCATTTGCTCACGAACCTCTCCAATCCTATCACTGCTGCGTTTATACCCCTGTACACATGCTTGATTCTCTTTCGGAGACATAGCAATCCATAGGTTTTAAGATACTTACTAGTCAGGTACATCCTTAGGCGTTTAATATGGGGTTTTGAGTCCATTTCGTTGAGCAAGGAGTAGCTCTTGTCTATTCCATATTTGGCTTAAGGAACTTTATCTGTGCTCATTTCAATCTCTGGTTTTATGCAGCACCCCAACTCACCTTTACCATTAAGCAAGCATAAGTTAGTTTTCTAAATTTGAGACCCTGTTCTGTTCTGTAATTCAGTTCCTGTGTAGCCAAGTTTCCATTCCGTGTATTACTGATATCTTATGATGTTTCTTTTTCTGTGTGACTTATTTCATATAGAATCATCATACCTGAATCCACTCATTGTGCTGCTACGGGCCTGATGACACAGATTTCATTGCTGAGTTATATTGCTTTGTAAGTAAATACCAAAACTTATTTCTCCATTTTTCACTTTCTGCGATGTTGAACTTGTACTGTAAACGAGGTTCTTGTAAACAGAGGCGTCCCAAACTTTGGGGTGGCTGTGTCTTTTTGATTTTAATTTCCCTAAGCTATAGGACCATAAGTGGAAGTGCCCTAGGCTCTGTTGCTTTGTATTTTAGATGTTTCAGGAAACACCATACCCTTCTCCCGAGTGGTTGTTGGCAATTTACATCCCACCCATCAGCATGACAAGGCTCCCAGTTCTCCATGGCCTGTCCTGCCTTTCTGGATTTTACACTTTTTTCAGATGGCCCTTTTGACCGGGGGGAAGTGAGACTTCATTGTAGTGCAGATTTCCTTTGCAAGCTTGCTTGGTTGGCCAAAAAGGGCGTATACGTTTTTTCCTGAATATATTCAGGAAAAAACGCATACGCCCTTTTTGGCCAAGTGCATCATTGTGGACGTTCTGCCTCTTTTCCTATGCTTTCAATGCAATTCCAGTCTACCTCCTGAAATCGGTTTCCTGCAATTCTGCCCCGCTTTCAAGTCCTCTTGGCAGCCTTACTTCAGTATATTTTTGGACGATAGCTGTCATTTATAACTCTGAAGGTTTGTGAATTACAGTGCCCCTGAGCTCCTTTCGTCAACTCGCTTTCTTGTGACCTGGCCGCAACACCGCAGGATGTCTTCAGGCCCTAATCTGGTTCTGGCACGGCACGATGAGCCTTTGGTTAATTCCTCTTCCTGGTGGGAAATGAGAGTTAAATTTGCCCATCCAGACACCTCCAGCTAGTCTCTCATTGGTTCTCGCTATTCCTGTTCATCTTCCACAGAAATTGCAAACTGGGCCAAACAGGAGGTTAAGGGGACTGACTCTCCAAGTCGGGAGAGTGTTAGTAAAGTGTCTGGAATGTTGCACCCGAGTACCAGTGGAGGAAAACTGAGACATATTTGAACACGTCTCCCGTTCACATGGTTGATCATACTTGGGTTCCACATGTATGTTTTAGCTGAAGGAAGAATACCTTAAACCTGGGTATTTGAAACCCGTGGAATGGGTACCATGCAATATGACTTCAAAGGGTCTTCATTTGCTCACCGAACCTCTCCAATCCTATCACTGCTGCGTTTATGCCCCTGTACACATGCTTGATTCTCTTTCGGAGACATAGCAATCCATAGGTTGTAAGATACTTACTAGTCAGGTACATTCTTAGGCGTTTAATATGCGGTGTTGAGTCCATTTCGTTGAGCAAGGAGTAGCTCTTGTCTATTCCATATTTGGCTTAAGGAACTTTATCTGTGCTCATTTCAATCTCTGGTTTTATGCAGCACCCCAACTCACCTTTCCCCTTAAGCAAGCATAAGTTGGTTTTCTAAATTTGAGACCCTGTTCTGTTTTGGAATGCAGTTCCTGTGTAGCCAAGTTTACATTCCGTGTATTAGTGATATCTTATGATGTTTCTTTTTCTGTGTGACTTATTTCAGTTAGAATCATCATACCTGAATCCACTCATTGTGCTGCTAAGGGCCTGATGACACAGATTTCATTGCTGAGTGATATTGCTTTGTAAGTAAATACCACAACTTCTTTATCCATTTTTCACTTTCTGCGATGTTGAACTTGTACTATAAACGAGGTTCTTGTAACACAGCCGTTCCAAACTTTGGGGTGGCTGTGTCTTTTTCATTTTAATTTCCCTAAGCTATAGGACCATAAGTGGAAGTGCCCTAGGTTCTGTTGCTTTGTTTTTTAGTTGTTTCAGGAAACACCATAGACTTCTCCCGAGTGGTTCTTGGCAATTTACATCCCGCCCATCAGCATAACAAGGCTCCCAGTTCTCCATGGCCTGTCCTGCCTTTCTGGATTTTACACTTTTTTCAGATGGCCCTTTTGACCGGGGGGAAGTGAGACTTCATTGTAGTGCAGATTTCCTTTGCAAGCTTGCTTGGTTGGCCAAAAAGGGCGTATGCGTTTTTTCCTGAATATATTCAGGAAAAAACGCATACGCCCTTTTTGGCCAAGTGCATCATTGTGGACGTTCTGCCTCTTTTCCTATGCTTTCAATGCAATTCCAGTCTACCTCCTGAAATCGGTTTCCTGCAATTCTGCCCCGCTTTCAAGTCCTCTTGGCAGCCTTACTTCAGTCTATTTTTGGACGATAGCTGTCATTTATAACTCTGCAGGTTTGTGAATTACAGTGCCCCTGAGCTCCTTTCTTCAACTCGCTTTCTTGTGACCTGGCCGCAACACCGCAGGATGGCTTCAGGCCCTAATCTGGTTCCAGCACGGCACGCGGAGCCTTTGGTTATTTCCTCTTCCTGGTGGGAAATGAGAGTTAAATTTGCCCATCCAGACACCTCCAGCTATTCTTTCATTGGTTCTCGCTATTCCTGTTCATCTTCCACAGAAATTGCAAACTGGGCCAAACAGGAGGTTAAAGGGACTGACTCTCCAAGTCGGGAGAGTGTTAGTAAAGCGTCTGGAATGTTGCACCCGAGTACCAGGGTACGAAAACTGAGACATATTTGAACACGTCTCCCGATCACATGGTTGATCATACTCTAGGTTCCACATGCATGTTTTAGATGAAGGAAGAATACCTTAAACCTGGGTAGTTGAAACCCGTGGAATGGGTACCATGCAATATGACTTCAAAGGGTCTTCATTTGCTCACGAACCTCTCCAATCCTATCACTGCTGCGTTTATACCCCTGTACACATGCTTGATTCTCTTTCGGAGACATAGCAATCCATAGGTTTTAAGATACTTACTAGTCAGGTACATCCTTAGGCGTTTAATATGGGGTTTTGAGTCCATTTCGTTGAGCAAGGAGTAGCTCTTGTCTATTCCATATTTGGCTTAAGGAACTTTATCTGTGCTCATTTCAATCTCTGGTTTTATGCAGCACCCCAACTCACCTTTACCATTAAGCAAGCATAAGTTAGTTTTCTAAATTTGAGACCCTGTTCTGTTCTGTAATTCAGTTCCTGTGTAGCCAAGTTTCCATTCCGTGTATTACTGATATCTTATGATGTTTCTTTTTCTGTGTGACTTATTTCAGTTAGAATCATCATACCTGAATCCACTCATTGTGCTGCTACGGGCCTGATGACACAGATTTCATTGCTGAGTTATATTGCTTTGTAAGTAAATACCAAAACTTATTTCTCCATTTTTCACTTTCTGCGATGTTGAACTTGTACTGTAAACGAGGTTCTTGTAAACAGAGGCGTCCCAAACTTTGGGGTGGCTGTGTCTTTTTGATTTTAATTTCCCTAAGCTATAGGACCATAAGTGGAAGTGCCCTAGGCTCTGTTGCTTTGTATTTTAGATGTTTCAGGAAACACCATACCCTTCTCCCGAGTGGTTGTTGGCAATTTACATCCCACCCATCAGCATGACAAGGCTCCCAGTTCTCCATGGCCTGTCCTGCCTTTCTGGATTTTACACTTTTTTCAGATGGCCCTTTTGACCGGGGGGAAGTGAGACTTCATTGTAGTGCAGATTTCCTTTGCAAGCTTGCTTGGTTGGCCAAAAAGGGCGTATACGTTTTTTCCTGAATATATTCAGGAAAAAACGCATACGCCCTTTTTGGCCAAGTGCATCATTGTGGACGTTCTGCCTCTTTTCCTATGCTTTCAATGCAATTCCAGTCTACCTCCTGAAATCGGTTTCCTGCAATTCTGCCCCGCTTTCAAGTCCTCTTGGCAGCCTTACTTCAGTATATTTTTGGACGATAGCTGTCATTTATAACTCTGAAGGTTTGTGAATTACAGTGCCCCTGAGCTCCTTTCGTCAACTCGCTTTCTTGTGACCTAGCCGCAACACCGCAGGATGTCTTCAGGCCCTAATCTGGTTCTGGCACGGCACGATGAGCCTTTGGTTAATTCCTCTTCCTGGTGGGAAATGAGAGTTAAATTTGCCCATCCAGACACCTCCAGCTAGTCTCTCATTGGTTCTCGCTATTCCTGTTCATCTTCCACAGAAATTGCAAACTGGGCCAAACAGGAGGTTAAGGGGACTGACTCTCCAAGTCGGGAGAGTGTTAGTAAAGTGTCTGGAATGTTGCACCCGAGTACCAGTGGAGGAAAACTGAGACATATTTGAACACGTCTCCCGTTCACATGGTTGATCATACTTGGGTTCCACATGTATGTTTTAGCTGAAGGAAGAATACCTTAAACCTGGGTATTTGAAACCCGTGGAATGGGTACCATGCAATATGACTTCAAAGGGTCTTCATTTGCTCACCGAACCTCTCCAATCCTATCACTGCTGCGTTTATGCCCCTGTACACATGCTTGATTCTCTTTCGGAGACATAGCAATCCATAGGTTGTAAGATACTTACTAGTCAGGTACATTCTTAGGCGTTTAATATGCGGTGTTGAGTCCATTTCGTTGAGCAAGGAGTAGCTCTTGTCTATTCCATATTTGGCTTAAGGAACTTTATCTGTGCTCATTTCAATCTCTGGTTTTATGTAGCACCCCAACTCACCTTTCCCCTTAAGCAAGCATAAGTTGGTTTTCTAAATTTGAGACCCTGTTCTGTTTTGGAATGCAGTTCCTGTGTAGCCAAGTTTACATTCCGTGTATTAGTGATATCTTATGATGTTTCTTTTTCTGTGTGACTTATTTCAGTTAGAATCATCGTACCTGAATCCACTCATTATGCTGCTACGGGCCTGATGACATAGATTTCATTGCTGAGTGATACTGCATTGTACGTAAGTACCACAAGTTCTTTATCCATTTTTCACTTTCTGTGATATTGAACTTGTACGGTAAACGAGGTTCTTGTAAACGGAGGCGTCCCAAACTTTGGGGTGGCTGTGTCTTTTTGATTTTAATTTCCCTAAGCTATAGGACCATAAGTGGCCGTGCCCTAGGCTCTGTTGCTTTGTTTTTTAGATGTTTCAGGAAACACCATACACTTCTCCCGAGTGGTTGTTGGCAATTTACATCCCGCCCATCAGCATAACAAGGCTCCCAGTTCTCCATGGCCTGTCCTGCCTTTCTGGATTTTACACTTTTTTCAGATGGCCCTTTTGACCGGGGGGGAAGTGAGACTTCATTGTAGTGCAGATTTCCTTTGCAAGCCTGCTTGGTTGGCCAAAAAGGGCGTATGCGTTTTTTCCTGAATATATTCAGGAAAAAACGCATACGCCCTTTTTGGCCAAGTGCATCATTGTGGACGTTCTGCCTCTTTTCCTATGCTTTCAATGCAATTCCAGTGTACCTCCTGAAATCGGTTTCCTGCAATTCTGCCCCGCTTTCAAGTCCTCTTGGCAGCCTTACTTCAGTCTATTTTTGGACGATAGCTGTCATTTATAACTCTGCAGGTTTGTGAATTACAGTGCCCCTGAGCTCCTTTCTTCAACTCGCTTTCTTGTGACCTGGCCGCAACACCGCAGGATGGCTTCAGGCCCTAATCTGGTTCCGGCCCAGCATGCTGAGCCTTTGGTTAATTCCTCTTCCTGGTGGGAAATGAGAGTTAAATTTGCCCGTCCAGACACCTCCAGCTAGCCTCTCATTGGTTCTCGCTATTCCTGTTCATCTTCCGCAGAAATTGCAAACTTGGCCAAACAGGAGGTTAAAGGCGCTGACTCTCCAAGTGGGGAGAGTGTGAGTAAAGCGTCTGGAATGTTGCACCCGAGTACCAGGGGAGGAAAACTGAGACATATTTGAACACGTCTCCCGTTCACATGGTTGATCATACTTGGGTTCCACATGCATGTTTTAGCTGAAGGAAGAATACCTAAAACCTGGGTAGTTGAAACCCGTGGAATGGGTACCATGCAATATGACTTCAAAGGGTCTTCATTTGCTCACCGAACCTCTCCAATCCTATCACTGCTGCGTTTATGCCCCTGTACACATGCTTGATTCTCTTTCGGAGACATAGCAATCCATAGGTTTTAAGATACTTACTAGTCAGGTACATTCTTAGGCGTTTAATATGCGGTGTTGAGTCCATTTCGTTGAGCAAGGAGTAGCTCTTGTGTATTCCATATTTGGCTTAAGGAACTTTATCTGTGCTCATTTCAATCTCTGGTTTTATGCAGCACCCCAACTCACCTTTCCCCTTAAGCAAGCATAAGTTGGTTTTCTAAATTTGAGACCCTGTTCTGTTCTGTAATTCAGTTCCTGTGTGGCCAAGTTTACATTCCGTGTATTACTGATATCTTATGATGTTTCTTTTTCTGTGTGACTTATTTCAGTTAGAATCATCATACCTGAATCCACTCATTGTGCTGCTAAGGGCCTGATGACACAGATTTCATTGCTGAGTGATATTGCTTTGTAAGTAAATACCACAACTTCTTTATCCATTTTTCACTTTCTGCGATGTTGAACTTGTACTGTAAATGAGGTTCTTGTAAACAGAGCCGTTCCAAACTTTGGGGTGGCTGTGTCTTTTTCATTTTAATTTCCCTAAGCTATAGGACCATAAGTGGAAGTGCCCTAGGTTCTGTTGCTTTGTTTTTTAGATGTTTCAGGAAACACCATACACTTCTCCCGAGTGGTTGTTGGCAATTTACATCCCGCCCATCAGCATAACAAGGCTCCCAGTTCTCCATGGCCTGTCCTGCCTTTCTGGATTTTACACTTTTTTCAGATGGCCCTTTTGACCGGGGGGAAGTGAGACTTCATTGTAGTGCAGATTTCCTTTGCAAGCTTGCTTGGTTGGCCAAAAAGGGCGTATGCGTTTTTTCCTGAATATATTCAGGAAAAAACGCATACGCCCTTTTTGGCCAAGTGCATCATTGTGGACGTTCTGCCTCTTTTCCTATGCTTTCAATGCAATTCCAGTCTACCTCCTGAAATCGGTTTCCTGCAATTCTGCCCCGCTTTCAAGTCCTCTTGGCAGCCTTACTTCAGTCTATTTTTGGACGATAGCTGTCATTTATAACTCTGCAGGTTTGTGAATTACAGTGCCCCTGAGCTCCTTTCTTCAACTTGCTTTCTTGTGACCTGGCCGCAACACCGCAGGATGGCTTCAGGCCCTAATCTGGTTCCAGCACGGCACGCTGAGCCTTTGGTTATTTCCTCTTCCTGGTGGGAAATGAGAGTTAAATTTGCCCGTCCAGACACCTCCAGCTAGCCTCTCATTGGTTCTCGCTATTCCTGTTCATCTTCCGCAGAAATTGCAAACTTGGCCAAACAGGAGGTTAAAGGCGCTGACTCTCCAAGTGGGGAGAGTGTGAGTAAAGCGTCTGGAATGTTGCACCCGAGTACCAGGGGAGGAAAACTGAGACATATTTGAACACGTCTCCCGTTCACATGGTTGATCATACTTGGGTTCCACATGCATGTTTTAGCTGAAGGAAGAATACCTAAAACCTGGGTAGTTGAAACCCGTGGAATGGGTACCATGCAATATGACTTCAAAGGGTCTTCATTTGCTCACCGAACCTCTCCAATCCTATCACTGCTGCGTTTATGCCCCTGTACACATGCTTGATTCTCTTTCGGAGACATAGCAATCCATAGGTTTTAAGATACTTACTAGTCAGGTACATTCTTAGGCGTTTAATATGCGGTGTTGAGTCCATTTCGTTGAGCAAGGAGTAGCTCTTGTGTATTCCATATTTGGCTTAAGGAACTTTATCTGTGCTCATTTCAATCTCTGGTTTTATGCAGCACCCCAACTCACCTTTCCCCTTAAGCAAGCATAAGTTGGTTTTCTAAATTTGAGACCCTGTTCTGTTCTGTAATTCAGTTCCTGTGTGGCCAAGTTTACATTCCGTGTATTACTGATATCTTATGATGTTTCTTTTTCTGTGTGACTTATTTCAGTTAGAATCATCATACCTGAATCCACTCATTGTGCTGCTAAGGGCCTGATGACACAGATTTCATTGCTGAGTGATATTGCTTTGTAAGTAAATACCACAACTTCTTTATCCATTTTTCACTTTCTGCGATGTTGAACTTGTACTGTAAATGAGGTTCTTGTAAACAGAGCCGTTCCAAACTTTGGGGTGGCTGTGTCTTTTTCATTTTAATTTCCCTAAGCTATAGGACCATAAGTGGAAGTGCCCTAGGTTCTGTTGCTTTGTTTTTTAGATGTTTCAGGAAACACCATACACTTCTCCCGAGTGGTTGTTGGCAATTTACATCCCGCCCATCAGCATAACAAGGCTCCCAGTTCTCCATGGCCTGTCCTGCCTTTCTGGATTTTACACTTTTTTCAGATGGCCCTTTTGACCGGGGGGAAGTGAGACTTCATTGTAGTGCAGATTTCCTTTGCAAGCTTGCTTGGTTGGCCAAAAAGGGCGTATGCGTTTTTTCCTGAATATATTCAGGAAAAAACGCATACGCCCTTTTTGGCCAAGTGCATCATTGTGGACGTTCTGCCTCTTTTCCTATGCTTTCAATGCAATTCCAGTCTACCTCCTGAAATCGGTTTCCTGCAATTCTGCCCCGCTTTCAAGTCCTCTTGGCAGCCTTACTTCAGTCTATTTTTGGACGATAGCTGTCATTTATAACTCTGCAGGTTTGTGAATTACAGTGCCCCTGAGCTCCTTTCTTCAACTTGCTTTCTTGTGACCTGGCCGCAACACCGCAGGATGGCTTCAGGCCCTAATCTGGTTCCAGCACGGCACGCTGAGCCTTTGGTTATTTCCTCTTCCTGGTGGGAAATGAGAGTTAAATTTGCCCGTCCAGACACCTCCAGCTAGCCTCTCATTGGTTCTCGCTATTCCTGTTCATTTTCCGCAGAAATTGCAAACTGGGCGAAACAGGAGGTTAAAGGGACTGACTCTCCAAGTCGGGAGAGTGTTAGTAAAGCGTCTGGAATGGTGCACCCGAGTACCAGGGGAGGAAAACTGAGACATATTTGAACACGTCTCCCGTTCACATGGTTGATCATACTCTGGGTTCCACATGCATGTTTTAGCTGAAGGAAGAATACCTTAAACCTGGAGAGTTGAGACCCGTGTAATGGGTACCATGCAATATGACTTCAAAGGGTCTTCATTTGCTCACCGAACCTCTCCAATCCTATCACTGCTGCGTTTATGCCCCTGTACACACGCTTGATTCTCTTTTGGAGACATAGCAATCCATAGGTTTTAAGATACTTACTAGTCAGGTACATTCTTAGGGGTTTAATATGGGGTTTTGAGTCCATTTCGTTGAGCAAGGAGTAGCTCTTGTCTATTCCATATTTGGCTTAAGGAACTTTATCTGTGCTCATTTCAATCTCTGGTTTTATGCAGCACCCCAACTCACCTTTCCCCTTAAGCAAGCATAAGTTGGTTTTCTAAATTTGAGACCCTGTTCTGTTCTGTAATTCAGTTCCTGTGTAGCCAACTTTACATTCCGTGTATTAGTGATAACTTATGATGTTTCTTTTTCTGTGTGACTTATTTCAGTTAGAATCATCATACCCGAATCCACTCATTATGCTGCTACGGGCCTGATGACATAGATTTCATTGCTGAGTGATACTGCATTATACGTAAGTACCAGAAGTTCTTTATCCATTTTTCACTTTCTGCGATGTTGAACTTGTACTGTAAACGAGGTTCTTGTAAACAGAGGCATCCCAAACTTTGGGGTGGCTGTGTCTTTTTGATTTTAATTTCCCTAAGCTATAGGACCATAAGTGGCAGTGCCCTAGGCTCTGTTGCTTTGTTTTTTAGATGTTTCAGGAAACACCATACACTTCTCCCGAGTGTCTGTTCGCAATTTACATCCCGCCCATCAGCATAACAAGGCTCCCAGTTCTCCATGGCCTGTCCTGCCTTTCTGGATTTTACACTTTTTTCAGATGGCCCTTTTGACCGGGGGGAAGTGAGACTTCATTGTAGTGCAGATTTCCTTTGCAAGCTTGCTTGGTTGGCCAAAAAGGGCGTATGCGTTTTTTCCTGAATATATTCAGGAAAAAACGCATACGCCCTTTTTGGCCAAGTGCATCATTGTGGACGTTCTGCCTCTTTTCCTATGCTTTCAATGCAATTCCAGTCTACCTCCTGAAATCGGTTTCCTGCAATTCTGCCCCGCTTTCAAGTCCTCTTGGCAGCCTTACTTCAGTCTATTTTTGGACGATAGCTGTCATTTATAACTCTGCAGGTTTGTGCATTACAGTGCCCCTGAGCTCCTTTCTTCAACTCGCTTTCTTTTGAGCTGGCCGCAACACCGCAGGATGTCTTCAGGCCCTAATCTGGTTCCGGTACGGCATGCTGAGCCTTTGGTTATTTCCTCTTGCTGGTGGGAAATGAGAGTTAAATTTGCCAGTCCAGACACCTCCAGCTAGCCTCTCATTGGTTCTCGCTATTCCTGTTCATCTTCCGCAGAAATTGCAAACTGGGCCAAACAGGAGGTTAAAGGGACTGACTCTCCAAGTCGGGAGAGTGTTAGTAAAGCGTCTGGAATGTTGCACCCGAGTACCAGGGTACGAAAACTGACATATTTGAACACGTCTGCCGATCACATGGTTGATCATACTCTAGGTTCCACATGCATGTTTTAGCTGAAGGAAGAATACCTTAAACCTGGGTATTTGAAACCCGTGGAATGGGTACCATGCAATATGACTTCAAAGGGTCTTCATTTGCTCACCGAACATCTCCAATCCTATCACTGCTGCGTTTATGCCCCTGTACACACGCTTGATTCTCTTTCGGAGACATAGCAATCCATAGGTTTTAAGATACTTACTAGTCAGGTACATTCTTAGGCGTTTAATATGCGGTGTTGAGTCCATTTCGTTGAGCAAGGAGTAGCTTTTGTCTATTCCATATTTGACTTAAGGAACTTTATCTGTGCTCATTTCAATCTCTGGTTTTATGCAGCACCCCAACTCACCTTTACCCTTAAGCAAGCATAAGTTGGTTTTCTAAATTTGAGACCCTGTTCTGTTCTGTAATTCAGTTCCTGTGTAGCCAAGTTTACATTCCGTGTATTACTGATATCTTATGATGTTTCTTTTCTGTGTGACTTATTTCAGTTAGAATCATCATACCTGAATCCACTCATTGTGCTGCTATGGGCCTGATGACACAGATTTCATTGCTGAGTGATATTGCTTTGTAAGTAAATACCACAATTTCTTTATCCATTTTTCACTTTCTGCGATGTTGAACTTGTACTGTAAACGAGGTTCTTGTAAACAGAGCCGTTCGAAAGTTTGGGGTGGCTGTGTCTTTTTGATTTTAATTTCCCTAAGCTATAGGACCATAAGTGGCAGTGCCCTAGGCTCTGTTGCTTTGTTTTTTAGATGTTTCAGGAAACACCATACACTTCTCCCGAGTGGTTGTTGGCAATTTACATCCCGCCCATCAGCAGAACAAGGCTCCCAGTTCTCCATGGCCTGTCCTGCCTTTCTGGATTTTACACTTTTTTCAGATGGCCCTTTTGACCGGGGGGAAGTGAGACTTCATTGTAGTGCAGATTTCCTTTGCAAGCTTGCTTGGTTGGCCAAAAAGGGCGTATGCGTTTTTTCCTGAATATATTCAGGAAAAAACGCATACGCCCTTTTTGGCCAAGTGCATCATTGTGGACGTTCTGCCTCTTTTCCTATGCTTTCAATGCAATTCCAGTCTACCTCCTGAAATCGGTTTCCTGCAATTCTGCCCCGCTTTCAAGTCCTCTTGGCAGCCTTACTTCAGTATATTTTTGGACGATAGCTGTCATTTATAACTCTGCAGGTTTGTGAATTACAGTGCCCCTGAGCTCCTTTCTTCAACTCACTTTCTTGTGACCTGGCCGCAACACCGCAGGATGTCTTCAGGCCCTAATCTGGTTCCGGTACGGCACGCTGAGCCTTTAGTTATTTCCTCTTCCTGGTGGGAAATGAGAGTTATATTTGCCCATCCAGACACCTCCAGCTAGCCTCTCATTGGTTCTCGCTATTCCTGTTCATCTTCCGCAGAAATTGCAAACTGGGCCAAACAGGAGGTTAAAGGCGCTGACTCTCCAAGTGGGGAGAGTGTTAGTAAAGCGTCTGGAATGTTGCACTCGAGCACCAGGGGAGGAAAACTGAGACATATTTGAACACGTCTCCCGTTCACATGGTTGATCATACTTGGGTTCCACATGCATGTTTTAGCTGAAGGAAGAATACCTTAAACCTGGAGAGTTGAGACCCGTGTAATGGGTACCATGCAATATGACTTCAAAGGGTCTTCATTTGCTCACCGAACCTCTCCAATCCTATCACTGCTGCGTTTATGCCCCTGTACACACGCTTGATTCTCTTTTGGAGACATAGCAATCCATAGGTTTTAAGATACTTACTAGTCAGGTACATTCTTAGGCGTTTAATATGGGGTGTTGAGTCCATTTCGTTGAGCAAGGAGTAGCTCTTGTCTATTCCATATTTGGCTTAAGGAACTTTATCTGTGCTCATTTCAATCTCTGGTTTTATGCAGCACCCCAACTCACCTTTCCCCTTAAGCAAGCATAAGTTGGTTTTCTAAATTTGAGACCCTGTTCTGTTTTGGAATTCAGTTCCTGTGTAGCCAAGTTTACATTCCGTGTATTAGTGATATCTTATGATGTTTCTTTTTCTGTGTGACTTATTTCAGTTAGAATCATCGTACCTGAATCCACTCATTGTGCTGCTAAGGGCCTGATGATACAGATTTCATTGCTGAGTGATATTGCTTTGTAAGTAAATAACACAAGTTCTTCATCCATTTTTCACTTTCTCCGATGTTGAACTTGTACTGTAAACGAGGTTCTTGTAAACAGAGCCGTTCCAAACTTTGGGGTGGCTGTGTCTTTTTGATTTTAATTTCCCTAAGCTATAAGACCATAAGTGGAAGTGCCCTAGGTTCTGTTGCTTTGTTTTTTAGATGTTTCAGGAAACACCATACACTTCTCCCGAGTGGTGTTGGCAATTTACATCCCGCCCATCAGCATAACAAGGCTCCCAGTTCTCCATGGCCTGTCCTGCCTTTCTGGATTTTACACTTTTTTCAGATGGCCCTTTTGACCGGGGGGAAGTGAGACTTCATTGTAGTGCAGATTTCCTTTGCAAGCTTGCTTGGTTGGCCAAAAAGGGCGTATGCGTTTTTTTCTGAATATATTCAGGAAAAAACGCATACGCCCTTTTTGGCCAAGTGCATCATTGTGGACGTTCTGCCTCTTTTCCTATGCTTTCAATGCAATTCCAGTCTACCTCCTGAAATCGGTTTCCTGCAATTCTGCCCCGCTTTCAAGTCCTCTTGGCAGCCTTACTTCAGTCTATTTTTGGACGATAGCTGTCATTTATAACTCTGCAGGTTTGTGAATTACAGTGCCCCTGAGCTCCTTTCTTCAACTCGCTTTCTTGTGACCTGGCCGCAACACCGCAGGATGGCTTCAGGCCCTAATCTGGTTCTGGCATGGCACGCTGAGCCTTTGGTTAATTCCTCTTCCTGGTGGGAAATGAGAGTTAAATTTGCCCGTCCAGACACCTGCAGCTAGTCTCCCATTGGTTCTCGCTATTCCTGTTCATCTTCCGCAGAAATTGCAAACTGGGCCAAACAGGAGGTTAAAGGGACTGACTCTCCAAGTCGGGAGAGTGTTAGTAAAGCGTCTGGAATGTTGCACCCGAGTACCAGGGTACGAAAACTGAGACATATTTGAACACGTCTCCCGATCACATGGTTGATCATACTCTAGGTTCCACATGCATGTCTTAGCTGAGGAAGAATACCTTAAACCTGGGTATTTGAAACCCGTGGAATGGGTACCATGCAATATGACTTCAAAGGGTCTTCATTTGCTCACCGAACATCTCCAATCCTATCACTGCTGCGTTTATGCCCCTGTACACACGCTTGATTATCTTTCGGAGACATAGCAATCCATAGGTTTTAAGATACTTACTAGTCAGGTACATTCTTAGGCGTTTAATATGCGGTGTTGAGTCCATTTCATTGAGCAAGGAGTAGCTCTTGTCTATTCCATATTTGGCTTAAGGAACTTTATCTGTGCTCATTTCAATCTCTGGTTTTATGCAGCACCCCAACTCACCTTTCCCCTTAAGCAAGCATAAGTTGGTTTTCTAAATTTGAGACCCTGTTCTGTTCTGTAATTCAGTTCCTGTGTAGCCAAGTTTACATTCCGTGTATTAGTGATATCTTATGATGTTTCTTTTTCTGTGTGACTTATTTCAGTTAGAATCATCATACCTGAATCCACTCATTGTGCTGCTACGGGCCTGATGACATAGATTTCATTGCTGAGTGATACTGCATTGTACGTAAGTACCACAAGTTCTTTATCCATTTTTCACTTTCTGTGATATTGAACTTGTATGGTAAACGAGGTTCTTATAAACAGAGGCGTCCCTAACTTTGGGGTGGCTGTGTCTTTTTGATTTTAATTTCCCTAAGCTATAGGACCATAAGTGGAAGTGCCCTAGGCTCTGTTGCTTTGTTTTTTAGATGTTTCAGGAAACACCATACACTTCTCCCGAGTGGTTGTTGGCAATTTACATCCCGCCCATCAGCAGAACAAGGCTCCCAGTTCTCCATGGCCTGTCCTGCCTTTCTGGATTTTACACTTTTTTCAGATGGCCCTTTTGACCGGGGGGAAGTGAGACTTCATTGTAGTGCAGATTTCCTTTGCAAGCTTGCTTGGTTGGCCAAAAAGGGCGTATGCGTTTTTTCCTGAATATATTCAGGAAAAAACGCATACGCCCTTTTTGGCCAAGTGCATCATTGTGGACGTTCTGCCTCTTTTCCTATGCTTTCAATGCAATTCCAGTCTACCTCCTGAAATCGGTTTCCTGCAATTCTGCCCCGCTTTCAAGTCCTCTTGGCAGCCTTACTTCAGTATATTTTTGGACGATAGCTGTCATTTATAACTCTGCAGGTTTGTGAATTACAGTGCCCCTGAGCTCCTTTCTTCAACTCACTTTCTTGTGACCTGGCCGCAACACCGCAGGATGTCTTCAGGCCCTAATCTGGTTCCGGTACGGCACGCTGAGCCTTTGGTTATTTCCTCTTCCTGGTGGGAAATGAGAGTTATATTTGCCCATCCAGACACCTCCAGCTAGCCTCTCATTGGTTCTCGCTATTCCTGTTCATCTTCCGCAGAAATTGCAAACTGGGCCAAACAGGAGGTTAAAGGCGCTGACTCTCCAAGTGGGGAGAGTGTTAGTAAAGCGTCTGGAATGTTGCACCCGAGCACCAGGGGAGGAAAACTGAGACATATTTGAACACGTCTCCCGTTCACATGGTTGATCATACTTGGGTTCCACATGCATGTTTTAGCTGAAGGAAGAATACCTTAAACCTGGAGAGTTGAGACCCGTGTAATGGGTACCATGCAATATGACTTCAAAGGGTCTTCATTTGCTCACCGAACCTCTCCAATCCTATCACTGCTGCGTTTATGCCCCTGTACACACGCTTGATTCTCTTTTGGAGACATAGCAATCCATAGGTTTTAAGATACTTACTAGTCAGGTACATTCTTAGGCGTTTAATATGGGGTGTTGAGTCCATTTCGTTGAGCAAGGAGTAGCTCTTGTCTATTCCATATTTGGCTTAAGGAACTTTATCTGTGCTCATTTCAATCTCTGGTTTTATGCAGCACCCCAACTCACCTTTCCCCTTAAGCAAGCATAAGTTGGTTTTCTAAATTTGAGACCCTGTTCTGTTTTGGAATTCAGTTCCTGTGTAGCCAAGTTTACATTCCGTGTATTAGTGATATCTTATGATGTTTCTTTTTCTGTGTGACTTACTTCAGTTAGAATCATCGTACCTGAATCCACTCATTGTGCTGCTAAGGGCCTGATGACACAGATTTCATTGCTGAGTGATATTGCTTTGTAAGTAAATAACACAAGTTCTTCATCCATTTTTCACTTTCTCCCATGTTGAACTTGTACTGTAAACGAGGTTCTTGTAAACAGAGCCGTTCCAAACTTTGGGGTGGCTGTGTCTTTTTGATTTTAATTTCCCTAAGCTATAGGACCATAAGTGGAAGTGCCCTAGGTTCTGTTGCTTTGTTTTTTAGATGTTTCAGGAAACACCATACACTTCTCCCGAGTGGTTGTTGGCAATTTACATCCCGCCCATCAGCATAACAAGGCTCCCAGTTCTCCATGGCCTGTCCTGCCTTTCTGGATTTTACACTTTTTTCAGATGGCCCTTTTGACCGGGGGGAAGTGAGACTTCATTGTAGTGCAGATTTCCTTTGCAAGCTTGCTTGGTTGGCCAAAAAGGGCGTATGCGTTTTTTCCTGAATATATTCAGGAAAAAACGCATACGCCCTTTTTGGCCAAGTGCATCATTGTGGACGTTCTGCCTCTTTTCCTATGCTTTCAATGCAATTCCAGTCTACCTCCTGAAATCGGTTTCCTGCAATTCTGCCCCGCTTTCAAGTCCTCTTGGCAGCCTTACTTCAGTCTATTTTTGGACGATAGCTGTCATTTATAAGTCTGCAGGTTTGTGAATTACAGTGCCCCTGAGCTCCTTTCTTCAACTCGCTTTCTTGTGACCTGGCCGCAACACCGCAGGATGGCTTCAGGCCCTAATCTGGTTCTGGCACGGCACGCTGAGCCTTTGGTTAATTCCTCTTCCTGGTGGGAAATGAGAGTTAAATTTGCCCGTCCAGACACCTCCAGCTAGTCTCCCATTGGTTCTCGCTATTCCTGTTCATCTTCCGCAGAAATTGCAAACTGGGCCAAACAGGAGGTTAAAGGGACTGACTCTCCAAGTCGGGAGAGTGTTAGTAAAGCGTCTGGAATGTTGCACCCGAGTACCAGGGGAGGAAAACTGAGACATATTTGAACACGTCTCCCGATCACATGGTTGATCATACTCTAGGTTCCACATGCATGTCTTAGCTGAGGAAGAATACCTTAAACCTGGGTATTTGAAACCCGTGGAATGGGTACCATGCAATATGACTTCAAAGGGTCTTCATTTGCTCACCGAACATCTCCAATCCTATCACTGCTGCGTTTATGCCCCTGTACACACGCTTGATTATCTTTCGGAGACATAGCAATCCATAGGTTTTAAGATACTTACTAGTCAGGTACATTCTTAGGCGTTTAATATGCGGTGTTGAGTCCATTTCGTTGAGCAAGGAGTAGCTCTTGTCTATTCCATATTTGGCTTAAGGAACTTTATCTGTGCTCATTTCAATCTCTGGTTTTATGCAGCACCCCAACTCACCTTTCCCCTTAAGCAAGCATAAGTTGGTTTTCTAAATTTGAGACCCTGTTCTGTTCTGTAATTCAGTTCCTGTGTAGCCAAGTTTACATTCCGTGTATTAGTGATATCTTATGATGTTTCTTTTTCTGTGTGACTTATTTCAGTTAGAATCATCGTACCTGAATCCACTCATTGTGCTGCTACGGGGCTGATGACATAGATTTCATTGCTGAGTGATACTGCATTGTACGTAAGTACCACAAGTTCTTTATCCATTTTTCACTTTCTGTGATATTGAACTTGTATGGTAAACGAGGTTCTTATAAACAGAGGCGTCCCTAACTTTGGGGTGGCTGTGTCTTTTTGATTTTAATTTCCCTAAGCTATAGGACCATAAGTGGAAGTGCCCTAGGCTCTGTTGCTTTGTTTTTTAGATGTTTCAGGAAACACCATACACTTCTCCCGAGTGGTTGTTGGCAATTTACATCCCGCCCATCAGCATAACAAGGCTCCCAGTTCTCCTTGGCCTGTCCTGCCTTTCTGGATTTTACACATTTTTCAGATGGCCCTTTTGACCGGGGGGAAGTGAGACTTCATTGTAGTGCAGATTTCCTTTGCAAGCTTGCTTGGTTGGCCAAAAAGGGCGTATGCGTTTTTTCCTGAATATATTCAGGAAAAAACGCATACGCCCTTTTTGGCCAAGTGCATCATTGTGGACGTTCTGCCTCTTTTCCTATGCTTTCAATGCAATTCCAGTCTACCTCCTGAAATCGGTTTCCTGCAATTCTGCCCCGCTTTCAAGTCCTCTTGGCAGCCTTACTTCAGTCTATTTTTGGACGATAGCTGTCATTTATAACTCTGCAGGTTTGTGAATTACAGTGCCCCTGAGCTCCTTTGTTCAACTCGCTTTCTTTTGAGCTGGCCGCAACACCGCAGGATGGCTTCAGGCCCTAATCTGGTTCCGGCACGGCACGCTGAGCCTTTGGTTAATTCCTCTTCCTGGTGGGAAATGAGAGTTAAATTTGCCCGTCCAGACACCTCCAGCTAGCCTCTCATTGGTTCTCACTATTCCTGTTCATCTTCCGCAGAAATTGCAAACTGGGCCAAACAGGAGGTTAAAGGGACTGACTCTCCAAGTCGGGAGAGTGTTAGTAAAGCGTCTGGAATGGTGCACCCGAGTACCAGGGGAGGAAAACTGAGACATATTTGAACACGTCTCCCGTTCACATGGTTGATCATACTCTGGGTTCCACATGCATGTTTTAGCTGAAGGAAGAATACCTTAAACCTGGAGAGTTGAGACCCGTGTAATGGGTACCATGCAATATGACTTCAAAGGGTCTTCATTTGCTCACCGAACCTCTCCAATCCTATCACTGCTGCGTTTATTACCCTGTACACACGCTTGATTCTCTTTTGGAGACATAGCAATCCATAGGTTTTAAGATACTTACTAGTCAGGTACATTCTTAGGGGTTTAATATGGGGTTTTGAGTCCATTTCGTTGAGCAAGGAGTAGCTCTTGTCTATTCCATATTTGGCTTAAGGAACTTTATCTGTGCTCATTTCAATCTCTGGTTTTATGCAGCACCCCAACTCACCTTTCCCCTTAAGCAAGCATAAGTTGGTTTTCTAAATTTGAGACCCTGTTCTGGTTTGGAATGCACTTCCTGTGTAGCCAAGTTTACATTCCGTGTATTACTGATATCTTATGATGTTTCTTTTTCTGTGTGACTTACTTCAGTTAGAATCATCATACCTGAATCCACTCATTGTGCTGCTAAGGGCCTGATGACACAGATTTCATTGCTGAGTGATATTGCTTTGTAAGTAAATACCACAACTTCTTTATCCATTTTTCACTTTCTGCGATGTTGAACTTGTACTGTAAACGAGGTTCTTGTAAACAGAGCCATTCCAAACTTTGGGGTGGCTGTGTCTTTTTGATTTTAATTTCCCTAAGCTATAGGACCATAAGTGGAAGTGCCCTAGGTGCTGTTGCTTTGTTTTTTAGATGTTTCAGGAAACACCATACACTTCTCCCCAGTGGTTGTTGGCAATTTACATCCCGCCCATCAGCATAACAAGGCTCCCAGTTCTCCATGGCCTGTCCTGCCTTTCTGGATTTTACACTTTTTTCAGATGGCCCTTTTGACCGGGGGGAAGTGAGACTTCATTGTAGTGCAGGTTTCCTCTGCAAGCTTGCTTGGTTGGCCAAAAAGGGCGTATGCGTTTTTTCCTGAATATTTTCAGGAAAAAACGCATACGCCCTTTTTGGCCAAGTGCATCATTGTGGACGTTCTGCCTCTTTTCCTATGCTTTCAATGCAATTCCAGTCTACCTCCTGAAATCGGTTTCCTGCAATTCTGCCCCGCTTTCAAGTCCTCTTGGCAGCCTTACTTCAGTCTATTTTTGGACGATAGCTGTCATTTATAACTCTGCAGGTTTGTGAATTACAGTGCCCCTGAGCTCCTTTCTTCAACTCGCTTTCTTTTGAGCTGGCCGCAACACCGCAGGATGGCTTCAGGCCCTAATCTGGTTCCGGCACGGCATGCTGAGCCTTTGGTTAATTCCTCTTCCTGGTGGGAAATGAGAGTTAAATTTGCCCGTCCAGACACCTGCAGCTAGCCTCTCATTGGTTCTCGCTATTCCTGTTCATCTTCCGCAGAAATTGCAAACTGGGCCAAACAGGAGGTTAAAGGGACTGACTCTCCAAGTCGGGAGAGTGTTAGTAAAGCGTCTGGAATGGTGCACCCGAGTACCAGGGGAGGAAAACTGAGACATATTTGAACACGTCTCCCGTTCACATGGTTGATCATACTCTGGGTTCCACATGCATGTTTTAGCTGAAGGAAGAATACCTTAAACCTGGAGAGTTGAGACCCGTGTAATGGGTACCATGCAATATGACTTCAAAGGGTCTTCATTTGCTCACCGAACCTCTCCAATCCTATCACTGCTGCGTTTATTACCCTGTACACACGCTTGATTCTCTTTTGGAGACATAGCAATCCATAGGTTTTAAGATACTTACTAGTCAGGTACATTCTTAGGCGTTTAATATGGGGTGTTGAGTCCATTTCGTTGAGCAAGGAGTAGCTCTTGTCTATTCCATATTTGGCTTAAGGAACTTTATCTGTGCTCATTTCAATCTCTGGTTTTATGCAGCACCCCAACTCACCTTTCCCCTTAAGCAAGCATAAGTTGGTTTTCTAAATTTGAGACCCTGTTCTGTTCTGTAATTCAGTTCCTGTGTAGCCAAGTTTACATTCCGTGTATTACTGATATCTTATGATGTTTCTTTTTCTGTGTGACTTATTGCAGTTAGAATCATCATACCTGAATCCACTCATTGTGATGCTAAGGGCCTGATGACATAGAATTCATTGCTGAGTGATATTGCTTTGTAAGTAAATACCACAACTTCTTTATCCATTTTTCACTTTCTGCGATGTTCAACTTGTACTGTAAACGAGGTTCTTGTAAACAGAGGCGTCCCAAACTTTGGGGTGGCTGTGTCTTTTTGATTTTAATTTCCCTAAGCTATAGGACCATAAGTGGCAGTGCCCTAGGCTCTGTTGCTTTGTTTTTTAGATGTTTCAGGAAACACCATACACTTCTCCTGAGTGTCTGTTGGCAATTTACATCCCGCCCATCAGCATAACAAGGCTCCCAGTTCTCCATGGCCTGTCCTGCCTTTCTGGATTTTACACTTTTTTCAGATGGCCCTTTTGACCGGGGGGAAGTGAGACTTCATTGTAGTGCAGATTTCCTTTGCAAGCTTGCTTGGTTGGCCAAAAAGGGCGTATGCGTTTTTTCCTGAATATATTCAGGAAAAAACGCATACGCCCTTTTTGGCCAAGTGCATCATTGTGGACGTTCTGCCTCTTTTCCTATGCTTTCAATGCAATTCCAGTCTACCTCCTGAAATCGGTTTCCTGCAATTCTGCCCCGCTTTCAAGTCCTCTTGGCAGCCTTACTTCAGTCTATTTTTGGACGATAGCTGTCATTTATAACTCTGCAGATTTGTGAATTACAGTGCCCCTGAGCTCCTTTCTTCAACTCGCTTTCTTGTGACCTGGCCGCAACACCGCAGGATGGCTTCAGGCCCTAATCTGGTTCCGGCACGGCACGCTGAGCCTTTGGTTATTTCCTCTTCCTGGTGGAAATGAGAGTTAAATTTGCCCGTCCAGACACCTCCAGCTAGTCTCTCATTGGTTCTCGCTATTCCTGTTCATCTTCCGCAGAAATTGCAAACTGGGCCAAACAGGAGGTTAAAGGGACTGACTCTCCAAGTCGGGAGAGTGTTAGTAAAGCGTCTGGAATGTTGCACCCGAGTACCAGGGTACGAAAACTGAGACATATTTGAACACGTCTCCCGATCACATGGTTGATCATACTCTAGGTTCCACATGCATGTTTTAGCTGAAGGAAGAATATCTTAAACCTGGGTAGTTGAAACCCGTGGAATGGGTACCATGCAATATGACTTCAAAGGGTCTTCATTTGCTCACGAACCTCTCCAATCCTATCACTGCTGCGTTTATGTGCCGAGGACCAGCCCCAGTGGTACAGGATTGCCAGAGGGGAGGACGGCGTCAGCGAGGGCAGAACTCAAGACACCTCTTCTTGGGTGCAAGGATCTGACATTTTATTAGCAAAAAGCTGCAACATTTATAATTCTACAGTTCCTTATTTATTTTTCATATCATCTTTTAATCTTTCACAACCTTTCTATTCTTGAGCCAAAAATCTTACACAAACAATAACACATTAACCACTTTAACAAAAAACATCCGCGTACATAAGCAGTTCACACAATGATCTCATTAATGTTTCCCTCACACAGTCTCCTGCGGTGGAGCATATCCTGATCACAGCTCCTGTTGACGAAATCAGGCACAATCTCTTCAGCTTTTCACACCTTGGTGATTTTTTTTAGCTCACGTAAGCTATTTTCTTTATAGGTCAGTACCAAACAGTCCAAATCCCACCGGGTACTTTATGTTCTACCTTCACAGGCTTGCCGTTCCACTTCCAGATCGTATCTCTTCCTATTGTTGGCCATCTTGGAAAACACCGTACTGCAAAACCTAACCTATTCTTAAAATATCTGCAATAAGCTTTATATCTATTTCTTTGCATAGCTTTATCTGCATCTTTAAATTTTACATATCCCATGATCATTTTAATTCTAGCTATTTCCCACATAACCCAATATAGTTTCTTATATACCCAATCTACAAAAAATCTTCCCCTATACCAAAACCAAATGTTTCCATTTTACTCTATACTGTGGTCTAAATTTAAATCCTGCATTACAACATAATATGTTGCATAGCAAAAATACCCCAAAGAGCATCATTTTACAACCAGGGAATTGCTTGGGGAAATCTTGAGGGGAACCACCTCTCGGGAAGCTTTGCTTTCCCATTTTGTACCTTCCAGTACTAGCTTTGCTCAGTACTGTCAGCCTTGGCTTTGCACAGACCTCTTGGTACATTCAGAGCTGGGTCCCGACATTTATGCCCCTGTACACATGCTTGATTCTCTTTCGGAGACATAGCAATCCATAGGTTTTAAGATACTTACTAGTCAGGTACATTCTTAGGCGTTTAATATGCGGTGTTGAGTCCATTTCGTTGAGCAAGGAGTAGCTCTTGTCTATTCCATATTTGGCTTAAGGAACTTTATCTGTGCTCATTTCAATCTCTGGTTTTATGCAGCACCCCAACTCACCTTTCCCCTTAAGCAAGCATAAGTTGGTTTTCTAAATTTGAGACCCTGTTCTGTTTTGGAATTCAGTTCCTGTGTAGCCAAGTTTACATTCCGTGTATTAGTGATATCTTATGATGTTTCTTTTTCTGTGTGACTTACTTCAGTTAGAATCATCGTACCTGAATCCACTCATTGTGCTGCTAAGGGCCTGATGACACAGATTTCATTGCTGAGTGATATTGCTTTGTAAGTAAATAACACAAGTTCTTCATCCATTTTTCACTTTCTCCCATGTTGAACTTGTACTGTAAACGAGGTTCTTGTAAACAGAGCCGTTCCAAACTTTGGGGTGGCTGTGTCTTTTTGATTTTAATTTCCCTAAGCTATAGGACCATAAGTGGAAGTGCCCTAGGTTCTGTTGCTTTGTTTTTTAGATGTTTCAGGAAACACCATACACTTCTCCCGAGTGGTTGTTGGCAATTTACATCCCGCCCATCAGCATAACAAGGCTCCCAGTTCTCCATGGCCTGTCCTGCCTTTCTGGATTTTACACTTTTTTCAGATGGCCCTTTTGACCGGGGGGAAGTGAGACTTCATTGTAGTGCAGATTTCCTTTGCAAGCTTGCTTGGTTGGCCAAAAAGGGCGTATGCGTTTTTTCCTGAATATATTCAGGAAAAAACGCATACGCCCTTTTTGGCCAAGTGCATCATTGTGGACGTTCTGCCTCTTTTCCTATGCTTTCAATGCAATTCCAGTCTACCTCCTGAAATCGGTTTCCTGCAATTCTGCCCCGCTTTCAAGTCCTCTTGGCAGCCTTACTTCAGTCTATTTTTGGACGATAGCTGTCATTTATAAGTCTGCAGGTTTGTGAATTACAGTGCCCCTGAGCTCCTTTCTTCAACTCGCTTTCTTGTGACCTGGCCGCAACACCGCAGGATGGCTTCAGGCCCTAATCTGGTTCTGGCACGGCACGCTGAGCCTTTGGTTAATTCCTCTTCCTGGTGGGAAATGAGAGTTAAATTTGCCCGTCCAGACACCTCCAGCTAGTCTCCCATTGGTTCTCGCTATTCCTGTTCATCTTCCGCAGAAATTGCAAACTGGGCCAAACAGGAGGTTAAAGGGACTGACTCTCCAAGTCGGGAGAGTGTTAGTAAAGCGTCTGGAATGTTGCACCCGAGTACCAGGGGAGGAAAACTGAGACATATTTGAACACGTCTCCCGATCACATGGTTGATCATACTCTAGGTTCCACATGCATGTCTTAGCTGAGGAAGAATACCTTAAACCTGGGTATTTGAAACCCGTGGAATGGGTACCATGCAATATGACTTCAAAGGGTCTTCATTTGCTCACCGAACATCTCCAATCCTATCACTGCTGCGTTTATGCCCCTGTACACACGCTTGATTATCTTTCGGAGACATAGCAATCCATAGGTTTTAAGATACTTACTAGTCAGGTACATTCTTAGGCGTTTAATATGCGGTGTTGAGTCCATTTCGTTGAGCAAGGAGTAGCTCTTGTCTATTCCATATTTGGCTTAAGGAACTTTATCTGTGCTCATTTCAATCTCTGGTTTTATGCAGCACCCCAACTCACCTTTCCCCTTAAGCAAGCATAAGTTGGTTTTCTAAATTTGAGACCCTGTTCTGTTCTGTAATTCAGTTCCTGTGTAGCCAAGTTTACATTCCGTGTATTAGTGATATCTTATGATGTTTCTTTTTCTGTGTGACTTATTTCAGTTAGAATCATCGTACCTGAATCCACTCATTGTGCTGCTACGGGGCTGATGACATAGATTTCATTGCTGAGTGATACTGCATTGTACGTAAGTACCACAAGTTCTTTATCCATTTTTCACTTTCTGTGATATTGAACTTGTATGGTAAACGAGGTTCTTATAAACAGAGGCGTCCCTAACTTTGGGGTGGCTGTGTCTTTTTGATTTTAATTTCCCTAAGCTATAGGACCATAAGTGGAAGTGCCCTAGGCTCTGTTGCTTTGTTTTTCAGATGTTTCAGGAAACACCATACACTTCTCCCGAGTGGTTGTTGGCAATTTACATCCCGCCCATCAGCATAACAAGGCTCCCAGTTCTCCTTGGCCTGTCCTGCCTTTCTGGATTTTACACATTTTTCAGATGGCCCTTTTGACCGGGGGGAAGTGAGACTTCATTGTAGTGCAGATTTCCTTTGCAAGCTTGCTTGGTTGGCCAAAAAGGGCGTATGCGTTTTTTCCTGAATATATTCAGGAAAAAACGCATACGCCCTTTTTGGCCAAGTGCATCATTGTGGACGTTCTGCCTCTTTTCCTATGCTTTCAATGCAATTCCAGTCTACCTCCTGAAATCGGTTTCCTGCAATTCTGCCCCGCTTTCAAGTCCTCTTGGCAGCCTTACTTCAGTCTATTTTTGGACGATAGCTGTCATTTATAACTCTGCAGGTTTGTGAATTACAGTGCCCCTGAGCTCCTTTGTTCAACTCGCTTTCTTTTGAGCTGGCCGCAACACCGCAGGATGGCTTCAGGCCCTAATCTGGTTCCGGCACGGCACGCTGAGCCTTTGGTTAATTCCTCTTCCTGGTGGGAAATGAGAGTTAAATTTGCCCGTCCAGACACCTCCAGCTAGCCTCTCATTGGTTCTCGCTATTCCTGTTCATCTTCCGCAGAAATTGCAAACTGGGCCAAACAGGAGGTTAAAGGGACTGACTCTCCAAGTCGGGAGAGTGTTAGTAAAGCGTCTGGAATGGTGCACCCGAGTACCAGGGGAGGAAAACTGAGACATATTTGAACACGTCTCCCGTTCACATGGTTGATCATACTCTGGGTTCCACATGCATGTTTTAGCTGAAGGAAGAATACCTTAAACCTGGAGAGTTGAGACCCGTGTAATGGGTACCATGCAATATGACTTCAAAGGGTCTTCATTTGCTCACCGAACCTCTCCAATCCTATCACTGCTGCGTTTATTACCCTGTACACACGCTTGATTCTCTTTTGGAGACATAGCAATCCATAGGTTTTAAGATACTTACTAGTCAGGTACATTCTTAGGGGTTTAATATGGGGTTTTGAGTCCATTTCGTTGAGCAAGGAGTAGCTCTTGTCTATTCCATATTTGGCTTAAGGAACTTTATCTGTGCTCATTTCAATCTCTGGTTTTATGCAGCACCCCAACTCACCTTTCCCCTTAAGCAAGCATAAGTTGGTTTTCTAAATTTGAGACCCTGTTCTGGTTTGGAATGCAGTTCCTGTGTAGCCAAGTTTACATTCCGTGTATTACTGATATCTTATGATGTTTCTTTTTCTGTGTGACTTACTTCAGTTAGAATCATCATACCTGAATCCACTCATTGTGCTGCTAAGGGCCTGATGACACAGATTTCATTGCTGAGTGATATTGCTTTGTAAGTAAATACCACAACTTCTTTATCCATTTTTCACTTTCTGCGATGTTGAACTTGTACTGTAAACGAGGTTCTTGTAAACAGAGCCATTCCAAACTTTGGGGTGGCTGTGTCTTTTTGATTTTAATTTCCCTAAGCTATAGGACCATAAGTGGAAGTGCCCTAGGTGCTGTTGCTTTGTTTTTTAGATGTTTCAGGAAACACCATACACTTCTCCCCAGTGGTTGTTGGCAATTTACATCCCGCCCATCAGCATAACAAGGCTCCCAGTTCTCCATGGCCTGTCCTGCCTTTCTGGATTTTACACTTTTTTCAGATGGCCCTTTTGACCGGGGGGAAGTGAGACTTCATTGTAGTGCAGGTTTCCTCTGCAAGCTTGCTTGGTTGGCCAAAAAGGGCGTATGCGTTTTTTCCTGAATATTTTCAGGAAAAAATGCATACGCCCTTTTTGGCCAAGTGCATCATTGTGGACGTTCTGCCTCTTTTCCTATGCTTTCAATGCAATTCCAGTCTACCTCCTGAAATCGGTTTCCTGCAATTCTGCCCCGCTTTCAAGTCCTCTTGGCAGCCTTACTTCAGTCTATTTTTGGACGATAGCTGTCATTTATAACTCTGCAGGTTTGTGAATTACAGTGCCCCTGAGCTCCTTTCTTCAACTCGCTTTCTTTTGAGCTGGCCGCAACACCGCAGGATGGCTTCAGGCCCTAATCTGGTTCCGGCACGGCATGCTGAGCCTTTGGTTAATTCCTCTTCCTGGTGGGAAATGAGAGTTAAATTTGCCCGTCCAGACACCTGCAGCTAGCCTCTCATTGGTTCTCGCTATTCCTGTTCATCTTCCGCAGAAATTGCAAACTGGGCCAAACAGGAGGTTAAAGGGACTGACTCTCCAAGTCGGGAGAGTGTTAGTAAAGCGTCTGGAATGTTGCACCCGAGTACCAGGGGAGGAAAACTGAGACATATTTGAACACGTCTCCCGTTCACATGGTTGATCATACTCTGGGTTCCACATGCATGTTTTAGCTGAAGGAAGAATACCTTAAACCTGGAGAGTTGAGACCCGTGTAATGGGTACCATGCAATATGACTTCAAAGGGTCTTCATTTGCTCACCGAACCTCTCCAATCCTATCACTGCTGCGTTTATTACCCTGTACACACGCTTGATTCTCTTTTGGAGACATAGCAATCCATAGGTTTTAAGATACTTACTAGTCAGGTACATTCTTAGGCGTTTAATATGGGGTGTTGAGTCCATTTCGTTGAGCAAGGAGTAGCTCTTGTCTATTCCATATTTGGCTTAAGGAACTTTATCTGTGCTCATTTCAATCTCTGGTTTTATGCAGCACCCCAACTCACCTTTCCCCTTAAGCAAGCATAAGTTGGTTTTCTAAATTTGAGACCCTGTTCTGTTCTGTAATTCAGTTCCTGTGTAGCCAAGTTTACATTCCGTGTATTACTGATATCTTATGATGTTTCTTTTTCTGTGTGACTTATTGCAGTTAGAATCATCATACCTGAATCCACTCATTGTGATGCTAAGGGCCTGATGACATAGAATTCATTGCTGAGTGATATTGCTTTGTAAGTAAATACCACAACTTCTTTATCCATTTTTCACTTTCTGCGATGTTCAACTTGTACTGTAAACGAGGTTCTTGTAAACAGAGGCGTCCCAAACTTTGGGGTGGCTGTGTCTTTTTGATTTTAATTTCCCTAAGCTATAGGACCATAAGTGGCAGTGCCCTAGGCTCTGTTGCTTTGTTTTTTAGATGTTTCAGGAAACACCATACACTTCTCCTGAGTGTCTGTTGGCAATTTACATCCCGCCCATCAGCATAACAAGGCTCCCAGTTCTCCATGGCCTGTCCTGCCTTTCTGGATTTTACACTTTTTTCAGATGGCCCTTTTGACCGGGGGGAAGTGAGACTTCATTGTAGTGCAGATTTCCTTTGCAAGCTTGCTTGGTTGGCCAAAAAGGGCGTATGCGTTTTTTCCTGAATATATTCAGGAAAAAACGCATACGCCCTTTTTGGCCAAGTGCATCATTGTGGACGTTCTGCCTCTTTTCCTATGCTTTCAATGCAATTCCAGTCTACCTCCTGAAATCGGTTTCCTGCAATTCTGCCCCGCTTTCAAGTCCTCTTGGCAGCCTTACTTCAGTCTATTTTTGGACGATAGCTGTCATTTATAACTCTGCAGATTTGTGAATTACAGTGCCCCTGAGCTCCTTTCTTCAACTCGCTTTCTTGTGACCTGGCCGCAACACCGCAGGATGGCTTCAGGCCCTAATCTGGTTCCGGCACGGCACGCTGAGCCTTTGGTTATTTCCTCTTCCTGGTGGAAATGAGAGTTAAATTTGCCCGTCCAGACACCTCCAGCTAGTCTCTCATTGGTTCTCGCTATTCCTGTTCATCTTCCGCAGAAATTGCAAACTGGGCCAAACAGGAGGTTAAAGGGACTGACTCTCCAAGTCGGGAGAGTGTTAGTAAAGCGTCTGGAATGTTGCACCCGAGTACCAGGGTACGAAAACTGAGACATATTTGAACACGTCTCCCGATCACATGGTTGATCATACTCTAGGTTCCACATGCATGTTTTAGCTGAAGGAAGAATATCTTAAACCTGGGTAGTTGAAACCCGTGGAATGGGTACCATGCAATATGACTTCAAAGGGTCTTCATTTGCTCACGAACCTCTCCAATCCTATCACTGCTGCGTTTATGTGCCGAGGACCAGCCCCAGTGGTACAGGATTGCCAGAGGGGAGGACGGCGTCAGCGAGGGCAGAACTCAAGACACCTCTTCTTGGGTGCAAGGATCTGACATTTTATTAGCAAAAAGCTGCAACATTTATAATTCTACAGTTCCTTATTTATTTTTCATATCATCTTTTAATCTTTCACAACCTTTCTATTCTTGAGCCAAAAATCTTACACAAACAATAACACATTAACCACTTTAACAAAAAACATCCGCGTACATAAGCAGTTCACACAATGATCTCATTAATGTTTCCCTCACACAGTCTCCTGCGGTGGAGCATATCCTGATCACAGCTCCTGTTGACGAAATCAGGCACAATCTCTTCAGCTTTTCACACCTTGGTGATTTTTTTTAGCTCACGTAAGCTATTTTCTTTATAGGTCAGTACCAAACAGTCCAAATCCCACCGGGTACTTTATGTTCTACCTTCACAGGCTTGCCGTTCCACTTCCAGATCGTATCTCTTCCTATTGTTGGCCATCTTGGAAAACACCGTACTGCAAAACCTAACCTATTCTTAAAATATCTGCAATAAGCTTTATATCTATTTCTTTGCATAGCTTTATCTGCATCTTTAAATTTTACATATCCCATGATCATTTTAATTCTAGCTATTTCCCACATAACCCAATATAGTTTCTTATATACCCAATCTACAAAAAATCTTCCCCTATACCAAAACCAAATGTTTCCATTTTACTCTATACTGTGGTCTAAATTTAAATCCTGCATTACAACATAATATGTTGCATAGCAAAAATACCCCAAAGAGCATCATTTTACAACCAGGGAATTGCTTGGGGAAATCTTGAGGGGAACCACCTCTCGGGAAGCTTTGCTTTCCCATTTTGTACCTTCCAGTACTAGCTTTGCTCAGTACTGTCAGCCTTGGCTTTGCACAGACCTCTTGGTACATTCAGAGCTGGGTCCCGACATTTATGCCCCTGTACACATGCTTGATTCTCTTTCGGAGACATAGCAATCCATAGGTTTTAAGATACTTACTAGTCAGGTACATTCTTAGGCGTTTAATATGCGGTGTTGAGTCCATTTCGTTGAGCAAGGAGTAGCTCTTGTCTATTCCATATTTGACTTAAGGAACTTTATCTGTGCTCATTTCAATCTCTGGTTTTATGCAGCACTCCAACTCACCTTTACCCTTAAGCAAGCATAAGTTGGTTTTCTAAATTTGAGTCCCTGTTCTGTTCTGTAATTCAGTTCCTGTGTAGCCAAGTTTACATTCCGTGTATTACTGATATCTTATGATGTTTCTTTTTCTGTGTGACTTACTTCAGTTAGAATCATCATACCTGAATCCACTCATTGTGCTGCTAAGGGCCTGATGACACAGATTTCATTGCTGAGTGATATTGCTTTGTAAGTAAATACCACAACTTCTTTATCCATTTTTCACTTTCTGCGATGTTGAACTTGTACTGTAAACGAGGTTCTTGTAAACAGAGCCATTCCAAACTTTGGGGTGGCTGTGTCTTTTTGATTTTAATTTCCCTAAGCTATAGGACCATAAGTGGAAGTGCCCTAGTTTCTGTTGCTTTGTTTTTTAGATGTTTCAGGAAACACCATACACTTCTCCCCAGTTGTTGTTGGCAATTTACATCCCGCCCATCAGCATAACAAGGCTCCCAGTTCTCCATGGCCTGTCCTGCCTTTCTGGATTTTACACTTTTTTCAGATGGCCCTTTTGACCGGGGGGAAGTGAGACTTCATTGTAGTGCAGGTTTCCTCTGCAAGCTTGCTTGGTTGTCCAAAAAGGGCTTATGCGTTTTTTCCTGAATATATTCAGGAAAAAACGCATAAGCCCTTTTTGGCCAAGTGCATCATTGTGGACGTTCTGCCTCTTTTCCTATGCTTTCAATGCAATTCCAGTCTACCTCCTGAAATCGGTTTCCTGCAATTCTGCCCCGCTTTCAAGTCCTCTTGGCAGCCTTACTTCAGTCTATTTTTGGACGATAGCTGTCATTTATAACTCTGCAGGTTTGTGAATTACAGTGCCCCTGAGCTCCTTTCTTCAACTCGCTTTCTTTTGAGCTGGCCACAACACCGCAGGATGGCTTCAGGCCCTAATCTGGTTCCGGCACGGCACGCTGAGCCTTTGGTTAATTCCTCTTCCTGGTGGGAAATGAGAGTTAAATTTGCCCGTCCAGACACCTCCAGCTAGCCTCTCATTGGTTCTCGCTATTCCTGTTCATCTTCCGCAGAAATTGCAAACTGGGCCAAACAGGAGGTTAAAGGCGCTGACTCTCCAAGTGGGGAGAGTGTTAGTAAAGCGTCTGGAATGTTGCACCCGAGTACCAGGGGAGGAAAACTGAGACATATTTGAACACGTCTCCCGATCACATGGTTGATCATACTCTAGGTTCCACATGCATGTTTTAGCTGAGGAAGAATACCTTAAACCTGGGTAGTTGAAACCCGTGGAATGGGTACCATGCAATATGACTTCAAAGGGTCTTCATTTGCTCACCGAACCTCTCCAATCCTATCACTGCTGCGTTTATGCCCCTGTACACATGCTTGATTCTCTTTCGGAGACATAGCAATCCATAGGTTTTAAGATACTTACTAGTCAGGTACATTCTTAGGCGTTTAATATGGGGTGTTGAGTCCATTTCGTTGAGCAAGGAGTAGCTCTTGTCTATTCCATATTTGGCTTAAGGAACTTTATCTGTGCTCATTTCAATCTCTGGTTTTATGCAGCACCCCAACTCACCTTTCCCCTTAAGCAAGGATAAGTTGGTTTTCTAAATTTGAGACCCTGTTCTGTTCTGTAATTCAGTTCCTGTGTAGCCAAGTTTACATTCCGTGTATTAGTGATATCTTATGATGTTTCTTTTTCTGTGTGACTTATTTCAGTTAGAATCATCATACCTGAATCCACTCATTGTGCTGCTAAGGGCCTGATGACATAGATTTCATTGCTGAGTGATATTGCTTTGTAAGTGAATACCACAACTTCTTTATCCATTTTTCACTTTCTGCGATGTTGAACTTGTACTGTAAACGAGGTTCTTGTAAACAGAGCCGTTCCAAACTTTGGGGTGGCTGTGTCTTTTTGATTTTAATTTCCCTAAGCTATAGGACCATAAGTGGAAGTGCCCTAGGCTCTGTTGCTTTGTTTTTTAGATGTTTCAGGAAACACCATACACTTCTCCCAAGTGTCTGTTGACAATTTACATCCCACCCATCAGCATAACAAGGCTCCCAGTTCTCAATGGCCTGTTGCCTTTCTGGATTTTACACTTTTTTCAGTTGGCCCTTTTGACCGGGGGGAAGTGAGACTTCATTGTAGTGCAGATTTCCTTTGCAAGCTTGCTTGGTTGGCCAAATAGGGCGTATGCGTTTTTTCCTGAATATATTCAGGAAAAAACGCATACGCCCTTTTTGGCCAAGTGCATCATTGTGGACGTTCTGCCTCTTTTCCTATGCTTTCAATGTAATTCCAGTCTACCTCCTGAAATCGGTTTCCTGCAATTCTGCCCCGCTTTCAAGTCCTCTTGGCAGCCTTACTTCAGTCTATTTTTGGACGATAGCTGTCATTTATAACTCTGCAGGTTTGTGAATTACAGTGCCCCTGAGCTCCTTTCTTCAACTCGCTTTCTTTTGAGCTGGCCGCAACACCGCAGGATGGCTTCAGGCCCTAATCTGGTTCCGGCACGGCATGCTGAGCCTTTGGTTAATTCCTCTTCCTGGTGGGAAATGAGAGTTAAATTTGCCCATCCAGACACCTCCAGCTACCCTCTCATTGGTTCTCGCTATTCCTGTTCATCTTCCGCAGAAATTGCAAACTGGGCCAAACAGGAGGTTAAAGGGACTGACTCTCCAAGTGGGGAGAGTGTTAGTAAAGCGTCTGGAATGTTGCACCCGAGTACCAGGGGAGGAAATCTGAGACATGTTTGAACACGACTCCCGTTCACATGGTTGATCATACTCTGGGTTCCACATGCATGTTTTAGCTGAAGGAAGAATACCTTAAACCTGGAGAGTTGAGACCCGTGTAATGGGTACCATGCAATATGACTTCAAAGGGTCTTCATTTGCTCACCGAACCTCTCCAATCCTATCACTGCTGCGTTTATTACCCTGTACACACGCTTGATTCTCTTTTGGAGACATAGCAATCCATAGGTTTTAAGATACTTACTAGTCAGGTACATTCTTAGGCGTTTAATATGGGGTGTTGAGTCCATTTCGTTGAGCAAGGAGTAGCTCTTGTCTATTCCATATTTGGCTTAAGGAACTTTATCTGTGCTCATTTCAATCTCTGGTTTTATGCAGCACCCCAACTCACCTTTCCCCTTAAGCAAGCATAAGTTGGTTTTCTAAATTTGAGACCCTGTTCTGTTCTGTAATTCAGTTCCTGTGTAGCCAAGTTTACATTCCGTGTATTACTGATATCTTATGATGTTTCTTTTTCTGTGTGACTTATTGCAGTTAGAATCATCATACCTGAATCCACTCATTGTGATGCTAAGGGCCTGATGACATAGAATTCATTGCTGAGTGATATTGCTTTGTAAGTAAATACCACAACTTCTTTATCCATTTTTCACTTTCTGCGATGTTGAACTTGTACTGTAAACGAGGTTCTTGTAAACAGAGGCGTCCCAAACTTTGGGGTGGCTGTGTCTTTTTGATTTTAATTTCCCTAAGCTATAGGACCATAAGTGGCAGTGCCCTAGGCTCTGTTGCTTTGTTTTTTAGATGTTTCAGGAAACACCATACACTTCTCCTGAGTGTCTGTTGGCAATTTACATCCCGCCCATCAGCATAACAAGGCTCCCAGTTCTCCATGGCCTGTCCTGCCTTTCTGGATTTTACACTTTTTTCAGATGGCCCTTTTGACCGGGGGGAAGTGAGACTTCATTGTAGTGCAGATTTCCTTTGCAAGCTTGCTTGGTTGGCCAAAAAGGGCGTATGCGTTTTTTCCTGAATATATTCAGGAAAAAACGCATACGCCCTTTTTGGCCAAGTGCATCATTGTGGACGTTCTGCCTCTTTTCCTATGCTTTCAATGCAATTCCAGTCTACCTCCTGAAATCGGTTTCCTGCAATTCTGCCCCGCTTTCAAGTCCTCTTGGCAGCCTTACTTCAGTCTATTTTTGGACGATAGCTGTCATTTATAACTCTGCAGGTTTGTGAATTACAGTGCCCCTGAGCTCCTTTCTTCAACTCGCTTTCTTGTGACCTGGCCGCAACACCGCAGGATGGCTTCAGGCCCTAATCTGGTTCCGGCACGGCATGCTGAGCCTTTGGTTATTTCCTCTTCCTGGTGGGAAATGAGAGTTAAATTTGCCCGTCCAGACACCTCCAGCTAGTCTCTCATTGGTTCTCGCTATTCCTGTTCATCTTCCGCAGAAATTGCAAACTGGGCCAAACAGGAGGTTAAAGGGACTGACTCTCCAAGTCGGGAGAGTGTTAGTAAAGCGTCTGGAATGTTGCACCCGAGTACCAGGGTACGAAAACTGAGACATATTTGAACACGTCTCCCGATCACATGGTTGATCATACTCTAGGTTCCACATGCATGTTTTAGCTGAAGGAAGAATATCTTAAACCTGGGTAGTTGAAACCCGTGGAATGGGTACCATGTAATATGACTTCAAAGGGTCTTCATTTGCTCACGAACCTCTCCAATCCTATCACTGCTGCGTTTATGTGCCGAGGACCAGCCCCAGTGGTACAGGATTGCCAGAGGGGAGGACGGCATCAGCGAGGGCAGAACTCAAGACACCTCTTCTTGGGTGCAAGGATCTGACATTTTATTAGCAAAAAGCTGCAACATTTATAATTCTACAGTTCCTTATTCTTATTTTTCATATCATCTTTTAATCTTTCACAACCTTTCTATTCTTGAGCCAAAAATCTTACACAAACAATAACACATTAACCACTTTAACAAAAAACATCCGCGTACATAAGCAGTTCACACAATGATCTCATTAATGTTTCCCTCACACAGTCTCCTGCGGTGGAGCATATCCTGATCACAGCTCCTGTTGACGAAATCAGGCACAATCTCTTCGGCTTTTCACACCTTGGTGATTTTTTTTAGCTCACGTAAGCTATTTTCTTTATAGGTCAGTACCAAACAGTCCAAATCCCACCGGGTACTTTATGTTCTACCTTCACAGGCTTGCCGTTCCACTTCCAGATCGTATCTCTTCCTATTGTTGGCCATCTTGGAAAACACCGTACTGCAAAACCTAACCTATTCTTAAAATATCTGCAATAAGCTTTATATCTATTTCTTTGCATAGCTTTATCTGCATCTTTAAATTTTACATATCCCATGATCATTTTAATTCTAGCTATTTCCCACATAACCCAATATAGTTTCTTATATACCCAATCTACAAAAAATCTTCCCCTATACCAAAACCAAATGTTTCCATTTTACTCTATACTGTGGTCTAAATTTAAATCCTGCATTACAACATAATATGTTGCATAGCAAAAATACCCCAAAGAGCATCATTTTACAACCAGGGAATTGCTTGGGGAAATCTTGAGGGGAACCACCTCTCGGGAAGCTTTGCTTTCCCATTTTGTACCTTCCAGTACTAGCTTTGCTCAGTACTGTCAGCCTTGGCTTTGCACAGACCTCTTGGTACATTCAGAGCTGGGTCCCGACATTTATGCCCCTGTACACATGCTTGATTCTCTTTCGGAGACATAGCAATCCATAGGTTTTAAGATACTTACTAGTCAGGTACATTCTTAGGCGTTTAATATGCGGTGTTGAGTCCATTTCGTTGAGCAAGGAGTAGCTCTTGTCTATTCCATATTTGACTTAAGGAACTTTATCTGTGCTCATTTCAATCTCTGGTTTTATGCAGCACTCCAACTCACCTTTACCCTTAAGCAAGCATAAGTTGGTTTTCTAAATTTGAGTCCCTGTTCTGTTCTGTAATTCAGTTCCTGTGTAGCCAAGTTTACATTCCGTGTATTACTGATATCTTATGATGTTTCTTTTTCTGTGTGACTTACTTCAGTTAGAATCATCATACCTGAATCCACTCATTGTGCTGCTAAGGGCCTGATGACACAGATTTCATTGCTGAGTGATATTGCTTTGTAAGTAAATACCACAACTTCTTTATCCATTTTTCACTTTCTGCGATGTTGAACTTGTACTGTAAACGAGGTTCTTGTAAACAGAGCCATTCCAAACTTTGGGGTGGCTGTGTCTTTTTGATTTTAATTTCCCTAAGCTATAGGACCATAAGTGGAAGTGCCCTAGTTTCTGTTGCTTTGTTTTTTAGATGTTTCAGGAAACACCATACACTTCTCCCCAGTTGTTGTTGGCAATTTACATCCCGCCCATCAGCATAACAAGGCTCCCAGTTCTCCATGGCCTGTCCTGCCTTTCTGGATTTTACACTTTTTTCAGATGGCCCTTTTGACCGGGGGGAAGTGAGACTTCATTGTAGTGCAGGTTTCCTCTGCAAGCTTGCTTGGTTGGCCAAAAAGGGCGTATGCGTTTTTTCCTGAATATATTCAGGAAAAAACGCATACGCCCTTTTTGGCCAAGTGCATCATTGTGGACGTTCTGCCTCTTTTCCTATGCTTTCAATGCAATTCCAGTCTACCTCCTGAAATCGGTTTCCTGCAATTCTGCCCCGCTTTCAAGTCCTCTTGGCAGCCTTACTTCAGTCTATTTTTGGACGATAGCTGTCATTTATAACTCTGCAGGTTTGTGAATTACAGTGCCCCTGAGCTCCTTTCTTCAACTTGCTTTCTTGTGACCTGGCTGCAACACCGCAGGATGGCTTCAGGCCCTAATCTGGTTCCGGCACGACACGCTGAGCCTTTGGTTATTTCCTCTTCCTGGTGGGAAATGAGAGTTAAATTTGCCCGTCCAGACACCTCCAGTTAGTCTCTCATTGGTTCTCGCTATTCCTGTTCATCTTCCGCAGATTGCAAACTGAGCCAAACAGGAGGTTAAAGACGCTGACTCTCCAAGTGGGGAGAGTGTTAGTAAAGCGTCTGGAATGTTGCACCCGAGTACCAGGGGAGGAAAACTGAGACATATTTGAACACGTCTCCCGTTCACATGGTTGATCATACTTGGGTTCCACATGCATGTTTTAGCTGAAGGAAGAATACCTTAAACCTGGAGAGTTGAGACCCGTGGAATGGGTACCATGCAATATGACTTCAAAGGGTCTTCATTTGCTCACCGAACCTCTCCAATCCTATCACTGCTGCGTTTATGCCCCTGTTCACATGCTTGATTCTCTTTTGGAGACATAGCAATCCATAGGTTTTACGATACTTACTAGTCAGGTACATTTTTAGGCGTTTAATATGCGGTGTTGAGTCCATTTCGTTGAGCAAGGAGTAGCTCTTGTCTATTCCATATTTGACTTAAGGAACTTTATCTGTGCTCATTTCAATCTCTTGTTTTATGCAGCACCCCAACTCACCTTTACCCTTAAGCAAGCATAAGTTGGTTTTCTAAATTTGAGACCCTGTTCTGTTCTGTAATTCATTTCCTGTGTAGCCAAGTTTACATTCCGTGTATTACTGATATCTTATGATGTTTCTTTTTCTGTGTGACTTATTTCAGTTAGAATCATCATACCTGACTCCACTCATTGTGATGCTAAGGACCTGATGACATAGATTTCATTGCTGAGTGATATTGCTTTGTAAGTAAATACCACAACTTCTTTATCCATTTTTCACTTTCTGAGATGTTGAACTTGTACTGTAAACGAGGTTCTTGTAAATAGAGTCGTCCCAATCTTTGGGGTGGCTGTGTCTTTTTGATTTTAATTTCCCTAAGCTAAAGGACCATAAGTGGCAGTGCCCTAGGCTCTGTTGCTTTGTTTTTTAGATGTTTCAGGAAACACCATACACTTCTCCTGAGTGTCTGTTGGCAATTTACATCCCGCCCATCAGCATAACAAGGCTCCCAGTTCTCCATGGCCTGTCCTGCCTTTCTGGATTTTACACTTTTTTCAGATGGCCCTTTTGACCGGGGGGAAGTGAGACTTCATTGTAGTGCAGATTTCCTTTGCAAGCTTGCTTGGTTGGCCAAAAAGGGCGTATGCGTTTTTTCCTGAATATATTCAGGAAAAAACGCATACGCCCTTTTTGGCCAAGTGCATCATTGTGGACATTCTGCCTCTTTTCCTATGCTTTCAATGCAATTCCAGTCTACCTCCTGAAATCGGTTTCCTGCAATTCTGCCCCGCTTTCAAGTCCTCTTGGCAGCCTTACTTCAGTCTATTTTTGGACGATAGCTGTCATTTATAACTCTGCAGGTTTGTGAATTACAGTGCCCCTGAGCTCCTTTCTTCAACTCGCTTTCTTGTGACCTGGCCGCAACACCGCAGGATGGCTTCAGGCCCTAATCTGGTTCCGGCACGGCACGCTGAGCCTTTGGTTATTTCCTCTGCCTGGTGGGAAATGAGAGTTAAATTTGCCCGTCCAGACACCTCCAGCTAGTCTCTCATTGGTTCTCGTTATTCCTGTTCATCTTCCGCAGAAATTGCAAACTGGGTCAAACAGGAGGTTAAAGGCGCTGACTCTCCAAGTGGGGAGAGTGTTAGTAAAGCGTCTGGAATGTTGCACCCGAGTACCAGGGGAGGAAAACTGAGACATATTTGAACACGTCTCCCGTTCACATGGTTGATCATACTTGGGTTCCACATGCATGTTTTAGCTGAAGGAAGAATACCTTAAACCTGGAGAGTTAAGACCCGTGTAATGGGTACCATGCAATATGACTTCAAAGGGTCTTCATTTGCTCACCGAACCTCTCCAATCCTATTACTGCTGCATTTATGCCCCTGTACACATGCTTGATTCTCTTTTGGAGACATAGCAATCCATAGGTTTTCCGATACTTACTAGTCAGGTACATTCTTAGGCGTTTAATATGCGGTGTTGAGTCCATTTCGTTGAGCAAGGAGTAGCTCTTGTCTATTCCATATTTGACTTAAGGAACTTTATCTGTGCTCATTTCAATCTCTGGTTTTATGCAGCACCCCAACTCACCTTTACCCTTAAGCAAGCATAAGTTGGTTTTCTAAATTTGAGACCCTGTTCTGTTCTGTAATTCAGTTCCTGTGTAGCCAAGTTTACATTCCGTGTATTACTGATATCTTATGATGTTTCTTTTTCTGTGTGACTTATTTCAGTTAGAATCATCATACCTGAATCCACTCATTGTGATGCTAAGGGCCTGATGACATAGATTTCATTGCTGAGTGATATTGCTTTGTAAGTAAATACCACAACTTCTTTATCCATTTTTCACTTTCTGAGATGTTGAACTTGTACTGTAAACGAGGTTCTTGTAAACAGAGGCGTCCCAAACTTTGGGGTGGCTGTGTCTTTTTGATTTTAATTTCCCTAAGCTATAGGACCATAAGTGGAAGTGCCCTAGGCTCTGTTGCTTTGTTTTTTAGATGTTTCAGGAAACACCATACACTTCTCCCGAGTGTCTGTTGGCAATTTACATCCCGCCCATCAGCATAACAAGGCTCCCAGTTCTCCATGGCCTGTCCTGCCTTTCTGGATTTTACACTTTTTTCAGATGGCCCTTTTGACCGGGGGGAAGTGAGACTTCATTGTAGTGCAGATTTCCTTTGCAAGCTTGCTTGGTTGGCCAAAAAGGGCGTATGCGTTTTTTCCTGAATATATTCAGGAAAAAACGCATACGCCCTTTTTGGCCAAGTGCATCATTGTGGACGTTCTGCCTCTTTTCCTATGCTTTCAATGCAATTCCAGTCTACCTCCTGAAATTGGTTTCCTGCAATTCTGCCCCGCTTTCAAGTGCTCTTGGCAGCCTTACTTCAGTCTATTTTTGGACGATAGCTGTCATTTATAACTCTGCAGGTTTGTGAATTACAGTGCCCCTGAGCTCCTTTCTTCAACTTGCTTTCTTGTGACCTGGCCGCAACACTGCAGGATGTCTTCAGGCCCTAATCTGGTTCTGGCACGGCACGCTGAGCCTTTGGTTAATTCCTCTTCCTGGTGGGAAATGAGAGTTAAATTTGCCCGTCCAGACACCTCCAGCTAGTCTCTCATTGATTCTCGCTATTCCTGTTCATCTTCCGCAGAAATTGCAAACTGGGCCAAATAGGAGGTTAAAGGGACTGACTCTCCAAGTGGGGAGAGTGTTAGTAAGCGTCTGGAATGTTGCACCCGAGGACCAGGGTACGAAAACTGAGACATATTTGAACACCTCTCCCGATCACATGGTTGATCATACTCTAGGTTCCACATGCATGTTTTAGCTGAAGGAAGAATACCTTAAACCTGGGTAGTTGAAACCCGTGGAATGGGTACCATGCAATATGACTTCAAAGGGTCTTCATTTGCTCACGAACCTCTCCAATCCTATCACTGCTGCGTTTATGCCCCTGTACACATGCTTGATTCTCTTTCGTAGACATAGCAATCCATAGGTTTTAAGATACTTACTAGTCAGGTTCATTCTTATGCGTTTAATATGCGGTGTTGAGTCCATTTCGTTGAGCAAGTAGTAGCTCTTGTCTATTCCATATTTGGCTTAAGGAACTTTATCTGTGCTCATTTCAATCTCTGGTTTTATGCAGCACCCCAACTCACCTTTCCCCTTAAGCAAGCATAAGTTGGTTTTCTAAATTTGAGACCCTGTTCTGTTCTGTAATTCATTTCCTGTGTAGCCAAGTTTCCATTCCGTGTATTAGTGATATCTTATGATGTTTCTTTTTCTGTGTGACTTATTTCAGTTAGAATCATCATACCTGAATCCACTCATTGTCCTGCTAAGGGCCTGATGACATAGATTTCATTGCTGAGTGTTATTGCTTTGTAAGTAAATACCACAGCTTCTTTATCCATTTTTCATTTTCTGCGATGTTGAACTTGTACTGTAAACGAGGTTCTTGTAAACAGAGGCGTCCCAAACTTTGGGGTGGCTGTGTCTTTTTGATTTTAATTTCCCTAAGCTATAGGACCATAAGTGGAAGTGCCCTTGGCTCTGTTGCTTTGTTTTTTCGATGTTTCAGGAAACACCATACACTTCTCCCGAGTGTCTGTTGGCAATTTACATCCCGCCCATCAGCATAACAAGGCTCCCAGTTCTCCATGGCCTGTCCTGCCTTTCTGGATTTTACACTTTTTTCAGATGGCCCTTCTGACCGGGGGGAAGTGAGACTTCATTGTAGTGCAGATTTCCTTTGCAAGCTTGCTTGGTTGGCCAAAAAGGGCGTATGCGTTTTTTCCTGAATATATTCAGGAAAAAACGCATACGCCCTTTTTGGCCAAGTGCATCATTGTGGACGTTCTGCCTCTTTTCCTATGCTTTCAATGCAATTCCAGTCTACCTCCTGAAATCGGTTTCCTGCAATTCTGCCCCGCTTTCAAGTCCTCTTGGCAGCCTTACTTCAGTCTATTTTTGGACGATAGCTGTCATTTATAACTCTGCAGGTTTGTGAATTACAGTGCCCCTGAGCTCCTTTCTTCAACTTGCTTTCTTGTGACCTGGCCGCAACACCGCAGGATGTCTTCAGGCCCTAATCTGGTTCTGGCACGGCACGCTGAGCCTTTGGTTAATTCCTCTTCCTGGTGGGAAATGAGAGTTAAATTTGCCCGTCCAGACACCTCCAGCTAGTCTCTCATTGATTCTCGCTATTCCTGTTCATCTTCCGCAGAAATTGCAAACTGGGCCAAACAGGAGGTTAAAGGGACTGACTCTCCAAGTGGGGAGAGTGTTAGTAAGCGTCTGGAATGTTGCACCCGAGGACCAGGGTACGAAAACTGAGACATATTTGAACACCTCTCCCGATCACATGGTTGATCATACTCTAGGTTCCACATGCATGTTTTAGCTGAAGGAAGAATACCTTAAACCTGGGTAGGTGAAACCCGTGGAATGGGTACCATGCAATATGACTTCAAAGGGTCTTCATTTGCTCACCGAACCTCTCCAATCCTATCACTGCTGCGTTTATGCCCCTGTACACATGCTTGATTCTCTTTCGGAGACATAGCAATCCATAGGTTTTAAGATACTTACTAGTCAGGTACATTCTTAGGCGTTTAATATGGGGTGTTGAGTCCATTTCGTTGAGCAAGGAGTAGCTCTTGTCTATTCCATATTTGGCTTAAGGAACTTTATCTGTGCTCATTTCAATCTCTGGTTTTATGCAGCACACCAACTCACCTTTCCCCTTAAACAAGCATAAGTTGGTTTTCTAAATTTGAGACTCTGTTCTGTTTTGGAATGCAGTTCCTGTGTAGCCAAGTTTACATTCCGTGTATTAGTGATATCTTATGATGTTTCTTTTTCTGTGTGACTTATTTCAGTTAGAATCATCGTACCTGAATCCACTCATTATGCTGCTACGGTCCTGATGACATAGATTTCACTGCTGAGTGATACTGCATTGTACGTAAGTACCACAAGTTCTTTATCCATTTTTCACTTTCTGTGATATTGAACTTGTACGGTAAACGAGGTTCTTGTAAACGGAGGCGTCCCAAACTTTGGGGTGGCTGTGTCTTTTTGATTTTAATTTCCCTAAGCTATAGGACCATAAGTGGAAGTGCCCTAGGCTCTGTTGCTTCGTTTTTTAGATGTTTCAGGAAACACCATACACTTCTCCTGAGTGTCTGTTGGCAATTTACATCCCGCCCATCAGCATAACAAGGCTCCCAGTTCTCAATGGCCTGTTGCCTTTCTGGATTTTACACTTTTTTCAGATGGCCCTTTTGACCAGGGGGAAGTGAGACTTCATTGTAGTGCAGATTTCCTTTGCAAGCTTGCTTGGTTGGCCAAAAAGGGCGTATGCGTTTTTTCCTGAATATATTCAGGAAAAAACGCATACGCCCTTTTTGGCCAAGTGCATCATTGTGGACGTTCTGCCTCTTTTCCTATGCTTTCAATGCAATTCCAGTCTACCTCCTGAAATCGGTTTCCTGCAATTCTGCCCCGCTTTCAAGTCCTCTTGGCAGCCTTACTTCAGTCTATTTTTGGACGATAGCTGTCATTTATAACTCTGCAGGTTTGTGAATTACAGTGCCCCTGAGCTCCTTTCTTCAACTCGCTTTCTTGTGACCTGGCCGCAACACCGCAGGATGGCTTCAGGCCCTAATCTGGTTGCGGCCCGCCATGCTGAGCCTTTGGTTAATTCCTCTTCCTGGTGGGAAATGAGAGTTAAATTTGCCCGTCCAGACACCTCCAGCTAGTCTCTCATTGGTTCTCGCTATTCCTGTTCATCTTCCGCAGAAATTGCAAACTGGGCCAAACAGGAGGTTAAAGGGACTGACTCTCCAAGTGGGGAGAGTGTTAGTAAAGCGTCTGGAATGTTGCACCCGAGTACCAGGGGAGGAAAACTGAGACATATTTGAATACGTCTCCCGTTCACATGGTTGATCATACTCTGGGTTCCACATGCATGTTTTAGCTGAAGGAAGAATACCTTAAACCTGGAGAGTTGAGACCCGTGTAATGGGTACCATGCAATATGACTTCAAAGGGTCTTCATATGCTCACCGAACCTCTCCAATCCTATCACTGCTGCGTTTATGCCCCTGTACACATGCTTGATTCTCTTTCGGAGACATAGCAATCCATAGGTTTTAAGATACTTACTAGTCAGGTACATTCTTTCGCGTTTAATATGGGGTGTTGAGTCCATTTCGTTGAGCAAGGAGTAGCTCTTGTCTATTCCATATTTGGCTTAAGGAACTTTATCTGTGCTCATTTCAATCTCTGGTTTTATGCAGCACCCCAACTCACCTTTCCCCTTAAGCAAGCATAAGTTGGTTTTCTAAATTTGAGACCCTGTTCTGTTCTGTAATTCAGTTCCTGTGTAGCCAAGTTTATATTCCGTGTATTACTGATATCTTATGATGTTTCTTTTTCTGTGTGAGTTATTTCAGTTAGAATCATCATACCTGAATCCACTCATTGTGCTGCTAAGGGCCTGATGACACAGATTTCATTGCTGAGTGATATTGCTTTGTAAGTAAATACCACAACTTCTTTATCCATCTTTCACATTCTGCAATGTTGAACTTGTACTGTAAACGAGGTTCTTGTAAACAGAGCCGATCCAAACTTTGGGGTGGCTGTGTCTTTTTGATTTTAATTTCCCTAAGCTACAGGACCATAAGTGGAAGTGCCCTAGGTTCTGTTGCTTTGTTTTTTAGATGTTTCAGGAAACACCATACACTTCTCCCAAGTGGTTGTTGGCAATTTACTTCCCGCCCTTCAGCATAACAAGGCTCCCAGTTCTCCATGGCCTGTCCTGCCTTTCTGGATTTTACCCTTTTTTCAGATGGCCCTTTTGACCGGGGGGAAGTGAGACTTCGTTGTAGTGCAGATTTCCTTTGCAAGCTTGCTTGGTTGGCCAAAAAGGGCGTATGCGTTTTTTCCTGAATATATTGAGGAAAAAACGCATACGCCCTTTTTGGCCAAGTGCATCATTGTGGACGTTCTGCCTCTTTTCCTATGCTTTCAATGCAATTCCAGTCTACCTCCTGAAATCGGTTTCCTGCAATTCTGCCCCGCTTTCAAGTCCTCTTGGCAGCCTTACTTCAGTCTATTTTTGGACGATAGCTGTCATTTATAACTCTGCAGGTTTGTGAATTACAGTGCCCCTGAGCTCCTTTCTTCAACTCGCTTTCTTGTGACCTGGCCGCAACACCGCAGGATGGCTTCAGGCCCTAATCTGGTTCCGGTACGGCACGCTGAGCCTTTGGTTATTTCCTCTTCCTGGTGGGAAATGAGAGTTAAATTTGCCCGTCCAGACACCTCCAGCTAGCCTCTCATTGGTTCTCGCTATTCCTGTTCATCTTCCGCAGAAATTGCAAACTGGGCCAAACAGGAGGTTAAAGGCGCTGACTCTCCAAGTGGGGAGAGTGTTAGTAAAGCGTCTGGAATGTTGCACCCGAGTACCAGGGGAGGAAAACTGAGACATATTTGAACACGTCTCCCGTTCACATGGTTGATCATACGCTGGGTTCCACATGCATGTTTTAGCTGAAGGAAGAATACCTTAAACCTGGAGAGTTGAGACCCTTGTAATGGGTACCATGCAATATGACTTCAAAGGGTCTTCATTTGCTCACGAACATCTCCAATCCTATCACTGCTGCGTTTATGCCCCTGTACACATGCTTGATTCTCTTTCGGAGACATAGCAATCCATAGGTTTTAAGATACTTACTAGTCAGGTGCATTCTTAGGCGTTTAATATGGGGTTTTGTGTCCATTTCGTTGAGCAAGGAGTAGCTCTTGTCTATTCCATATTTGGCTTAAGGAACTTTATCTGTGCTCATTTCAATCTCTGGTTTTATGCAGCACCCCAACTCACCTTTCCCCTTAAGCAAGCATAAGTTGGTTTTCTAAATTTGAGACCCTGTTCTGTTTTGGAATGCAGTTCCTGTGTAGCCAAGTTTACATTCCGTGTATTAGTGATATCTTATGATGTTTCTTTTTCTGTGTGACTTATTTCAGTTAGAATCATCGTACCTGAATCCACTCATTATGCTGCTACGGGCCTGATGACATAGATTTCATTGCTGAGTGATACTGCATTGTACGTAAGTACCACAAGTTCTTTATCCATTTTTCACTTTCTGTGATATTGAACTTGTACGGTAAACGAGGTTCTTGTAAACGGAGGCGTCCCAAACTTTGGGGTGGCTGTGTCTTTTTGATTTTAATTTCCCTAAGCTATAGGACCATAAGCGGAAGTGCCCTAGGTTCTGTTGCTTTGTTTTTAGATTTTTCAGGAAACACCATACACTTCTCCCAAGTGGTTGTTGGCAATTTACATCCCGCCCATCAGCATAACAAGGCTCCCAGTTCTCCATGGCCTGTCCTGCCTTTCTGGATTTTACACTTTTTTCAGATGGCCCTTTTGACCGGGGGGAAGTGAGACTTCGTTGTAGTGCAGATTTCCTTTGCAAGCTTGCTTGGTTGGCCAAAAAGGGCGTATGCGTTTTTTCCTGAATATATTCAGGAAAAAACGCATACGCCCTTTTTGGCCAAGTGCATCATTGTGGACGTTCTGCCTCTTTTCCTATGCTTTCAATGCAATTCCAGTCTACCTCCTGAAATCGGTTTCCTGCAATTCTGCCCCGCTTTCAAGTCCTCTTGGCAGCCTTACTTCAGTCTATTTTTGGACGATAGCTGTCATTTATAACTCTGCAGGTTTGTGAATTACAGTGCCCCTGAGCTCCTTTCTTCAACTCGCTTTCTTGTGACCTGGCCGCAACACCGCAGGATGGCTTCAGGCCCTAATCTGGTTCCGGCACGGCACGCTGAGCCTTTGGTTAATTCCGCTTCCTGGTGAGAAATGAGAGTTAAATTTGCCCGTCCAGACACCTCCAGCTAGCCTCTCATTGGTTCTCGCTATTCCTGTTCATCTTCCGCAGAAATTGCAAACTGGGCCAAACAGGAGGTTAAAGGGACTGACTCTCCAAGTGGGGAGAGTGTTAGTAAAGCGTCTGGAATGTTGCACCCGAGTACCAGGGTACGAAAACTGAGACATATTTGAACACGTCTCCCAATCACATGGTTGATCATACTCTAGGTTCCACATGCATGTTTTAGCTGAAGGAACAATACCTTACACCTGGGTAGTTGAAACCCGTGGAATGGGTACCATGCAACATGACTTTAAAGGGTCTTCATTTGCTCACGAAACTCTGCAATCCTATCACTGCTGCATTTATGCCCCTGTACACATGCTTGATTCTCTTTCGGAGACATAGCAATCCATAGGTTTTAAGATACTTACTAGTCAGGTACATTCTTAGGCGTTTAATATGCGGTGTTGAGTCCATTTCGTTGAGCAAGGAGTAGCTCTTGTCTATTCCATATTTGGCTTAAGGAACTTTATCTGTGCTCATTTCAATCTCTGGTTTTATGCAGCACCCCAACTCACCTTTCCCCTTAAGCAAGCATAAGTTGGTTTTCTAAATTTGAGACCCTGTTCTGTTCTGTCATTCAGTTCCTGTGTAGCAAAGTTTACAATCCGTGTATTAGTGATATCTTATGATGTTTCTTTTTCTGTGTGACTTATTTCAGTTAGAATCATCATACCTGAATCCACTCATTGTGCTGCTAAGGGCCTGATGACACAGATTTCATTGCTGAGTGATATTGCTTTGTAAGTAAATACCACAACTTCTTTATCCATTTTTCACTTTCTGCGATGTTGAACTTGTACTGTAAACGAGGTTCTTGTAAACAGAGCCGTTCCAAACTTTGGGGTGGCTGTGTCTTTTTGATTTTAATTTCCCTAAGCTATAGGACCATAAGTGGCAGTGCCCTAGGCTCTGTTGCTTTGTTTTTTAGATGTTTAAGGAAACACCATACACTTCTCCCGAGTGTCTGTTGGCAATTTACATCCCGCCCATCAGCATAACAAGGCTCCCAGTTCTCCATGGCCTGTCCTGCCTTTCTGGATTTTACACTTTTTTCAGATGGCCCTTTTGACCGGGGGGAAGTGAGACTTCATTGTAGTGCAGATTTCCTTTGCAAGCTTGCTTGGTTGGCCAAAAAGGGCGTATGCGTTTTTTCCTGAATATATTCAGGAAAAAACGCATACGCCCTTTTTGGCCAAGTGCATCATTGTGGACGTTCTGCCTCTTTTCCTATGCTTTCAATGCAATTCCAGTCTACCTCCTGAAATCGGTTTCCTGCAATTCTGCCCCGCTTTCAAGTCCTCTTGGCAGCCTTACTTCAGTCTATTTTTGGACGATAGCTGTCATTTATAACTCTGCAGGTTTGTGAATTACAGTGCCCCTGAGCTCCTTTCTTCAACTCGCTTTCTTGTGACCTGGCCGCAACACCGCAGGATGGCTTCAGGCCCTAATCTGGTTCCGGTACGGCACGCTGAGCCTTTGGTTATTTCCTCTTCCTGGTGGGAAATGAGAGTTAAATTTGCCCGTCCAGACACCTCCAGCTAGCCTCTCATTGGTTCTCGCTATTCCTGTTCATCTTCCGCAGAAATTGCAAACTGGGCCAAACAGGAGGTTAAAGGGACTGACTCTCCAAGTGGGGAGAGTGTTAGTAAAGCGTCTGGAATGTTGCACCCGAGTACCAGGGTACGAAAACTGAGACATATTTGAACACGTCTCCCAATCACATGGTTGATCATACTCTAGGTTCCACATGCATGTTTTAGCTGAAGGAACAATACCTTACACCTGGGTAGTTGAAACCCGTGGAATGGGTACCATGCAACATGACTTCAAAGGGTCTTCATTTGCTCACGAAACTCTGCAATCCTATCACTGCTGCATTTATGCCCCTGTACACATGCTTGATTCTCTTTCGGAGACATAGCAATCCATAGGTTTTAAGATACTTACTAGTCAGGTACATTCTTAGGCGTTTAATATGCGGTGTTGAGTCCATTTCGTTGAGCAAGGAGTAGCTCTTGTCTATTCCATATTTGGCTTAAGGAACTTTATCTGTGCTCATTTCAATCTCTGGTTTTATGCAGCACCCCAACTCACCTTTCCCCTTAAGCAAGCATAAGTTGGTTTTCTAAATTTGAGACCCTGTTCTGTTCTGTCATTCAGTTCCTGTGTAGCAAAGTTTACAATCCGTGTATTAGTGATATCTTATGATGTTTCTTTTTCTGTGTGACTTATTTCAGTTAGAATCATCATACCTGAATCCACTCATTGTGCTGCTAAGGGCCTGATGACACAGATTTCATTGCTGAGTGATATTGCTTTGTAAGTAAATACCACAACTTCTTTATCCATTTTTCACTTTCTGCGATGTTGAACTTCTACTGTAAACGAGGTTCTTGTAAACAGAGCCGTTCCAAACTTTGGGGTGGCTGTGTCTTTTTGATTTTAATTTCCCTAAGCTATAGGACCATAAGTGGCAGTGCCCTAGGCTCTGTTGCTTTGTTTTTTAGATGTTTAAGGAAACACCATACACTTCTCCCGAGTGTCTGTTGGCAATTTACATCCCGCCCATCAGCATAACAAGGCTCCCAGTTCTCCATGGCCTGTCCTGCCTTTCTGGATTTTACACTTTTTTCAGATGGCCCTTTTGACCGGGGGGAAGTGAGACTTCATTGTAGTGCAGATTTCCTTTGCAAGCTTGCTTGGTTGGCCAAAAAGGGCGTATGCGTTTTTTCCTGAATATATTCAGGAAAAAACGCATACGCCCTTTTTGGCCAAGTGCATCATTGTGGACGTTCTGCCTCTTTTCCTATGCTTTCAATGCAATTCCAGTCTACCTCCTGAAATCGGTTTCCTGCAATTCTGCCCCACTTTCAAGTCCTCTTGGCAGCCTTACTTCAGTCTATTTTTGGACGATAGCTGTCATTTATAACTCTGCAGGTTTGTGAATTACAGTGCCCCTGAGCTCCTTTCTTCAACTCGCTTTCTTGTGACCTGGCCGCAACACCGCAGGATGGCTTCAGGCCCTAATCTGGTTCCGGTACGGCACGCTGAGCCTTTGGTTATTTCCTCTTCCTGGTGGGAAATGAGAGTTAAATTTGCCCGTCCAGACACCTCCAGCTAGCCTCTCATTGGTTCTCGCTATTCCTGTTCATCTTCCGCAGAAATTGCAAACTGGGCCAAACAGGAGGTTAAAGGGACTGACTCTCCAAGTCGGGAGAGTGTTAGTAAAGCGTCTGGAATGTTGCACCCGAGTACCAGGGGAGGAAAACTGAGACATATTTGAACACGTCTCCCGTTCACATGGTTGATCATACGCTGGGTTCCACATGCATGTTTTAGCTGAAGGAAGAATACCTTAAACCTGGAGAGTTGAGACCCTTGTAATGGGTACCATGCAATATGACTTCAAAGGGTCTTCATTTGCTCACGAACATCTCCAATCCTATCACTGCTGCATTTATGCCCCTGTACACATGCTTGATTCTCTTTCGGAGACATAGCAATCCATAGGTTTTAAGATACTTACTAGTCAGGTGCATTCTTAGGCGTTTAATATGGGGTTTTGTGTCCATTTCGTTGAGCAAGGAGTAGCTCTTGTCTATTCCATATTTGGCTTAAGGAACTTTATCTGTGCTCATTTCAATCTCTGGTTTTATGCAGCACCCCAACTCACCTTTCCCCTTAAGCAAGCATAAGTTGGTTTTCTAAATTTGAGACCCTGTTCTGTTTTGGAATGCAGTTCCTGTGTAGCCAAGTTTACATTCCGTGTATTAGTGATATCTTATGATGTTTCTTTTTCTGTGTGACTTATTTCAGTTAGAATCATCGTACCTGAATCCACTCATTATGCTGCTACGGGCCTGATGACATAGATTTCATTGCTGAGTGATACTGCATTGTACGTAAGTACCACAAGTTCTTTATCCATTTTTCACTTTCTGTGATATGGAACTTGTACGGTAAACGAGGTTCTTGTAAACGGAGGCGTCCCAAACTTTGGGGTGGCTGTGTCTTTTTGATTTTAATTTCCCTAAGCTATAGGACCATAAGCGGAAGTGCCCTAGGTTCTGTTGCTTTGTTTTTAGATGTTTCAGGAAACACCATACACTTCTCCCAAGTGGTTGTTGGCAATTTACATCCCGCCCATCAGCATAACAAGGCTCCCAGTTCTCCATGGCCTGTCCTGCCTTTCTGGATTTTACACTTTTTTCAGATGGCCCTTTTGACCGGGGGGAAGTGAGACTTCGTTGTAGTGCAGATTTCCTTTGCAAGCTTGCTTGGTTGGCCAAAAAGGGCGTATGCGTTTTTTCCTGAATATATTCAGGAAAAAACGGATACGCCCTTTTTGGCCAAGTGCATCATTGTGGACGTTCTGCCTCTTTTCCTATGCTTTCAATGCAATTCCAGTCTACCTCCTGAAATCGGTTTCCTGCAATTCTGCCCCGCTTTCAAGTCCTCTTGGCAGCCTTACTTCAGTCTATTTTTGGACGATAGCTGTCATTTATAACTCTGCATGTTTGTGAATTACAGTGCCCCTGAGCTCCTTTCTTCAACTCGCTTTCTTGTGACCTGGCCGCAACACCGCAGGATGGCTTCAGGCCCTAATCTGGTTCCGGCACGGCACGCTGAGCCTTTGGTTAATTCCGCTTCCTGGTGGGAAATGAGAGTTAAATTTGCCCGTCCAGACACCTCCAGCTAGCCTCTCATTGGTTCTCGCTACTCCTGTTCATCTTCCGCAGAAATTGCAAACTGGGCCAAACAGGAGGTTAAAGGGACTGACTCTCCAAGTGGGGAGAGTGTTAGTAAAGCGTCTGGAATGTTGCACCCGAGTACCAGGGTACGAAAACTGAGACATATTTGAACACGTCTCCCAATCACATGGTTGATCATACTCTAGGTTCCACATGCATGTTTTAGCTGAAGGAACAATACCTTACACCTGGGTAGTTGAAACCCGTGGAATGGGTACCATGCAACATGACTTCAAAGGGTCTTCATTTGCTCACGAAACTCTGCAGTCCTATCACTGCTGCATTTATGCCCCTGTACACATGCTTGATTCTCTTTCGGAGACATAGCAATCCATAGGTTTTAAGATACTTACTAGTCAGGTACATTCTTAGGCGTTTAATATGCGGTGTTGAGTCCATTTCGTTGAGCAAGGAGTAGCTCTTGTCTATTCCATATTTGGCTTAAGGAACTTTATCTGTGCTCATTTCAATCCCTGGTTTTATGCAGCACCCCAACTCACCTTTCCCCTTAAGCAAGCATAAGTTGGTTTTCTAAATTTGAGACCCTGTTCTGTTCTGTCATTCAGTTCCTGTGTAGCATAGTTTACAATCCATGTATTAGTGATATCTTATGATGTTTCTTTTTCTGTGTGACTTATTTCAGTTAGAATCATCATACCTGAATCCACTCATTGTGCTGCTAAGGGCCTGATGACACAGATTTCATTGCTGAGTGATATTGCTTTGTAAGTAAATCCCACAACTTCTTTATCCATTTTTCACTTTCTGCGATGTTGAACTTGTACTGTAAACGAGTTTCTTGTAAACAGAGCCGTTACAAACTTTGGGGTGGCTGTGTCTTTTTGATTTTAATTTCCCTAAGCTATAGGACCATAAGTGGAATTGCCCTAGGTTCTGTTGCTTTGTTTTTTAGATGTTTCAGGAAACACCATACACTTCTCCTGAGTGTCTGTTGGCAATTTACATCCCGCCCATCAGCATAACAAGGCTCCCAGTTCTCCATGGCCTGTCCTGCCTTTCTGGATTTTACACTTTTTTCAGATGGCCCTTTTGACCGGGGGGAAGTGAGACTTCATTGTAGTGCAGATTTCCTTTGCAAGCTTGCTTGGTTGGCCAAAAAGGGCGTATGCGTTTTTTCCTGAATATATTCAGGAAAAAATGCATACGCCCTTTTTGGCCAAGTGCATCATTGTGGACGTTCTGCCTCTTTTCCTATGCTTTCAATGCAATTCCAGTCTACCTCCTGAAATCGGTTTCCTGCAATTCTGCCCCGCTTTCAAGTCCTCTTGGCAGCCTTACTTCAGTCTATTTTTGGACGATAGCTGTCATTTATAACTCTGCAGGTTTGTGAATTACAGTGCCCCTGAGCTCCTTTCTTCAACACGCTTTCTTTTCAGCTGGCGGCAACACCGCAGGTTGGCTTCAGGCCCTAATCTGGTTCCGGTACGGCACGCAGAGCCTTTGGTTATTTCCTCTTCCTGTTGGGAAATGAGAGTTAAATTTGCCCGTCCAGACACCTCCAGCTAGCCTCTCATTGGTTCTCGCTATTCCTGTTCATCTTCCGCAGAAATTGCAAACTGGGCCAAACAGGAGGTTAAAGGGACTGACTCTCCAAGTCGGGAGAGTCTTAATAAAGCTTCTGGAATGTTGCACCCAAGTACCAGGGTACGAAAACTGAGACATATTTGAACACGTCTCCCGATCACATGGTTGATCATACTCTAGGTTCCACATGCATGTTTTAGCTAGAGGAAGAATACCTAAAACCTGGGTAGTTGAAACCCGTGGAATGGGTACCATGCAATATGACTTCAAAGGGTCTTCATTTGCTCACCGAACCTCTCCAATCCTATCACTGCTGCGTTTATGCCCCTGTACACATGCTTGATTCTCTTTCGGAGACATAGCAATCCATAGGTTTTAAGATACTTACTAGTCAGGTACATTCTTAGGCGTTTAATATGCGGTGTTGAGTCCATTTCGTTGAGCAAGGAGTAGCTCTTGTCTATTCCATATTTGGCTTAAGGAACTTTATCTGTGCTCATTTCAATCTCTGGTTTTATGCAGCACCCCAACTCACCTTTCCCCTTAAGCAAGCATAAGTTGGTTTTCTAAATTTGAGACTCTGTTCTGTTTTGGAATGCAGTTCCTGTGTAGCCAAGTTTACATTCCGTGTATTAGTGATATCTTATGATGTTTCTTTTTCTGTGTGACTTATTTCAGTTAGAATCATCGTACCTCAATCCACTCATTATGCTGCTACGGTCCTGATGACATAGATTTCACTGCTGAGTGATACTGCATTGTACGTAAGTACCACAAGTTCTTTATCCATTTTTCACTTTCTGTGATATTGAACTTGTATGGTAAACGAGGTTCTTGTAAACGGAGGCGTCCCAAACTTTGGGGTGGCTGTGTCTTTTTGATTTTAATTTCCCTAAGCTATAGGACCATAAGCGGAAGTGCCCTAGGTTCTGTTGCTTTGTTTTTAGATGTTTCAGGAAACACCATACACTTCTCCCAAGTGGTTGTTGGCAATTTACATCCCGCCCATCAGCATAACAAGGCTCCCAGTTCTCCATGGCCTGTCCTGCCTTTCTGGATTTTACACTTTTTTCAGATGGCCCTTTTGACCGGGGGGAAGTGAGACTTCATTGTAGTGCAGATTTCCTTTGCAAGCTTGCTTGGTTGGCCAAAAAGGGCGTATGCGTTTTTTCCTGAATATATTCAGGAAAAAACGCATACGCCCTTTTTGGCCAAGTGCATCATTGTGGACGTTCTGCCTCTTTTCCTATGCTTTCAATGCAATTCCAGTCTACCTCCTGAAATCGGTTTCCTGCAATTCTGCCCCGCTTTCAAGTCCTCTTGGCAGCCTTACTTCAGTCTATTTTTGGACGATAGCTGTCATTTATAACTCTGCATGTTTGTGAATTACAGTGCCCCTGAGCTCCTTTCTTCAACTCGCTTTCTTGTGACCTGGCCGCAACACCGCAGGATGGCTTCAGGCCCTAATCTGGTTCCGGCACGGCACGCTGAGCCTTTGGTTAATTCCGCTTCCTGGTGGGAAATGAGAGTTAAATTTGCCCGTCCAGACACCTCCAGCTAGCCTCTCATTGGTTCTCGCTATTCCTGTTCATCTTCCGCAGAAATTGCAAACTGGGCCAAACAGGAGGTTAAAGGGACTGACTCTCCAAGTGGGGAGAGTGTTAGTAAAGCGTCTGGAATGTTGCACCCGAGTACCAGTGTACGAAAACTGAGACATATTTGAACACGTCTCCCAATCACATGGTTGATCATACTCTAGGTTCCACATGCATGTTTTAGCTGAAGGAACAATACCTTACACCTGGGTAGTTGAAACCCGTGGAATGGGTACCATGCAACATGACTTCAAAGGGTCTTCATTTGCTCACGAAACTCTGCAATCCTATCACTGCTGCATTTATGCCCCTGTACACATGCTTGATTCTCTTTCGGAGACATAGAAATCCATAGGATTTAAGATACTTACTAGTCAGGTACATTCTTAGGCGTTTAATATGCGGTGTTGAGTCCATTTCGTTGAGCAAGGAGTAGCTCTTGTCTATTCCATATTTGGCTTAAGGAACTTTATCTGTGCTCATTTCAATCTCTGGTTTTATGCAGCACCCCAACTCACCTTTCCCCTTAAGCAAGCATAAGTTGGTTTTCTAAATTTGAGACCCTGTTCTGTTCTGTCATTCAGTTCCTGTGTAGCAAAGTTTACAATCCGTGTATTAGTGATATCTTATGATGTTTCTTTTTCTGTGTGACTTATTTCAGTTAGAATCATCATACCTGAATCCACTCATTGTGCTGCTAAGGGCCTGATGACACAGATTTCATTGCTGAGTGATGTTGCTTTGTAAGTAAATACCACAACTTCTTTATCCATTTTTCACTTTCTGCGATGTTGAACTTGTACTGTAAACGAGGTTCTTGTAAACAGAGCCGTTCCAAACTTTGGGGTGGCTGTGTCTTTTTGATTTTAATTTCCCTAAGCTATAGGACCATAAGTGGCAGTGCCCTAGGCTCTGTTGCTTTGTTTTTTAGATGTTTAAGGAAACACCATACACTTCTCCCGAGTGTCTGTTGGCAATTTACATCCCGCCCATCAGCAGAACAAGGCTCCCAGTTCTCCATGGCCTGTCCTGCCTTTCTGGATTTTACACTTTTTTCAGATGGCCCTTTTGACCGGGGGGAAGTGAGACTTCATTGTAGTGCAGATTTCCTTTGCAAGCTTGCTTGGTTGGCCAAAAAGGGCGTATGCGTTTTTTCCTGAATATATTCAGGAAAAAACGCATACGCCCTTTTTGGCCAAGTGTATCATTGTGGACGTTCTGCCTCTTTTCCTATGCTTTCAATGCAATTCCAGTCTACCTCCTGAAATCGGTTTCCTGCAATTCTGCCCCGCTTTCAAGTCCTCTTGGCAGCCTTACTTCAGTCTATTTTTGGACGATAGCTGTCATTTATAACTCTGCAGGTTAGTGAATTACAGTGCCCCTGAGCTCCTTTCTTCAACTCGCTTTCTTGTGACCTGGCCGCAACACCGCAGGATGGCTTCAGGCCCTAATCTGGTTCCGGTACGGCACGCTGAGCCTTTGGTTATTTCCTCTTCCTGGTGGGAAATGAGAGTTAAATTTGCCCGTCCAGACACCTCCAGCTAGCCTCTCATTGGTTCTCGCTATTCCTGTTCATCTTCCGCAGAAATTGCAAACTGGGCCAAACAGGAGGTTAAAGGGACTGACTCTCCAAGTCGGGAGAGTGTTAGTAAAGCGTCTGGAATGTTGCACCCGAGTACCAGGGGAGGAAAACTGAGACATATTTGAACACGTCTCCCGTTCACATGGTTGATCATACGCTGGGTTCCACATGCATGTTTTAGCTGAAGGAAGAATACCTTAAACCTGGAGAGTTGAGACCCTTGTAATGGGTACCATGCAATATGACTTCAAAGGGTCTTCATTTGCTCACGAACATCTCCAATCCTATCACTGCTGCGTTTATGCCCCTGTACACATGCTTGATTCTCTTTCGGAGACATAGCAATCCATAGGTTTTAAGATACTTACTAGTCAGGTGCATTCTTAGGCGTTTAATATGGGGTTTTGTGTCCATTTCGTTGAGCAAGGAGTAGCTCTTGTCTATTCCATATTTGGCTTAAGGAACTTTATCTGTGCTCATTTCAATCTCTGGTTTTATGCAGCACCCCAACTCACCTTTCCCCTTAAGCAAGCATAAGTTGGTTTTCTAAATTTGAGACCCTGTTCTGTTCTGTCATTCAGTTCCTGTGTAGCCAAGTTTACAATCCGTGTATTAGTGACATCTTATGATGTTTCTTTTTCTGTGTGACTTATTTCAGTTAGAATCATCATACCTGAATCCACTCATTGTGCTGCTAAGGGCCTGATGACACAGATTTCATTGCTGAGTGATATTGCTTTGTAAGTAAATACCACAACTTCTTTATCCATTTTTCACTTTCTGCGATGTTGAACTTGTACTGTAAACGAGGTTCTTGTAAACAGATCCGTTCCAAACTTTGGGGTGGCTGTGTCTTTTTGATTTTAATTTCCCTAAGCTATAGGACCATAAGTGGCAGTGCCCTAGGCTCTGTTGCTTTGTTTTTTAGATGTTTAAGGAAACACCATACACTTCTCCCGAGTGTCTGTTGGCAATTTACATCCCGCCCATCAGTATAACAAGGCTCCCAGTTCTCCATGGCCTGTCCTGCCTTTCTGGATTTTACACTTTTTTCAGATGGCCCTTTTGACCGGGGGGAAGTGAGACTTCATTGTAGTGCAGATTTCCTTTGCAAGCTTGCTTGGTTGGCCAAAAAGGGCGTATGCGTTTTTTCCTGAATATATTCAGGAAAAACGCATACGCCCTTTTTGGCCAAGTGCATCATTGTGGACGTTCTGCCTCTTTTCCTATGCTTTCAATGCAATTCCAGTCTACCTCCTGAAATCGGTTTCCTGCAATTCTGCCCCGCTTTCAAGTCCTCTTGGCAGCCTTACTTCAGTCTATTTTTGGACGATAGCTGTCATTTATAACTCTGCAGGTTTGTGAATTACAGTGCCCCTGAGCTCCTTTCTTCAACTCGCTTTCTTTTGAGCTGGCCGCAACACCGCAGGATGGCTTCAGGCCTTAATCTGGTTCCGGTACGGCACGCTGAGCCTTTGGTTAATTCCTCTTCCTGGTGGGAAATGAGAGTTAAATTTGCCCGTCCAGACACCTCCAGCTAGTCTCTCATTGGTTCTCGCTATTCCTGTTCATCTTCCACAGAAATTGCAAACTGGGCCAAACAGGAAGTTAAAGGGACTGACTCTCCAAGTGGGGAGAGTGTTAGTAAAGCATCTGGAATGTTGCACCTGAGTACCAGGGGAGGAAAACTGAGACATATTTGAACACGTCTCCCGTTCACATGGTTGATCATACT